>NC_090298.1:111849166-112154583 GCF_039906515.1 Pseudorca crassidens
TTAAATATCATCTTTGATTTTGTTTGTATCTTTGGCCTCCCTAATCCCAAATTTCCAAACAAAACATGTAAAGAGGTAGAGGTTACATACTGAATATATGACTAATGAAAATAAAATATTAAATATTTTACTGAACATATGCCTCTGATACTGGAGTCATGAGTTTAGAATTTAGGGTGAGAAAGGGTTTTTGTTTTGTTTTTTTTAAACTTCATTGATGAAATAAGGAAAGAAGCTTGTGGAGACATCTGGAATGGTTTTAAACTTTTATTGACTTCATTAGGAATAAGCCTCAACTTACTATGCCCAAGGTGTTGTGGTTGGAGCACGTATCCAACCTTCAGGTAGATTTCCTCAAAATAAAAGGACTCTGGATAGTGAATAAATGCAAAAGGAGGCTAGAAAGACAAACACGAAACTATTAACAGTGGTTGTTTCTGCTAAATAGATTTGGAATTTGAGTTAAGAGCTCTTCTTTGTACACTCTGAACAGATAGACTTTATTATAAATGCATAATTTTTTTTAAATGCCTGTCTCTTTTGACCATAAGATAATGATTTAGACTGACCAGAATGTACTGTATTGGTCTATAACCAACAGTAGGCAGTTACACTAATGCTTAACTGATTCTTGGCATACTTAAGTGATAGGGACAGAGCAGACTTTTCACATTAGTGGCCATGCCTCCAATCTGAGTCCTTTGTCATGTGGTGGTGAGCCCATCTCAAAATCATTTGGCACCCCCTTCTAAGTTACAATAAATTATTTGTAGTTCCTCAAATGTGCATTTAAAATTTTGGTAGCTAGGGCAAAATTGCTTTCCAACAATATGACAGTTAATGTTCCCACCAGTAGCACATGTAAGTGCTGTACCCCCCAAGTGCTTGCCAATGCTGTATGTTATCAGTACATAAATAGTATATTTAGTATGTTTTATGCGCTAAACCAAAATTGACATTAATTTTTGTATGGTCGTGCAAAAGCCAGCATGGGCTTGGGAGTTCATTGATGAAGAGAGAGAAAAGTTATGTTTGTCTTTACTGTAATTATTTTGGTTTGTTTCTATCTAGGTACTTTTAAACTAGTAATAGAATTTTCTGAAGAATATCCAAATAAACCGCCAACTGTTAGGTTTTTATCCAAAATGTTTCATCCAAATGGTAAGTAGCAATTTATTAGCCTTTGCAAATGATAGGAGGAAAAAAGAGTTGTTTCATCCTTTTAGGTCTTGCCCATACTTCTCGTTATTAGGGCCCACTTCTAGATGTTGCTTCTATGTCAATATTAACCATACTTTTGTAGTCTGGAATCTTATCAAGGTTCTAGATTTGAGATAAAGTTTTGTTTTAATAACTTATGATTTTAAAGTAATATCTATTTATTTATCAAAATGTGAAAGATACTAAGGATTTATAGCTTAAAATTTAGCTTGCAGGTAAATGTACAAAATTAAGATCATGTTGTATGTAAGGTTAAGTAATTTATGTATAACATGAACATTTTCACTTATTAAACATTCTTTTGTATCTTTTTTTTTCTCCTCCTTTGGCCGCGCCATGCGGCTTTGGGGTCTTAGTTCCCCAACGAGGGATCGAACCTGGGCCCCCGGCAGGGAGAGCACGGAGTCCTAACCACTGGACCACCAGGGAATTCCCTATATCATTCGTAATGGCTGCAAAATGTTCTGTTATATGAGTTTATCATTATTTATTTAATCATTGTCCAGTTGGTGATTTTTAATTGTTTACAGTTTTAAACAGCACATTTTTCTTGAAAATAAATCTTCTCAAATACCCATGAATAAGTTTTTAGAAGTAGGATTACTAGGTCAAAGGTTTGTATGTTTTTAAGGGTTTTTTTTAAATACAGTTTTCCTCCCTTGTTACTATTTTTACTTTTAGCAGTTTATTACTATTTTCCATAAATGATTGCTAAGTGACTTTTGTAATTAAATTTGCTCTTCCTGACTTATTGCTCTTTACTTCTAATAAATTTGTATTCCTGGATTATAAATTACTGTATGAAAGACTTATTTTCCAGAATATTTAAGTTCTCTTTCCCTTTTATATCCTTTGCACATTTAAATGCGGTTTTCCATCAGTTAACTTACTTTCAGGAGGAACATTTTCAGAGGTCCTCTTGATTGTGCATCTAGTCTAGAACTACAGACTACGTGAGAAAACTGCAGGCAGATAGGGATCTCCCTACTCATAGGAGAGAGGTGTGTTTGTGTGTCTGGAATCAAGGTGACTTCCCAATAATAGATTAGATCATAGATTTAGCCTTTGTGCTTTATTGCTGTGAAGTTGCTTTTTCTTTCAAGGTCTTCCCCCACCCAGAGGCAAGGCAGCTTTAATTTTATTTTCTGTTTCTGTTCTGAGGAAATTTTCAAGTCACTTATTATCATTTATTCTACTGTAGCTTTACTAGCTTAGACTTGTTAGTGAATCGACCCAAACTGTAGTAAGGGAGCTCTGTAAATCAAGGTAGAAAAGACTGGAATGTGCAAGGAGTATATGTGTATAGGCTTAAGATTTTCAGCCTTAACAAATTTATAAGGAAACAGCGTATTTGATTTTTATTCCTTCATATTAATAACATGGTTTCCCTTTTTTCCACTATCAGTACCTTATTTAGTTAACTTCCTAGTTTGCTTTTTTTTAAACATCTTTATTAAACGATTCACATACTGTGCTACTCACCCATTTAAGTTGTACAATTCAGTGGTTTTTAGTATCTTCACTGAGTTGTGCAACCATCACCATTATCAATTTTAGAACATTTTTATCACCCTCCCCCCAAAATCCCATGCCTATTAGCAGTCACTCCCCATCCCCATCCCCCCTGCCTCCCAGCCATAGGCAACCACTGATGTATTTTCACTCTACAGGTTTGCTTATTCCGGACATTTCATATAAATGGAATCATTTAATATATGTGGTCCTTTGTGATTGATTTCTTTCAGCTGACACAGTTTTCAGGTTCATCTGTGTTGTAACACATACCTGTACTTCATTTCCTTTTATTGCTGAATGATAATCCATTGTATGGATAGACTACATTTTGTTCATTCATTAATTGATGGATGTTCAGTTTCTAGTTTACTTTTGGATTACTGCTCAAAAATAGTTACTAGTTCAAAACTTTAAAATCATTTTACAGTTTTATGGGTTTTACAGAGGTGATGATTTTTGCTTTGGACTTGCTAAGTTTGATGTTCCTATGGGATACACAGTAAGCGGTTGACTATGCTGCTTTAAAACTGAGAGTTAAATCTGGTCTAACGCTAACAATTGGAAGTACCTAGCACATAGATAGTAATAATTGAGGCCATGAATAAAATTGCCCAGAGGGTGTGTAATGGGTAAGAAGGAAGAGGACCGAGGATAGAGCCCTGAGGAATGACAGTACTTAAGTGTAATTTGCCTCCTCTCCCCAAAAAGGCCTCACTTATTCCTGTTTGATGCAGAGTGGTCTGGCTTGTTCTGCATTCCACAGTTTGGCAGTATCTATAACATTTAAATATATTTATCCTTTGTCAACACAGCAATTCTGCTTCTGGAAATTTATTGTAGAGATAAATAATCTGGCAAGTTCTGGATAAAAATTTATGTTCATTGTATTCTCACATAATCAGTTCAGGAGGGGGGAAAAGCCTCTCAAATGTTAGACTTTTAAAATGGTAATCCCTTGATTTTTATTTTTATTATGAAAGGAATGCATACTTATTGGAAAAACAAATCATAAAGTACAAGGAAAGGTAAAGAAGATAATACCCTTCATAATCCTACTATTTACAGATATTTACATTTTGGCATTTAGTCTTACAAATGTTTTTGTGACTGCATATACTTCAGATGAAAATATTTATAAATAATTCTTTATAAAAAATGGAATTATCCTAAATAAGTAATTGGAAACTTATTAATGTAATATATTGAGGGTGTCATTCTACATTAATTAACATATGGTAGATGTATATCATTTCTGGCGGCAGTATTGGTATGTACCGTTAATAATGTACCATTATTTAGCCAGTCCCCTCACTGTGGACCAAAGGTAGTTTCCAGTTTGTCACTTCTATAAAGAATATTATAGTGAACATCCTGTAAATAAAACTTTGCATGTCCATGATTATTACTTTTAGAGTAGAATTGCTATGTCAAAAATTCAGCTTTTTTATCCCCCCAAGAATTTTATTTAGGAATATTTGGAAATGTGGAATTTAAACAGATTTGCTACATGGTATGTAATGAAAAAATTTAACTCTCACTCAGCCTCCTGATCAAAAGGCGCGTAAAGAGTCCTTAGTTTGAGACTGATTTTCCTGTGAGACAAAAAGTTTTAGTTATTGACTAATGTTCAAGATTTCTGACTGAGCCAAGCATTCGGTTTGTGGTAAAAATTTCTCTTTAATTGTTAGAAATGACAAAGTTAATATGTAACCAATTTTAGTGTTGTCTTTGCAGTGTATGCTGATGGTAGCATATGTTTAGATATCCTTCAGAATAGATGGAGTCCAACATACGATGTATCTTCTATCTTAACATCAATTCAGGTAAGCATGTGTTAGGATGCGTCTTAACTTTTCAAGATTCTATGGGATATAATTGGCTCTTTTAGGATCAATTTAAAGGCCAAGTGAGCAAACTAACCTTCCCAACACTAAGGTAACCAGTGGCAGAGCTTGGACAAAACCCTCATGATTTTTATACAACCGATCTGCTTTTTCATTCGTGACCACATTGGATCAAATACACAATCATTCTGATCAAATTTAAGTATAAAGTGTTCTCACAGGTCAGGTGTTTGTTTTGTTTCGTTTGGGTTTTTTGGGTTTTTTTTTTTTGCCACACCACAAGGCTTGTGGAATCTTAGTTCCCTGACCAGGGATTGAACCCATACCCCCTGCAGTGAAGGTGCAGCGTCCTAACCACTGGACCACCAGGGAATTCCCTCACGGGTCAAGTATTATTCGTGCCCCAAAAGAAGAGTCTTCTTGGGGAGAGATAAAGATGATTGTTTAGAAAAAAACATAGGGACCTCAAGAAACTGCAGAAGTGCAGAGAAGCATTGAGTATGTTGCCCCGTCCAAGAAATTCTATTTTAAACGAAAGTAAATAACTATTTGCCAAAGTACTCTGGCAGAATATTTCAGAGTTGACCTTGAATGACAGTTTGGGGGAGGGGTGGGGGGTGAGTGATGTTTTAGTTATATGGATTTGAGAGGAGCAGAAGTAACGTTTTTGGTTTATGACCTTTTTAAAGTTTTTTCTGTCACACTTCTGCTTTAATTCAGGTCATCTTATAAAGTGTTTTCGGCTTTCCTGTTTCATTCCCTTGCTGCTAGGTGCATATGTTTTGTTGATTAAAGGAAACAAGGTACACCACCCAACTTACTGTCAGAAATTTGCAAACTTACCTCAGTAATAGAGTTTAACTTTGGAAAATGTTAGTTGCTAAGCTATTTTATAGATATTGTGTATTAACCAAATCAAGTTGTTTATTTCCTGGTTAATGTCTCAGTATGCTGAAGAATACTGTTCTTTTCCAATTTCTTTGAGATTAGAGATCTTAAGGCAATTAAGAACTATCTGTTTTGAAAGCTTAAGTTTTCTAGCAGCAGGAAACTTCTTACTGTATTTATCAAACCATTTCTGAAAGTACTTAGATCTAAAAATATGTAAGACGTACTAATTTCTGTCTTTCTTCATAGAATAATTACTGTTTTATACAACTTCTGTGCTCCATATCGGACCCATGTTAATATAAAGAATAACTCTACAAATATGTTTTATCTCTGTCTTTCCTTCTAGTCTCTGCTGGATGAACCAAATCCAAATAGTCCAGCCAATAGCCAGGCAGCACAGCTTTATCAGGAAAACAAACGAGAATACGAGAAAAGAGTTTCGGCCATTGTTGAACAAAGCTGGAATGATTCATAATAGACAACTGGTCTGTTAATCTTTTTCATCATTGTTGTGTATAATTTACCTCTCAGTAGAAAGGCTAACAAATTTTAAGTGCCACAGGTTTTAAGGATTCTGCAGAAAAAAAAACCTTCGGTTTAGAACCTACAAAAGCTTGTGTATCTTGATTAATGTACTTTTTATTGCATGGTGTGAACTAAGTTATTGCTTACATAAATTTGTAATATATCCTGTTTGTATTTTTTTCCAAGTGTATAATGTTGGTGTGGAGTTTTCATGACAGAATATACACATTTTGTAAATCTGTACTTTTTTCAAATATTGAATGCCTTATTTTTGAATTCTTTAGATTTTTAAATTGGAGAAAAGCACTTAAAGTTTTTTATATATGAATATTACATGTAAAGCTGTTAAAATACATAACTTCAGTGCAAGAGACTTTGTCACTTATTTCCTTATCTGAGTAGGAGGGGTTAATAAGTCTCTAGCTCTCCATCAATTGATAGTTTCATTTCTAATTTCAAAAGAACAGATTTATATTTTATCAAGAAATTCTTCAAATTTGATTCTAAATACCAATTATAATCTCAAACTTTATTTTGAATGTACCTATATTAGTTTCAGTTGAGCAATTGTAGACATAACTGGTTTGATTCTGTCCAACTCTGTATTTAGGCCACTTGTTACTGTTTCTTCATGCACTACTTACTGTTAAACTCTACCTTTTGGGATTTCACAATTTGCACCTCCACCACGAGGAATTGGCACCTCTACCATGAGCAGAGAGCTGATGCAACTTATTTTGCTGCTTGATAGCACTTTAAAAGATTTTTGATAATGGAAAAAAGTAAACTGTCAACATTTACCAAAAACTCATGCCCCACTATTAACAATAAATAAGAACTTGTTGCATTGGTATGAACAAGGCAGATATTTGGAAGGAATCTTGGTGTAATTTAAATATTTGAAAACTGCCTTTTAATGCAATTGCCTATCTTTTTATTCTGGAAAAATGTTTTAACACCAGGGCCTGCTGAGTTGCTTTCTCTTGTGGAGATTTTTTTTTTTTAATCTCCTAAGTTGTATAAAATTTGTACTGCATTTTCATTTACTGGATAAACAAAACACAATATTGAAGAAAGCTAATAACAAAGCTATCCTATGCCTTCAAATAGTATAGAAAATGGAAAATATACAAGTAAATTCTATTGAACCACCTGTGTAGTCTTTCTAGTAGTTAAAAGAGCTATTTCATTAACCCCAAGAGTTTCTTATACATTCATACTAGCTTAGTAAGCTAACAGCTTTTCTATTGAAAGACTGATTCCTCTACTGGAAGACTGTAGGATGGCAATATCTATAGGTTCTATTTATTAAGCAAATTTTAGAAAGGATAAGTGCTGATGTTTCCCTTTAAAAGTTAATACTTGGGAAATTTGGGTAAGTATGATCTTAGAGAACTTTTGATACAATTGAGAGTTAACTCACTGGAATTATGCCCCCACCCCCCCAAAAAAAGATGCTTTATTTAACGGTACTTTTTGGTCATATCAAATGTGTGATACTTCTATATTCAGCTCTAAAACAGTTTCTTTAGACATGTACTCCAGTGACTGTCTCTTAGATTAAATATACAGTAGCTATGATAGTCTCCCCTCTTATTTCATTAAATGTTATTTGGATACTACTTCAAAATCTATTTTTATCCTTAACCTGTTTTCCCTATTTAAAACTGAAATATTTCAAGTATTGATAGATAATTATAAGGAAGTTACGTCTTACTTCGCAGGGAGTTAATGAGCTCTAATTCCTAAATTCAACACATGCATAAAACTCATATCTAGCCCCCATTCCAATTGGAGAAAATTCTTAGGAATGTTCCATCTCTCAATGACTCTTCACAATTTTTTTCTTCAGCCTTGGAACAGATTCCTGTTTCTTTGGTTGAATAGCAGATGCACTTCAATTTACAAAGTCATGTCATGCAAAGAATGTTTGGTACAGCAAGAGGCTAGAACTAATTTATTTTGGTACAAATTTGGATTTATGTTAAAGATTAAGTGCATTTGTGATGTGCAATTCCTCTGTAACAGTACTTCTAACATAACTCTGTGCGAGGCACTATTCTAAGCACTTTAACATGATCACATTTCAAACTCAGAGTAATCTTATGAGGTGGGTACTACCATATTACAGATGAGGAAACTAGGTACAGATCAAGTAACTTTCTCAAGGTCAACCAGCCAGTATCTGATAGAGCTGGGATTTGAACCCAGGCAGTCTGGTCTTTTAGCCAATAACTATACTATCCCTTAAGAGATGTTAAGGGATTGAGTTTAGTTTTAAAATTCTACTGAACTTAAATATTCATCCCACTTTGTGAAAATATCATGTTGATTGAGTTTTATATAGACTTGTATCTATCCAGTGAAGAGGTTTTCACCATTTTCCACTTTTTTTTTGTAATGTAAACAAGTAAAATCTGGATATAGGAACACTCTGATCTCTGATAGAAAGCACTCTTGACTTATACACCAGTTTTTTTCCCCTTCCTAGAAATATCCTTGAGTCTGTACAGACACACACACACACCGCAAAATTTAAAAGTTCCATGAATATGAATAACTTCTGAAACTGATCTAAAAATTCTTCCTCATGTAGTGGAAGGTAGTGGAGAGGAAAGCTATTGAAGGTGGCTTATTTAGTAAGTCTGTTGTGTGCCCAGTAAACGAGGTACCTGTCTTAATTTATTCATTTAGTACTCTTGATTGATTGATTGATTGATTGCGGTACACGGGCCTCTCACTGTTGTGGCCTCTCCCGTTGCGGAGCACTGGACGCGCAGGCTCAGCGGCCATGGCTCAC
Source organism: Pseudorca crassidens (assembly GCF_039906515.1). NCBI lineage: Eukaryota > Metazoa > Chordata > Mammalia > Artiodactyla > Delphinidae > Pseudorca > Pseudorca crassidens. Next base: position 111,857,963 of record NC_090298.1, read on the forward strand.
GGGCCCAGCCGCTCCGCGGCATGTGGGATCTTCCTGGACCGGGGCACGAACCCGTGTCCCCTGCATCGATCGGCAGGCAGACTCTCAACCACTGCGCCACCAGGGAAGCCCCATTTAGTACTCTTTTAAAAGACAGAAGCCTGGGGCTCAAAAACAATTTAGAGTTATGTCTAAGGTAACCAATTCTCCCAGGTTTTAAGAGAGATCAAGTTTTTAGGTCTTGGTGTTATTACAATTCCTTTCTAGTGCATTCAGCAATGCAGAGTCCCAAAGGAATCTGGTATGTGGGGATTATGTATGTAAACAGAAAAGTCCATAGGTGGAAAGCTATTAAAGGTAAATGAAATTGTCCATAGGACAGGGGCCTTGTGCAAAGATGGTACTTCAGTTCCCATCTAGCTGGGGAAAAACTAAACTGTTGTCTGATATGGGCAAATTCTAGTTATCTTGTTCTAATATATGATATAGAGCACAAAGATATATTAGAAACACACACACAGATGTGTGTGCTGTTTTTTCAGTAATTTCTCCCCACCATCACTACAGGTTTTTAAAACAACTTTGTCAATAATAACCTGAGGTTTTTTAAGTTTTCTGTTCATTGCATGGACTAGGGCTTTCTTTTAGATGGGCCCAAAAGATGAACGAGGTGCACCCTATACAAAACTCTCTTAGTTCAGCAACATTAGTTCCTTGCTGGTTGAAATCAAGAGCCCTGGAAGGAAAAGCTCCAAGTTTCCCCTTTGGCATATGGAGGACTCAGACTTGGGCTAGAAGCCTGCATGGACTGTCAGGAACTCTGCCGTTGACTTAGTGCTAAAGCTTGGCCACAAGATGCTTTTGTTTACCATTGACTTCTGGAATCATATATTTGGAAAGACTCTAAATATAGAGTGTACTTTGCTGAGTAAAAGCAAGTAACCTTTTAGCTGGTTAGGTCTTTTTGTGGTGATGGTCTTCGTTTGGTTACAAGTGTGATGCTTCTGTAGTCCTTTGGGGGGATATTAGAGCTGACCTCAGGCACCATCAACCTGAATCATTTAGTTGTCATTCTTCCTGGAATGCAGGAGGGCTTTTGTGGTGTCTTGAGGGCTGCCAAAGTGCAAATGTAAGCACACTTAAGGCAGAACTCTTAATGCTGCTTCCTGTCTGAAGCCCTCTTCCCTTCCCCCTTTACAAACAAGGCCTTGTGCCAAGAATACTGTAGCCCACCAGCTAAATTGGACTAGCAGCACTCTTGAACAGAAGAATGTCAAACGCCGAGAGGTTTGCAGCTCTTTGGCTGGCATCTGCATAAAGTCATTCTACAAAACTTGAGTTGGGAGCTTTTATGTTTTATGTTTTTGTGTTGGTGCTAGTAGAAAGACAACAGGAACAGGAAGCTTCTTGTTCTTATAACCGTCCTGAGCAGAGAATAGAAAAGAATCCAGAGACTTTAGCTCATGGCTTCAGCTTCAGCTAAAGGCCTAGAATATCGCCTCCAAAGAAAATCTAGATTAGTGACCTTGCTGTATTGTAGTGGGCCTCAGCTATAGGACTGTACCTGCATGAACACATTAAGACTGTGGTTTCAGGTGGAGACTCCCTGGAACATCCGCTGGAAAGCTGCCTTTAGAATGAAGACTGTCAATCCCAGAGGTGGGTACAAGAGATCTCTCGCAAGCCAGAAAGATCAGCGAGGGCAGTACTGAGGCCTGGTGGTAAGTTGATACCATCTGTTAGGGAGAAGGTTTCCGTCCTAGCTTTCGTTAGCCCTTACACATTGGTTCTTTGGCAGGGGCTGGGTATTGTGCACAGAGCAGCTTGAGAACAGACTACAGTCACCATGGCACCCTCTCAAGACCTAAGTTTGAGGGATCAGGCTGTAAGAGCAACAATATAAGTACCAAAGATTGGAGCCAAACACTGGGAACTGCTTTCCAGATAGCCTCTGGCAGTATATGCACAGGCGTAGGGAGGAGGCCAACAGGACAGCAGTGGACCTCCAAGGGTCCAAGCTCTGAATCCTCTGGGGACACTTTTTAATTAGCGGCTTTGTTTTTTGTTATAAAAGTAGAACCTAGTCATAATAAATTTGGTAAGCACAAAGGCAGAAGGAAGCATGAGTCATTCTCACCACCTGAGAAGTTGAGAACAGCTGGTTTAAGGGGAAGTGAGGACTGTAGGTGTTGGTCCAAGCCCAAATGTTTCCAATAGTCTGGGGCCCAAAATTCACACCCAAAGTGATAAAGAATCCAGTCAGTTTACAGTATGAGACTCCAGGGCAAGCTTTCTGCCAGGCAGCTACGCTGTTCATGGAGAAAGGAGCATACCCACAGCCTTTGCAAGCCCCAGACCCCTAAAGGTAGGGATTCCAAGGCTGGCCACATGCTGACCCCTTTCCCCATCCTGCTTCTGCCCCCTGTCCAAAACAGCCTGGCATTTAATTTGTGCTGCATTGTTCAGTGCCTGCTGCCATTTGTTCTGTCAACATAACTACTGATACGTTGGCACCTAATGGGTGCCAAGCTGCATGTTAGGTCCACCCTTTTGCAGCTTTGGGAATGGAGACTGGTCTGGTGGGGTGATTATGGGTGGTCATTTTTATTTTATGTAAATTTTAGTTGAAACATTTCATATCTTCCCAGCGTGGCCTCAAACGGAAAGTAGGGCAGAAATGAAGCAGTTCACTAAGTGCCAGGTACTTATACAGACATTGGTTTTTCTACGGAATCCTCCAATAAAGTAGGAATCATCCACACAGTGCAGATCCCTACACTGAGGAACTCAAGAGGAAGGAATTACTACCAGTTCACAACTACTGGGGATGATTCAACATTCTTAATAAGAGAAAATGCCGAAGGGAAGGAAAAATGCAGCCCTAACAGCATGAGATTTTGGTGCTAGCATTCACAGCAAAGCAAGGGCTTTAATCACTAGGCCCATGCAGTTCAAGGTTGACCTTACTGTTAATTGCCCCTCCACTAAAGCAGGGGTGGACCAAGAGCTGCCTCAGGGAACTTGCCTGGTGGTCTAGCGGTTAAGAATCCGCCTTGCAATGCAGGAGACGCGGGATTGATCCCTGGTCAGGGAACCAAGATCCCACATGCTGCAGGGCAGCTAAGCCTACGCGCTGCAACCATTGAGCTTGCGTGCAGCAACTAAGACCCAACACAGCCAAAAATAAGATGTTTTTTTTTAAAAAAAAAGACCCGCCTCAGGCCCCTAGCAGCTTCTTTCTCCTAGGCAAGTAAGTTGAAGGGCCATATTCAAGGGTATTTTTGGTTCACTGGCTTTTTTTTTTTTTTTAACTAGGCTGGGAAAGGAGGATGGGACTTGGGCTGTGACTACCTGGATTATGTTCTAAAGAGGTATCCTTGTCTGACAGCACTATCAAGGAAAAAAGCTCTGGTTCACATGCCCAGGTCTAGAACAGGTAGGAATTAGCTCCTTTCTAATAGGAGCTTAAGAGTCTCAACTTTTACTTTCTGTTTGATTTCCGAGGGAATCTGTTCAGGTGATGAAGTCTTTGTTACCCCACCTCCTCAGCTGGTACTCTTGTCTGTGAGCAAGGCTTCAGGCCCACCTCCATCTCTGATAGGAGCACATGCAAAGGACTGTGCCTCTACTGCTGGCGGTGTGAAAAAAAACCTTCCAAACCAAAATGAGAAAGGCAGTCAATACTACCACCCCTTGCCCTGGGTGTTATAACTTAGAAGGGACAGAGTAAACTTTGGGAAAGAAATTAGCAGGCTTGCTTTTCATTTAAATAAATAGGGTCTCTGGCTATTTATTTTAATGAAAAGCCAGGCGAGGTTCTCTTTCTTAAGAGGGAGAGGGAGAGCATGCATTTATTTGTTGAAGGAAGCAATTTCCATACGACCACCAACCTGTTTAAGTTCTAAAATTCTCTCCTCTTAAGGATTATGTTTACTCTTATTCCTACAGAACTGAAAGGTATCCCTAAACTAGTCAAGAATGATAGCCAGGACTAGATGACAAGATAACTAGATGACAGGCCTCAGACCCCAGAAGTTGACAGTCTCCTTCCAGACATAAGGGTACCCAGGCAGAGACTTTAGAGCTGGACAGCTGGGAAACACAAGTCACCTGATGGTTAGGGTATATATATCTCATGTCAGATACAACAATTTGTATTTTCACTGCCACTTAGTACAGATAGCAAAGCAACAGAGGATGGGCAGTGATAGTTAATGTGATTCCTCCCAGTGCCCACAGAATAGGTAAGCCACAGGTCCAAGTGGATCCTGGAAAAGTTCAGAGGGAATCCTTTCCTTTGCAAAGGTAGAGAGTATTGATCGGGTGGGCCACAGACTCTGAGGAATGTTTCAAAAAGCAACTTTCTGGATAACATGAAAGGGCATCACTATTAACTGAGAACCCTAAACTGTACTGTTAGTATAGGTCACCCAAACACAGGTCTGAAATGCACAGGGCCATTTATATGTAAATTGTTTTCAATAAATATGTACAGGATCTGCAGTTGGTTGAATCCATGGGTTGTTCAAGGATCAACAGTACTTGCTTCTCAAAAGGTCTTGAGACTTATGTCTTTTAATAGATAAGATCCTCTCCTAGTCATTACTTGCAGTAATACTTTATTTACCACATCCCTTCCTGTGATCTCACTTGATCCTCACCCCATCTTGGGGAGGGCTGTATATATGAAGAGACCAGTAGCTTGCAGCTTAAATCTGGTGTGAGCTCCAGTTTCAGATCTAAGAGAGGGCCATTTTACTTGCACAAGGAGTGCTGCAATGCAAATTTTAGATTTCTATGCCACTTTCCACTCCAAAAAAACAAAGGATAAAATTCTAAAATACTGATTAATTTTATAGGTGAGATAGCCACAGAGGTTGTGAAGGTAAGATGAAAAACAGGCAGCTTATCCTGGGAAGAGTAATGGGATCCTGAAACAGAAAAAGGATATTAAGTGAAAACTAAGGGAGTCTCAATGAAGTGTGGACATTAGTTAATAGTGTATCAATATTGGTTCATTAATTATAACAAATGTACCATACTAATGTAAGATGCTAGTAATAGGGGAAACTGTGCAGAGTATATGGGAACTCTGAACTATCTTTGCAGACTTCCTGTAAATCTAGAATTGTTCTAAAATAAAAGCTTATTTTTAAAAAGTTTTAAAAAAAAGCGCAGCTTAAACTGAGGAAATAGAGAAAACCCACTAGAAAATGGCACCAGAAAATTTGATTAACTAGAGAAGTCTTCAAAAACTATATAAAGACTTTGCAATGGATATGTTCCTGATAGGACATTTTATTTTATATCTTATAGAGAGGCCAAGTCTCACTGAGCACCGTGCTTGGCCCTCTAACATCTTAATCCTTGCCATAGGTCTTTGTGGTAGGTATTTCTATGATCTTAATTTTCCAGGGAAGGCCACAGGAGAAAAGTGGCCTGTCAGAGGTCCTGAGGTCTTCACTTGGCCCATCCTAGTGGTCACTACAGATTAGAGCTAGAAGCTGCACAGAGATGTGGTATGCTGTTTGGCCTTAACCGTGAGCCATGGGTGAGAGTCATCCTACTTCTCTGCTCCCAGACACCACGCTCCCACAGTTGCTCTCCTCTTCAGCACTTCAGTGACCTGAGTTTACCAGTAGATTAAGCTAAGGCTGGTCCACTGTTGTATTCTGCCACCCTGTCCCGTACAGTGATAAGTGAATCCTGCTGTGACTGTTACATTGTTGCCCCCCAAATGAAGTCCCTCTCTGTATTTATGCCTGGAGATAAGTACTTAAGAGTGGGTACTAAATAAGAAAGAGGAACAGGGAGGGGGTAAGAAACATACATCAACTGAAAGGGGGAAATTAATAAAACCAGAATTTCAGAGCAAAGCAGCACTGCACTAATAAGCAAGTATTTCTTGAGGGACTTTGTACAAGGCAAAATTCCTCAAGCCTAGAATACCGAAGCCTCAGGCTCCCTGCAGAAAAAGAGAATATGGGCTTTATTCAGCGGCCTGGAAGGCTTTGTAGAGAACCTACAATCAACTGGCTGCCTGGAACAAGCTGTGGAATCTTGTGTCAATGAGTTTTAAAATAAGGCTTTTTTATAGGCTGCCTCTTCCCATGAGCTGGTAGATACCTGAAGCCTATGATTTGATTTTCACTCAACTCTTTAAAAAAAAGATGAAGTGTGTGTGGCAATAGGGTACATGGATGGTGTAAACTTCAGGTAGAAATAAGGGATATGGTTTACCTCAGTCGGCAGGGAAAAAAGACCATAAAGCAGAATCACACATAAAGGTACGTTGTTGAAAAATCCGAAGTGTAAAATTCACTACCTGCCATTATTACATCAACATTAAAAAAAAAATAGGCATTTATAACATTTTGACCAACATTCAAAACCTGAAAATAAAAAAGAGGGCATGATTTATAAATACATAAATATCCATGCATACTTTTACAATGATAGCTACTAGAAGAATGAGAACTTTTAAAACGCCAATCTAGACAAGATTCCCTTTCATTCCAATTGCCTCTTTCCTACATGTTGTTAATATCAAGAGTCTTAAGAGAGCTGCTGAGGTCAATGTCATATTCATTCCAGCCTCCTTTCCAAGCCTGTAACTAATGATGAAAATGTGATGAATCTTCTGCCTTAGCTTTGATGCTAGGAAAAAAAGAAAAAGTTAGTAACCATGTAGTCTTACATACAGAAAATTCAGCAAAACACTGACCATACTATCCATTAGGAAGCCAGAGTCTAATTTTTTTGTCTTGTCACTTGTGATCTATAAATGTTCACAATTTAAAGTGATAACAGAAATACTTAAAAAATAACTTTTTCCATGGCATGCTCTGCAGTGAAGGCTTCTAAAAACAGAATCACATAAACACTTATTGTTCTAAATTAAAATCAGTTGAATCCAGATAGTAATTTACAACATTTCACATTGAGTCAGGATATTTAGGAGATGTGAAGGTTATAGGTTTCTGGATTTCACACTGTTAGAAACTACAGAAACTGCATGTCTTCTAAAAGTGGTGAACTGAAGCAGATATATTCTTTCTGGGTACTCTCTAGCACCATTGGTAAATTTAAACTTGGCTTTAGACAACTTTTAAGCAGGGTGCAAAGAAATTATTTTGTCTGTCACCTTCTATTTGAATGGATTTCCTTAACATTTAGCAGTGCAAGTGAATCAGTCTGAGACTCTTTTTAGTAAGCAGAGTTTTCAAGGTATGACCTATTTCCTAGCTTAAGCCTGTCACTCCAGTCTTTGAGAAGTGAAGCGAAATTCCTCAGCAAAAGCAAAATATAAGAGGGCTTTCTCTTTTTAGGAGAATGCAGTATCACCTAAAGAAACCATCTTTAGTCCAAAAGGAAAGAGAATCCCCTAAGCCATCTCTCAAATTTCCCATAGGATAGACCAAGGCTATAGCAGAAGAGTTGCCACTGGCTTTGGCTGCTGCAAGTATGGTCTTTGACTCAAGGTGCTGGCAGGTGATTCACTCAGCCTGGGCACCAGGGAACAGACTGGCCTGTGGGCTCAGACAGAGCTTTTCTGGCTTCTTCTATTTCTGTGGATAAAGGGAAAAGAAAGGTAGCTCCATGGAGCATTTATCTTAGGATACAAGACAAAACCTGACTTAACTAATCTGATAAGCTGAAAAAAAGTTTTTTTAAATACTCACAAATAGTTGCCATCTTATTAGAATCACATCTCTTTCCGCCAATGGAGTGGCTGCTCCATTACTTTAGAGCTTGCCAAGACCATATATAATGCACAAAAAACCTCTTGAAAGGCAGGCACACTTGTGTTTCCAACTTCTTTCACATTTCATATTTAGTCACTTTCCATACTGCCACTTTCCCTCTTGGACAAAAATGTTCTTAGGGGGGACTTCCCTGGTGGCACAGTGGTTAAGAATCCGCCTGCCAATGCAGGGGACCCAGCTTCCAGCCCTGGTCTGGGAAGATCCCACATGCTGCGGAGCAACTAAGCCCATGCGCCACAACTACTAAGCCTGCAGTCTAGAGCCCGTGTGCCACAACTACTGAAGCCTGTGCGCCTAGAGCCCGTGCTCTGCAAAACAAGCCGCCGCAATTAGAAGCCCACGCACCACAATGGAGAGTAGCCTCTGCTTGCCGCAACTAGAGAAAGCCTGCGCGCGGCAACGAAGACTCAACGCAGCCAAAAATAAATAAAAATAAATTTATTAAAAAAAAATGTTTTTAGGAAAAATGAAGTAATTAAGTGGACAGATTTTTTGAGCCAATAATGATAACTTCTTAGTAAATCACTCCTCTTCTTAAGACAATGCCTTGGAAATATAAACTCTGACAGTCTTAGTAATAACATCATTCCTGAGTGAGCTGCTGCTCTTTGTTAATTATTGGTCATTAATGGGTAAAGCTGGTTGGTTAATCACAAAGTCTGCTAGTAGGTACCTAGGGAGGGCTCTTAGATAACTGAGACTGTTCAGTGTATTTGTCTGAATCCCCCTTTTTCAAAAAAAAACCATACACTGCAAATATCTGACAAATACCACCTGTCAGAGACCAATGCTCATTTCTTTTCTCAGATTCCACATCCCCCTTCCCCTGCCAAAAAAAAGTTGGACAGACCACAGAGGTGTACTGGCCTTAAAACTGCAGAATAACCATAAAGTATTTTTAAAATCTTACTTTAAAGAACTTATGTCCCTAAGTTATCTTCACTATTCAGTCTCAGGATACCAATAATGCCAGGCGATTCATTTCCACTTGCTAGCTAGCTTCAAAACCCAACTAAAATAATTTTAGAGCTAAGGATCAAAGAACTATAACTGACCTTTTCAGGTGCATGGCTCAACATCAAAGTTTTTTTGTTTTTGTTTTTTGTTTCTGGCCTGGCAATGTTGCTTAATGTTTGCCAGCCTCTATCTATTACATGCAAAAACCTCAGGCAAGAAGACAAAAAAAAAACTGCTGCAAAGCTCCCAGGGCTCTCTTTCCAGTGGGCTCTCAGGGTAGCCTTCAAAAGAGAAGGGATCGGGGCTTCCCTGGTGGTGCAGTGGTTGAGAGTGCGCCTGCCGATGCAGGGGACATGGGTTCGTGCCCCGGTCCGGGAAGATCCCACATGCCGCGGAGCCGCTGGGCCCGTGAGCCATGGCCGCTGGGCCTGCGCGTCCGGAGCTTGTGCTCCGTAGCGGGAGAGGCCACAACAGTGAGAGGCCCAAGTACAGCAAAAAAAAAAAAAAAAAAAGAGAGAAGGGATCAACTTAGCTTCATTTTCAGTGACATCAACAGTCTAAAACTTGGTTACTAAGAAAACATAAGTCTTATTTGAAGGAAGTTCAAACATATATAATCAACAAGCGCTATAGAAATACAGGCTCCCTGTAGGCTTCTTCCAGGTAGCCAGGTGCCAATCATTAATTAGTCTGATGGCAGAACTGGTTTCAGGAATGCCAAAGTTCATTTCTGAGGACTCTTCTCTGGAGACTGACACTGTGCAATTAAAGTGTCAAAAATGAACATCCCAGGACAGGGCTCCCTATATTTCTGAGGTTCAAGACCCCTTTACAATGTTTATAACAGTTTAGAAACTCAACACACATACATATGCTTCTTCACACTAGCCTATGGATAATGTTAGGGACATGCATATTAATTACAAAACCTCCTTAGTCTCTTCTGGAGTCTGAAGCCCAAATATCGTGAAGTGTTCTGACCTCTAATATCCCAGTATGACTGGAAAGAGAGAAGTATAACAAAATTTATGTGAAAATGGATCTTACGGAGAGCAGAATACCTCTTAAGACCAAAAGGCCAAGGAAAGAATCGGCCATGAGCAGTCAGGAAGTAAAGGCTCATCCTATTCCCTGCCTGCCCTGACGAATGGGGGGCAATCAGGTGGCTGGAAATTATCTAGACGCCCCATGCCTGGGCCCCAGGAACCTCACCGCTAGGATACTGAAGGACTTCCTAGAGGTTTTTTAAAAATATTATATAAGAGAATCCAAAAAGTCACAAACTCCCAATTCACAACGGCTCCCAGGCTACAAACAACAGCCTTGTTAACAGATTTTAAAAACAAAACAGGCCCTTGAACACAACCTGAACTTTTGATTCCAGGTTCAATTAAAAAACAATACTTTTTTAAAGAAAAATATCTGAAATCATGCGGGGTGTGCTGTTTGGGGCTGAAGTACTTTCTGGGCAGCTGAGGATTTGATTAGCTCCTGACACTCACACTAAAGGGAACCTTTTTTTTTTTTTTTTTTTTTTTACGGTACGCGGGCCTCTCACTGTTGTGGTCTCTCCCATTGCGGAGCACAGGCTCCGGACGCGCAGGCTCAGCGGCCATGGCTCGCGGGCCCAGCCGCTCCGCGGCATGTGGGATCCTCCCGGACCGGGGCACGAACCCGTGTCCCCTGCATCGGCAGGCGGACTCTCAACCACTGCGTCACCAGGGAAGCCCTAAAGGGAACCTTTTTATATGCCCAGCTTCCCAAAAAAAAAGAACCAACTAGGGTGAAGCAAGGGCTTACCTATGTTTCTGACAATAGAACTATAAGAGAGGCCAGCAGTCTTTACTCTTTTGCTTTGGTCAATTTTGTAAGCATTTTCTGAGCATCTTCTCTGGATTATGCCTATACTAGGTTTTGGAATTAGAAGGACTAATATCTTAAGCACCATCTCTTCCCTCAAGAAGCTTACAATCTGCTCTTAAAAAGGTCTGGGTAAAGTGCTAAAGAAATAAACTATGGGAGATGAGGAAGCAATTAATTTTGTTGCCTGAGGAGACCAGGGCAAATGAGAAAAACCATATCTTGGGAGATTGTGAAAAGCAGTTGGGACGCCCAGCCCCATCCTCTGAGCTTCCTTCTGCCACACTCTCCATGGCCCCAGCCAAAGGACCCAGATTCAAGGCTTGACAGGCAGCAGCTCACCATGTAAAAAATCCACAGCCTCAGATCAGAACAAGCCTGGCAGAATAGGGAAAAGCTATGACGATATTACTCCATCTACATTTCCATCAGCAAGTCAGAGGGTCCAAACAGGTCTGGTGGGGTCCTCAACGACTGGGGTAAGGTTGAGTTAATGTTACCAACAAGATTTTTTAATAAGTGGGAAACTGTAGCACTCTAACCAACATTTTCTTAAAATTCAAGCAAAAAGCTCAAAACAGAATTTTCCTAAAGGAACTGAAGAGGTTGAGTTTATGTGTTACTCTACCAACAATGCATAATTTATCTACTGAGTTGTTCTCTAGTTATGAAAAGGCTTATACCAATTACAGAGAAATAAAATGAAAGGGCTTAGATTGGGGTAGTAAACAAGAGCATTCAGAAAACAATATACTCTAATACATCATCATAAAGGCAGGGGCCGTTAGCTCTATACCATTTCAAATGCACTTGGAAATCCTGTTTACCTTTTTCATTAATTGACTTCTGTTAGTAAATTGTGGCAGGTCTTCCACTTCAATCCCATCAGCCATTTCCATCACCTTGTCTAAAAGGTCTTTGTTGTAACTGCACGATAAAAAGTAGTAAGATAAAAACCGTGGAAGAATTATTGTCACTGTGGGCTAAAAAGAAATTGCAGGTAGCTGGACTATAAACTCAACTCTCAGAGGAACGATTTGATACTACTGGGGAAACTGATAATGTTCAGCATCAAGTCAGAAAACAGTTCTTGCGCATGTGGATACAGAAGCAGCACTAGGGATGCCAATGGAGCAGGTGTTTTAAGATTTACAAAACAAACAAGACTTACAAAAATAGGGGCAGTGTACCTCTGGCAGTATATATTCACGGATATGATATGAGGGCCAAAATTCTTTTTTATTTTTTTGAACATGTGGAGTATTGGTCTAACGGAATAACATTATTTGTTCATTTGTCCAATTTTCTGACATTTGCCTAATCTTGGATCCTGTTAACCAGAATTTACTAGAGGAACCTGGAAGTCAGAGAAAAGGGAGGGATACAGCAGGCACTGCTTCCCCATATCCAGTTCTAATAACTCCCCAAATCTGAAAAAACCACCAAGCAGCTTAGGGCTGGAGGGACCATGTGACCAGACAGCCATAAGGAGCACAGAAACCAGGACTAAGCCAAGTCATCTGGTTATCCTAACACAATTTCAGGAAATGCTAAATAAAAGGATGTGGGAGCCTCAAGATTTGCCACCTTCTTCATGGAGTGGCAGAGGGAGCGCCATTTCAAAAAGTCCCTTGAAGGCATTTGTTATTTTGATAAAAGGAAAGGCAGAGAGGCAAAGACTGCTTCTTGCTACAGGGTCCAGCAGACTAGGACATGGGGAGAAAAAGACAAGGGCCGCAGACTACATCCTGCCATAAATGGTAAAATCCACCAATCCTGCTAGATGCTGCATGACCTTAGGTATGTCTCTTTCCCTCTCTCAGCTTCGAAGATGTAAACTGGAGGTCTGAGTTTCTGTCCCTGCACGTTTGCCATGTGGAAGAAAGGAGCTAATGAGCTTAAAATGCCCTCTGCAAAGGTGACAGTTTGAAGTAATAATAATAATATAAATAACAATGGCAAATCGAACGCCTAGCATGTATAGAGCTCTTGAGAGATGACAGCCTGTGCTAAGTGCTTTTCACCCTTTAAGACTGTAGTCATCACGACTAATTTTCCAGATGAGGAAACTAAAGCTCAGAGAGATTAAGTATCTTTCCAAAGGATTGGCTAGGATGGAAACCTGCCTTAGGCCTTTCTAGTACAGTTGGAGTTTGGGGGCAGGGTCAGCCTTGGGCAGGGGTCAGCCCTGGGGGAGGGCTGCGGATCGGGACAGGGTCAGCCAGCCGCCAGGGGTCCGCACCTGCAACCCAGGAAGAGGTGATTGGCCCAGACCATGGAGAGGGACAGCAGCTGGTCCAGGCGGCCGCCGCCGTCTGGCGGGTCGCGGTAATCAGGCAGGTGGCGCAGGATGAATTCCATGCGGGCCTTCCATTGCTTCTCGCTCTCCGAGTAGGAGCGGAACTGCTCAGCGAAGTCGGTCGCCTGCCGCACACCAGAAACCAGCTCCTCCACAGCTGCACCCGCCTCGCCACCCACCATGGCGCCCTCCGCCGCTGAGGGCCGGACCCGCCCACCGCCTTCCGTACACGCACTGCGCCACCTCCCCGCAGCTAGAGGGGCCGCAGCTGCGAGCGACTGCTCAAGAAGACTGGTCTGGAGCGCCCTCGGCGGGCGCGGCGGCCTCACCCGGCCCGGCCCCTCAGACTTCTGCAGCTGCGGCGGCCCCCGGAGTGGGTCTACCCCGGGGCCTCAGGGGCAGTTCTCGGCCCACCCCGCGGGGAACCAGTAGGGAAACCGAGGCCCTCCCAAGCACGGAGTAAGGGCGGCCCTCTCCAATTCGGCAGCCGGATGCCAGCCAGGACTGTACTGTGTCCTTGGCCTGGGAATTCCCCGGGCACCCGGCCCGCAGACCGATGCCCCCAGTTCTGAGGACGTATAGGTGTAGCTGCTCTGGATCTACTTTTATCGATTCCCAGAGGTCTCGACACTCCACCCAGGTTGCGGCCCGTCTTCCTGGAGCCAGTAATCCATCCAACTGAATACCTGCCAGACCCTTTGCTACGTGCTGGAGATGCAGTGAGAGCAAATTCAGAGCGCTGCTCTAATGAACTTTACAGTCGTGAATACTTAATTGCTCAAGGGTAACTTTTCAAAGTTGACAACTTTTAATAAAGGCCCTGAGTGCTAGGACCATGAATAAGCAAGAGACCTGATCCAGACTTGGAGGTCAGGGAAATGATGCTGGAGAGCAGAGAGATGAACAAGAGTTAATTACATGAAAAAGAGTAGGGCACTGCAAGAGAGCCTGGCCTGGTGAGAGAACTGCAAGATCTGTATGACAGATCCTAAAGTGGGGGACAGTGGGGGAGATGAGGCTGCAAAGATCACCAAGAACAGTAGGTCACGGAAGGAGTTGTGGTCTGGACCCTAAAAGGAATGGGGAGCCACTGAAGGATTTTAACCAGGTGTATCCAAAAGATGTTGGGAGGAGCCAAACTGGATGTGTCAAGAGGAGATGAGCAGGTGAGTTGGCCTAACAATGCTGTCTGTCCTAGGGTCAGGGAGACCCATCGACAAACAGAAGAGCTTCCTCATAAGAGGTGCATTTCCCATCCCGTTCAAGTACAATAACTGGGAAACCACTTGAGCCTCCATCAACCTTGGGAAATTATTGACCTAATAGGCTTCCCCATCATCCCCCATCAAATGTGGGACAGAGTACAGAGCTGAGCCTAGAATCCAGGATCCAGGATTCCAGTGTAGGTCCTATATTGTGAATGAGGCCGAGGGGCAGAGCCACCTATGTGTTGTCTGCTGCTTCTGCAGCTTCTGATGAGACATCAGGGACTCCAACAGGCAGAAACCCCATATAGAATGGAAATATCAGGCAGTCTTATGAGTAGACTGTGCCTGTAGAACCAGCAACAGGCTCAGTGACATCCCATTGTGGTTAAAAATAGGGAGGCACACTACTCTCACCCTGGTGAACAGGAAGAATGTGAACAGGGCTGTGAAACCAAAGACAAACTCAGCTACTCTACATCAGCCAGGAAGAGGTGCCCAGAGCTGGGGCTCCCAAAACTGAGTGCAGATTATATCTCCTGAGAGCCTTGTTAAAATAGCAGATTCCCAGGGAGTTTCCTGGTGGTCTAATGGTTAGGATTCGGCGCTTTCACTGCTGTGGCCCAGGTTCAGTCCCTGGTTGGGGAACTGAGATTCCACAAGCTGCATTATGTGGCAAAAAAAAAAAAAAAATAGTGGACTCCCAGGCCCATCACTGGATGTTGAGTCTAGGCTCCAGGTAATTGATTCCATCTGCAGCTGGCCAAACTTTGAAAAATGTTGATGAGCGTTCTTGGAACCAAATTGTGGGTCACCTGATTGTATGGTGGAGAGGTTGACCCAGAAATAGGAACCTGGGCTTTGTGACCAACAGCTGCAGCTACACAGCTAACTCCGCCCCCCAGGGTGTGAAAAAGCTAAGAGGTCATCCAGCAACTGGCTCATTTAGCATCATCTTTGACAATGATGAGACATATGAATGTGTGTACCTACACACAAACATATTCAGACATGCATGCAGGTTATAACAACTCAAAAGTACACAAATAGGTATTCTTTTTTTATAATATGATCTTGTTAACATTATACTTTCAAAACGTAAAGCAGCCTAAAATGATTAGATAATATTAACATTTTACCAGCCCCTGCGGCAAGTCCAATTACTGCCCAGTTTATTGTTTCTAACTCATTTCTGTGATTCAGGTTTTCTTAAAGTTACTTACTTATATAGACAAGGATCAGTTTTCCTACTTCATCTTCATTTTAAAACATCATTATTGATATATAACTCACATACTATAAAATCCACCAATTTAAAATACTCAATGGTTCTAGTATATTCACAGATTTGTGCAGCCATCAACACGAATATAGAACATTTTCATTACCCCAAAAAGAAACTCCATACCCATTAGCAATTGCTCCCCACTCCCTCAAGCCCCTGGCAACAACTAATGAACTTTTTATCTCTATGGATTTCCTATGCTGGACGTTTAATATAATGGTTTCTTGTGACTAGCTCTTTCACTTACAGAATGTTTTCAAGATTCATCCATGTTGTAGCATGTGTCAGTACTTCATTCCTTTTTTATGGCTGAGTAACCTTCCATTGTATGAATATACCTCATTTTGTTTATCTTTTCATCAGTTGCTAGACATTTGGGTTTTTTCTATATCTTGGCTATTATGAATAATGCTGCTGTGAACATTCATGTACAAGTTTTTACGTGGACATATATTTTCAATTTTCTTGGTATATAGTGGATTGCTAGGTCTATGTTTAGCTTTTTGAGGAACTAACAGATTGTTTTCCACAGTGTCTGCACCATTCTACATTCCCACCAGCAATGTATGAGGGTTCTGATTTTTCTACATCCTTGTCAACTCTTATTATTTTCCCTTTTTTTGTTTATAGCTATCTTAGTGGGTACAAGGCTGTATCACATTGTGGTTTTGTTTTGTATGATGTTGAGCATCTTTCATGTGTTTATTGGCCATTTGTGTATCTTCTTTGTAGATATGTCTATTGAGATCCCTTGCCCCTGTTTTTTTTTAATATCTTTATTGGAGTATAATTGTTTCACAATGTTGTGTTAGTTTCTGCTGTACAACAAAGTGAATCAGCTATATGTATACATATATCCCCATATCCCCTCCCTCTTGAGCCTCCCTCCCACCCTCCCTATCCCACCCCTCGAGGTGGACACAAAGCATCAAGCTGATCTCCCTGTGCTATGTGGCTGCTTCCCACTAGCCATCCATTTTACATTTGGTAGTGTATATATGTCAGTGCTACTCTCTCACTTCATCCCAGCTTCCCCTTCCCCTCTGTGTCCTCAAGTCCGTTCTCTACATCTCAGTCTTTATACCTGCCCTGCCGCTAGGTTCATCAGTACCGTTTTTTTAAGATTCCATATATATGTGTTAGCATATGGTATTTGTTTTTCTCTTTCTGACTTACTTCACTCTGTATGACAGACTCTAGGTCCATCCACCTCATTACAAATAACTCAATTTCGTTCCTTTTTATGGCTGAATATATATATTCAGCCATAAAATATATATATTGTATATATATATTGTATATATGTGCCACATCTTCTTTATCCATTCATCTGTCGATGGACATTTGGGTTGCTTCCATGTCCTGGCTATTGTAAATAGTGCTGAAATGAACATTGTGCTACATGACTCTTTTTGAATTATGGTTTTCTCAGGGTATATGCCCAGTAGTGGGATTGCTGGGTCATATGGTAGTTCTATTTTTAGTTTTTTAAGGAACTCTTCTCCATAGTGGCTGTATCAATTTACATTCCCACCAACAGTGCAGGAATGTTCCCTTGCCCTTTTTTTTTTAAAAAAAAAAAATAGACTTTATTTTTTAGAGCAGTTTTTGGTTTACAACAAAATTGAATGGAAAGTACAGAGAGTTTCCATATATCCCATCCTCCCCTGACCCCCACCACACACGGCCTCCTGCACTACCAACTGCTCTCACCAGAGACACATCTGTTACGTTGACACATCATTCTCATTGAAGTCCGCAGTTTATGTTAGAGTTCACACTTGGTGTTGTACATTCTGTGGGTTTTGACAAATGCATAATGACATGTATCCATCATCATACTAACATTCGGAATAGTTTTACTGCCCTAAAAATCCTATCAGTGTTTTCTGAAGAGCAAAAGTTTTTAATTTTGATGAAATCAAATTTATTATTTTTTTTATGAGCCATGCTTTTTTGTCCTATCTAAGAAATCCTTGTCCTAAGGACAAATCTTTGTCCTATCTAAGAAATCTTTGTCTAACTCAGTGACCTAAAAATTTCTGTTTTCTTCTGGAAGTTTTATAGTTTTATGTTATAGGTCTGTGATTATACTTTTAGGTCTGTGATTCATTTCAAGTTAATTTTTGTATATGATGCAAGGTATGAGTTGTCAAGAGCAACAAAGAATATAAGATTTTATCCCACTTACAAGCTAATAGGTTACGCTTCCACAGTTTCAGTGGGTGCTGGCAAAATACTTAAGACTCTTAAAACAGAGACAAAGAACTTTGTGACTCAGAGCACAGCAAACATGAGTTTCATGTTTGTATTGGTTCCCCTTGTCCCATAAGTCCCACAGGGGCTATGCCAAAGGGCCCAGGTAGATAAGGTACAAACAGGTACACACAGTGGGTTTGTATGACCACCGAGGAACCCCAAGTTTAAGGAACATCAATCTTTTTTTTTTAAATTTATTTGGCTACGCCGGGTCTTAGTTGTGGCTTACAGGATCTTCAGTTGCGACATGTGGGATCTAGTTCCCTGACCAAGGATCGAACCCGGGCCCCCTGCATTGGGAGCATGGGGTCTTAGCCCCTGGACCACCAGGGAAGTCCCAGGGAACATCAGTCTTTTATAAAGGACTGTAAGCAAACCTGCTCAACCTTTGCCCCAGAGCAATACATTATCTTTTTTATGTGGATGGTAAACAAATTTACCCTTTGCTCTGAAGGTAGACACTATCCCTAGGCTGCTTCATGGACAAAACATCCTTGAAAAGACAGTCTGGAACAAAAGGGCAGTTAGTGTCTAACTCTTAAGATGTGCAGATACGTGAGAAATCCGTGGAAAATTATTTCCCAGCATAGGTTGAGATTTTTTTTTTTCTGCATATGGTTGTCTAACTGGTCCAGTACAATTTGTTGAAAAGATTATCTTTTTTCCATTCAATTACTTTGATACCTTTGTCAAGAATTAATTGACCATATATGTGTGAATCTATTTATGGACTCTCTATTCTGCTTCATTGATCTATGTGTCTTTGTACCAATACCATAGTGTCTTGATTACTGTAGCTCAAGAGTTAGCAAGCTTCTTCTGTTAAGGGTGGGCTACATATAATTCCTGTTGTATACTTTTTTTTTTTTGAATTGTAGAATTTTATTTATTTTTTTATACAGCAGTTTCTTATTAGTTATCCATTTTATACATATTAGTGTGTATACTTTCCTTGTTTCTTTTTTCAGCCATTTAAAAACATAAAAAGCATTGTAGCTTATGGGCCTTACAAAAATAGGCTGCAGGCTAATTTGGCCCATGCTGTAGCTTTATAGTCTTTCTTTTTTTAAAAAATATTTATTTATTTATTATTTATTTGGTTGCACCAGGTCTTAGTTGCGGCACGCGGGCTCCTTAGTTGTGGTATGTGAACTCTCATTTGCGGCATGCATGTTGAACCCGGGCACCCTGCATTGGGAGTGCAGTCTTATCCACTGCACCACCAGGGAAGTCCCTATACAGTCTTAAGATCAGGTCGTTTAAGGACTTCCCTTAAAGAATCCTCCTGCCAGTGCAGGGGGACATGGGTTCAATCCCTGGTCCAGGAAGATCCCACATGCCACAGAGCAACTAAGGCCCATGCACCACAACTACTGAGCCTGTGCTCTAGAGCCCGCGAGCCACAACTACTGAGCCTGCATGCCACAACTACTGAAGCTTGTGCACCTAGAGCCCATGCTCCGCAACAAGAGAAGCCACCACAATGAGAAGACTGTACACTTCAACGAAGAATAGCCCCTGCTCACCACAGCTAGAGAAAGCCCACATGCAGCAATGAAGACCCAACACAGCCAAAAATAAATGAATAAATAAATAAGTTTATAAAAAAAAAAAAGATCAGATCATTTGAGTTCTCCAGCTGTGTTCTTACACAAAATTGTTTTGGCTATTTTAATTTATTGCTTTTCAATACAAATTTTAGCATTAGTTTTTCAATTTTTAGAAAAACAAAAGCTGCTAGGATTTTAACTGGGATTGTATTGAATCTATAGATCAACTGGGGGAGAATTAGCATCTTAACAATATTGAATCTTCCAATTCATAAACATGGTATATCTCCATGTATTTAGGTCTTATTGTTATGGTATATTTTAAAATCCGATGAAATATTAGATTTAAAACACATTTGCCACTTTATTTGTTCTTCCTTCATTCTCTACTTCTTACTTTCCATCTGTTTCATTTTTCTTCTACCTGAAAAATTTGTTAACATTTCCTTTAGTACAGGTCTGTTAGTGGCAAGCTCACTTTTTGTCAAACTTAAAATGACTTTATTTTGCCTTCTGTATTAGTTGTATGACTGCATAACAAACTACCCCAAAGCTTAGTGTCTTAAAACAGTAACCATTTATTATCTCACAGTTTCTCCTTTTTTTAAAAAAAAAAAAAATTTATTTATTTAGCTGCTCCAGGTCTTAGTTGTGGCATGCAGGATCTTTAGTTGTGGCATGCAGACTCTATAGTTGCAGCATGCACGATCTAGTTCCCTGACCAGGGATCAAACCCAGGACCCCTATATTGGGAGTGCAGAGTCTTGCCCACTGGACCACCAGGAAAGTCCCTCACAGTTTCTGTGAATTAGGAATTCAGGTATGGCTTAGCTGGGTGGTTCTGGTTCAGGGTCTCTGCTGAGGTTTCAGTACATTTGCTGGTGAGTACTTTAGTTATGTGAAGGCTTGTTTAGGGCCACAGGAGCCACCTCCAAGATGGCTCAATTACATGGTTGTTTGTCTCAGTTCTCAGTTTCTTACTACATGGACCTCTCCGCAGGGCTGCTTGAGTGTCCTCACATGGCAGAGGTCTTCCTTCAGAGTAAGTGAACGAAGAAAGAGTAAGGCAGAGCCACAGTATCTTGTATGACATGGACTCATCGGTAACATACCATCACTCTAACTTATTCTGTTCATTAGAAATAAATCACTAACTCCAGGGACTTCCCTGGTGGTCTGGTGGTTAAGACTTCACCTTCCAATGGAGGGGTGCGGGTTCAATCCCTGGTCAGGGAACTAAGATCCCATATGCCTCACAGCCAAAAGACCAAAACATAAAACAGAAGCAATATTGTAACAAATTCAATAAAGACTTTAAAAATGGTCCACATCAAAAAAATCTTTAAAAAAAAAAAAAGAAGTAAATCACTGAGTCCAGTACACATTTGAGGGCAAGGTGTTTTAGGCTCCACCTTTTAAATACAGTGTCAAAGAACTTGTGAATGGATTTTATAAATTTATTTATTTATTTTATTTTTGGCTGTGTTGGTTCTTCATTGCTGCACGTGGGCTCTCTCCAGTTGCGGCGAGTGGGGGCTACTCTTCGTTGTGGTGCACAGGCTTCTTGTTGCAGTGGCTTCTCTTGCTGCAGAGCATGGGTTCTAGGCAAGCGGGCTTCAGTAGTTGTGGCACACAGGCTCAGTAGCTGTGGCTCACGGGCTCTAGAGCACAGGCTCAGTAGTTGTGGTGCACGGGCTTAGTTGCTCCGTGGCATGTGGGATCTTCCTGGACCAGGACTCGAACCCATGTCCCCTGCATTGGCAGGCGGATACTTAACCACTATGCCACCAGGGAAGCCCTGTGAATGGATTTTAAACTACCATATCTTCTTTTATTTAAAACATTTTTTTCTCTTCTCTTCTTACCTCTTCTTTCTTCTCCTCCTTCCTCTTCTTCCTCTTTCTACCCCTCCTCTTTCCTCCTCCTCCTAAGATGATCTTCTAGAACATTCCTCACCAATTCTTTTAATCGTGGGCCTGGAAACCTTGAGAGAACTCTAGAAGATACTTTAGAAAATACTCTAGAATACTTCTATTCAATTCTTTTACCACAAATTTATTTCTCATGTCTACATTGCATTGGTTAGTAAGTATAGCAGAACCTAAATATTAGTGTCTCTAGTATTTCCTTGTTAAGTAAAGTTTTGCTTTTCTGCTGAAAGAAAAACCTATTTTTCCATTTTGAGGAAGTATCCGTTGATTCCCAGTTTACTGAATGTCTTGTTTTTAATCAAGAATAAGTATTTGGGGGCTTCCCTGGTGGCACAGTGGTTGAGAGTCCGCCTGCCAATGCAGGGGACGCGGGTTCGTGCCCTGGTCCGGGAGGATCCCATGTGCTGCGGAGCCTGCGCGTCCAGAGCCTGTGCTCCGCACCGGGAGGGGCCACAGCAGTGACAGGCCCGCGTGCCGAAAAAAAAAAAAATATATATATATATATATATTTGATTTTATCAAATGCATTTTCGGTATTTATAAAGTAATTACATGATTTTCTATTTAGAACTATTAGTATGATTTATATTGATAGATTTTCTAATATTGAACCTTATTTCCATTTCTAGAATAAACTCCATTTGGCCGCTGTATATATTCTTTCAGTGTGTTTCTCTGGATTCTGTTTGCTAAAATTTTATTTAGGGTTTTTTCATTAATATTTATGAGTGAGATTGGCCTTTTTTTCTTTAATCTTATAATCTTTATATTTTGGTATTAATGTACTTATATTTGCTTTATGAAAATAATTTGTAAGCTTTTCTTTTTTTAGGCTGTGGGGCATTTTAGAATCCATTGGAATCATTTGTTCTTTAAAGATTAGGTTTGTTAGAATTCCCCTGTGCAACAATGAGCCTGGTGTTTCTTGGGGGTTTTTTTGGGGGGGTGAAGGGTAAGTATTTGACAAGTTTTATCAATTTACTTTGACAAATTATCTAATAAATTATTTATTATAAATTATATATTACATCTGTATACTTATATTTATGCATACTATATTTATTTCATTGAAATTGTTTTGACAAATTATTTTATGCAGATTGGTGTATTTTGGTTTTCTATCTTTAGTTTTCTGATAAAATGGTACATTTCATATAGGTTTTCAAATTTATTTGCATAAAATTGTATAATGTATTCTGTTATGTTTTTTTGTTTTGTTTTTTACTTTCTAATGTTTGTTTGACTATTTCCCACCTGTAATTTCTTACTTGAGGTATTTGTATATTTCCTCTCCTTATTTAAATGATTAAATTCGCTTGAGACTGACCTAATTTACAGATTTTTTTTCTAAGAACAAGTTTATTTATTTATAAGTTCTACTTTATTTTTGTTATATTAACTAGTTAATTTCTGTATTTGTCTTAACTTTCCTTTTGCTTTCCTTTGGTTTACTTTTAAATTATTTTTCTAGATTTTTGAATCAGCTGTTTAATTCACTTATTTTCTTTCATTTATGTTGATATAAACATTGGAGGCTATTAATTTTCCTTTGTGTACTACTTTAGCTATATTCATAGATTCTTCGATATGATATGTTCATTATTATTGTTTTCTAGAAATTCTACAGTTTTGAATTTGTATTTTCCCTTTGATCATGGAATTATTTTAGACCTCCCACACACCCCCAAATAGAAGGGCACTTTTTGTTTGTTTTCTGAATATGTTATACATGTCAGTGTTTATTAAGTTGCTATTATAGGATGCTATCTATATTCTTTTTACTGTGGGAATTTAATGAGGTTTGGTTTGTGGCCTATTTATAATCTTGTGTGTATGCAGGAATATCCCAGAGCACTTGAGAAAAAAGTATGTTCTCTATTCTCAGGGCACAATATTTGATGCATATCAATAACATCTACATTTTTTATTGTGTTTGTTGGACTTCTAGATCCTCATTTAATTTTGACCACTTGATCTGTTTTGGGTTGAGAAAGGTGAAATCAAAGCCTTCTATTATTATTGTGTGTTGTGATGGGATTTCTTCTGTATTATGATTCCTACTCATCTTGTGAGAAACTCATAGAATTTAAGCTGTGTTAAGTAGTTCAAAATGGAGTCACAGTGGCCAATGTGAATTTCCATATTAGTTGTTTTGAAACATCTGATGTAGGATTGTGAGTGTCTTAGTGTTAGAAACTAAGAGTGTTACTTTAGATAAGAAATTTGTTTGTTAACATCTTAGGAAAGACTTCACTGGGACAGAAGGTACATCAGATAGAGACTAGACTCCCTGTAGTGTAACTATTATACCCTACCGGTGGACTCCTTAAAATAAGACCCTTTAGTCAGGTGACTTGAAGGCTCTTTGCTGGAGGACCCAACTCCAGGCTGCTGAGAGCTGTTCTAGACTGACACTGCCAGAGACTGTCAGAGCAGAGGGGAACTTCTCACTCAGGCTTGTTGTGAGACCTGTTGAGGGACTGGGGACCACTGCTGAGATGCCTTCTTCTGAGGACTTCCCCTTGGAGTGGTTCATTACCCCTTTTTTATTTTCACTACTTTGACTAACCTGTGTTGTGCATTAATTGTGTGCAGTAGACCAAGTGATTATGCATTGAGTATTGGCTGTGTTTCATACATCTCCAGTCCTGTGTTCTTACCTAGCCTTACCGCTGGGCCCTACCACAGTGTGTCTTTGTCTAAATCTCCTTGTATCTCTATAGTTCTATTATGTGAAAGTTCCTGCTGTGTTATTTGGTACATAGATATTCATAATTTAAATTTTCATGATGAATTATAGCCTTTAGCATTTAAAAGTACTTCTCTTTACCTTGTTAAAAGCTTTTTGTCCTGAATTCTGTGTTGTTAGATATTAAGACTTTTGATGTTTGTATTTTTCTGGTATGCTTTTCTTTGCCCATCCTTTCATTTTAACCTTTCTGAATCATTTTGTGTGTATAACCTCGAGTTGGATTAGGCTTTGCAATCTACTTTGAAAACCATTTTTAAAATAGATGAGTTAAACCCACTTATATTTATTGAATTGACAGATATATTTGGTTTCAACTCTGTCATATTATTTTATGTAGTGTTTTCATTATATATTTTTGAATTTGCCCTTTTTATTAATGTAGTTTTGATATTTAGGAAGGTTTGTATTTTTGGTCTAAAAGTTACCTTTATAAAATACCCTCAATCCACTCCTTTTGGGGACTGTATCTTGATTCCCTACTATGAGCAACAATAAAATTATCTTTTAATTTCATCCTCTCTGCCTCACCCCTCCTCCATCATTTAGTCAATAGAATTAACAATCGTAGTGTTTATGTTGCATATGATTAAGCTTCTACTTGATTTGGAAACTTTAAATACTATCCTTTGAATCAAGTAATTTGAGGTGATCAGTAAACTCATTCTTATTCCTATCTTCTCTCTTTCTTCTTCAATTTTTTATTAGTAATGAGAAATGTCTACAATATTAAGTAAGGCATGTAACATCTGCATTCTGATCTGTCACCCTAATCTCTATATTTGTTTTATTTCTACAGTTTAATAGATTCAGTGCTCAAGGAAGGTCCTTTTACCCTGATTTCCTCAGGCTTGCTTAGGGGTCCTGACACTGCTCTCCCATGGTTCTAGCAGGTTCCTCTGAAAGGGGTCATGAGAATGATATCCTGACTTCTTACAGATTTTTAAATGTTTGTCTGCAGGCTTTACACCTGAAGATCAGTTTGGCTGGATAGAATTCTTGGCCTTGAGGTGTGGCTCCACTGTTTGTGGTAGTGATTGTTGCCCTGGAGAAGTGGTGGAAGGGTGGAGAGGTGGGGCCGGGGGTTGGGGGGGGGAAGCTCTCCGTTGCCACAGTCTTGGACTTCTGACATGGACTCCTTGAGAAGTCACCTGTTCTCTGGATTTCAGAGCTTGGTTGAGGAGAGCTTCTCTGTTTCCCAGATTTCTTTACAGCCTTTGTCTCTAGGAAAATGGACCCACTTTTAAACGTTTTCTTTTTTTCCAGTGCTTTCCGAGACTTTCCACTGTCCCCAGTAATCTTGCTTTGTTCAAAATGACCTTGTTCTCATAGTTCCCTTTCAGAATAGGGTCATTCCCTTCCAGAAGGGAATCACTGCTGGAGATTTCTGCCCTCTGAGGCTCTACATCCCCTCCTCACTCAAGGTTTTTCACCAGCTTTGCTGCTCATTTTCACCTCTGGCTGCTCTGAACAACACCTTGGAGGTTGCATTTTTCTCCTGGTTTCACCACACGTGTAGTTGGCAGGTTTGTTGTTGTCCTTGTTGAGTGTGAGACAATTCAGAACTAAGCTGCTGCCATGTTCCTTCTGAAATGGAACATTTTCCTATTTTAAAATTATAATAAAAAATCTTCATGCCACTAAAACATCCTTTCAACTAAACCTCAATGGACATCAGGGTCTTTTTTTTTTCCTTCTGAGAAACTCCTAAAAGTGAAATTCCTGGTTCAGAAGGGCATGCACACTTTTAAAGCTTTTACTATGTTTTGCCAAAGTACCCCCTAGAAAGTTTATACCTAAGTTTCCATATCTACCAGCCACAGGCTTCTTCTTTAAAGCCAGTGAACAGTTACTGCAATCACTGCTCGAACACTCTAATATTTCCAGACGGTCTTGAGCAAAACTTTCCTTCTCTTTGTGCAGGCCCCTACTTTGTGACTGACACTCTGTAGAAGTCCCCCACCCAGAGGCCGTGGCATGGAGGCCTGAGGCTGGAAAAACAGCTTGTCATTATTTACCTTCCAGCACTTTCAGCTCTTCTCTTCTGATCTTGGTCTTGAAAAGGGGGGTCAATCCAACAGGTGAAAACACTCCTGGAAATGGCTCAAGAAGGCCTCCTAGTGGGTGGTCAGATGAGAGCACTGAACCATGGACCCCCAGGGTTTCCTTTTTCTCAGCAAATAACCTAAATTCATAGCGGTCCTGGAGGTATCAAAGGGAAAAAAATACCTAGTTCCCCTCCATACATGACAAAACTATTTCAAAATAGCCAAATGGACTGGAGAAGCGGTTTTATTCTTGCCCATCCTGCTTTGGAAAAGTTGAAAATGCAGGTGCATTAAAAATACCAAGTGGAGAGAGCTCTTGGATCCGGCTTCTCAAGCCTTTGTACAGGTTTTCCCAGCCAAAGGTGGGAAACATTAAAAGTTTTGAAACCCTGGGATCCATGGCTATTAAAGAAGTATCTAAATTCTAGATATTCCTCTCCTAGGGCTTCTCCCATATCCTGACTAGCCAACAGCAGAGGGCTCTCACAGGGACAAATAATATGCACAACTTTTTTTAGTCTGCTTATGATAATTGTCTCAAATTAACATCACAAGGCAGTGGAAATTACATTCCCCAGAGGCTTCCTACTGCAGGAAGTTACCCTGCTCCTTACTGCAAAGGTAGTAAAGATTAAAATTAGGTTAGCCTCTGTTTTGCAAAAGTTTGTTAATCCATCATTTATATTCATATAAGATGGTGTTTTGTATCAAAATGCATGAATGTTTTAACTTGTTGTAAATGTTAAGCTTAAGTGTTTTCTGTTGAATTAGGCAAGTCTTCTCTTTGCCAGAAGCGTTAAAATTGATATTCTTATAACAGCAGTTCAGCGGCTGCTTTAACCTAACTGAATGGATATTCAGCGCTCAGATCACAGAAAGTTCTAGTTCTTCGCTATTTTGTACGCCTCGGGCCATACCAGGAGTTGAGTCTGAGTGTCTTATTTTAAGCGCAGCACTGATGAACTGAAGTGCTCACAGGGAAGGAGATGGAGGAGGGGAATCAGAGACCAGGTTACATGGGGGCAAAGGACACAGTGGAGAGGCCCTAGGACTGTCTTCAGATCTTGGAAGGGCTGTTTTGTAGAGTACGGCTCATTCTTCGTTGCTTTCCAAGGCAGGCATAAGGCCGAAGAGTGAGAGCTCTATACAATTAGATTTAATCTTTAAATAAAAGAACTTTAAACAATTAGAGATGTCAGAAAAATACAAAATGCTTCGTTGGGTTGAACCGAGCTTCCAGTCATCTCACATCTACAATAAATTCATGATTGAACTAGATACATAATTAAATATTTTACGATTAAAAAAATATGGGGGCTTCCCTGGTGGCTCGGTGGTTGAGAGTCCGCCTGCCGATGCAGGGGACACGAGTTTGTGCCCTGGTCCGGGAAGATCCCACATGCCGCGGAGCGGTTGGGCCCGTGAGCCATCGCCGCTAAGCCTGCGCGTCCAGAGCCTGTGCTCCGCAGCGGGAGAGGCCACAAAAGTGAGAGGCCCGCGTACCGCAAAAAAAAAAAAAAAAAAAAATATGGCCACAGCTATTTGTTTTTAGGAAGACCTGAAAATGTTTAAGAAAAGCAGACTCTTTTGTTATTCTATTAGTTTTGCTGAATAGGACCCTGTGGCTGATCATCTTAATCCTAATTGGAGTTCTGAAACCTGTTGCCTGCCTGGCTGCCTTTGACATCTACTCACATAAGGAATAATTAATAGCAAAACAACAAAAATGCTTTATATTGTGTTCTCCCTCTTTTTTTTTTTTTTTGGTACGCAGGCCTCTCAGTGCTATGGGCTCTCCCGTTGCGGAGCACAGACTCCGGACGCGCAGGCTCAGCGGCCATGGCTCACGGCGCCAGCCGCTCCGCGGCATGTGGGATCTTCCTGGACCGGGGCACGAACCCGTGTCCCCTGCATCGGCAGGCGGACTCTCAACCACTGCGCCACCAGGGAAGCCCCTCCCTCATTTTTAAATATCTAAATTTTAGCTGTTTCTCTTTCTCTATATACATTTATGTATATGTATTTCCAAATTATGTATTTATATATTTCCAGAAATAATTTTAGCTTTCAGGAGGACTCACATATCCTTTGTATTAATTCTATTAACCCCAAAGAACAGTTTCCCCAGCACAAAAGGGAGAAAATTATTACATTCCTACTGTTAGTCACTGGTGGTAGAGGATTTTCCCACAGTTCAAGAACAAAATCCTTCTTTGAGAGTGAAACTCTTAAGTAAGCACACAGTACACTTTTTGTGTAAGAAATTTGCTTAAGGAGATAGTTCTTCCAAACAACCCAATCAAAAAATGGGCAGAAGACCTCAACAGACATTTCTCCAAAGAAGACATCCAGATGGCCAACAGGCATGAAAAGATGCTCAACATCACTAATTATAAGAGAAATGCAAATCAAAACTACAGTGAGGTATCACCTCACACCAGTCAGAATGTCCATCATCAAAAAGTCTACAAATATTAAATGCTGGAGAGGGTGGAGAAAAGGAAATCCTCCTACACCTTTGGTGGGAATGTAAATTGGAACAGCCACTATGGAGAACAGTATGGAGGTTCCTTAAAAAACTGAAAATAGAGTTACCATATGATACAGCAATCCCACTCCTAGGCATATATTCAGAAAAGATGAAAACTCTAATTTGAAAAAAATATATGCACCCCAATATTCATAGGAATACTATTTACAATAGCCAAGACATGGAAGCAACCTAAGTGTCCACTGACAGATGAATGGATAAAGATATGGAATATGGTACAATGGAATATTACTCAGCCATAAAAAGGAATGAAATAATGCCATTTACAGCAACATGAATGGACCTAGAGATTATCATACTGAGTAAGTCAGACAGAGAAAGACAAATATCACAAGACATCACTCATATGTGGAATCTAAAAAAATGATACTAATGAACTTATTTACAAAACAGAAACAGACTCACAGATATAGAAAACAAACTTACGGTTACCAAAGGGGAAGGGGAGGGGGAGGGATAAATTAGGAGTTTGGGATTAACAGATACACACTGCTGTATATAAAACAGATAAACAACAAGGAGCTACCATATAGCATAAGGAACTATATTCAATATCTTGTAATAACCTATAATGGAAAAGAATATATATATATATACACACACACACACACACACACATATATATGTATAACTTGATCACTTTGCTGTACACCTGAAACCAGCACAACATTGTACATCAACTATACTTCAATTAAAAAAAAAAGGAGAGAGAGATAGTTTTTCAATAAAAAGCAAGAAGGGGGAATTCCCTGGTGGTACAGTGGCTGGGACTCAGCACTTTCACTGCTGGGCCCAAATTCAATCCCTGGTCAGGGAACTGAGATCCTGCAAGCCATACAGCCCAGCCAAAAAAAAAAATAAACTAGGCAATTTTGGGGGTTTGGGTTTTAAAAAAAAGCAAGAAGAGGTGATATGGATGTGGTTCCACTCCTGAATTTAGCTAAGTTTATTTTTTATATTCCCCTCCCCTTCTCAAGAAAGAAAATGCAGCAAAGGGATGGTGATGACTGGCAAGAGGCCTGGGCTCATCTCCTGTGCTCTGAGGAACAGATGGAGGGAAGCAGCCAGGCATTGGGCCCTGGGGTGGACACTGCTGCCAGTCACAGGGCAAGAACTGCACTTTTCTAATACTTTTGGACTCACCAAGACTGGCCAGGGACTGGCTGGCACCACACCACGACTAGATAGCAGATCACTTCTCAGCATCTAACCAGGAAGTTCTGTCACCTGTTATATACTCTCCCACACTGTGAATATTAATTGCAGACAAACTTTCTGCTTCTGCCATCTCTTTAGCCATAGGATTAACCTGTGGGGCTAGTGAAAAGAGAACTACATTTTAGTGTGCCAGATTTAGTACACACAAAAAAATACTGGAAGCTAGCTTAAATGTGAATTTCAGATAAACAAATAATTTTTTAGTGTAAGTATATCCAGAATGTGTTTTCTCTGGCAATCTGCCACATTTTTCCAATCAATATTTAAGACTTAGAAAGAAAAATGAATGAATGAATGGTGAGGAAGATCAATAGGACAGAAACAAATCACAGAGGTGTAATTAATGCATGTCTAACACTTTTAAAATTTTTGTTTTTGTCAATTTAAAATATTTTCTATTAATTTTTCTTAATTTTTAAATTTTCATAAAAATAACATATATACCCCCCAAATTAAAAGGTTAAATAGTACTGAAAGAGACATGGTGAAAATAGCAGTCTCTTATCCCACCCAACCCCAGCTCCCTGTTTGATGCTCAGAGGTACCCAGTTAAACTCTTTCAGCTGTTTCTCCCAGTTTTAACCTCCTCTCCCATCTTTCTAAATCATATATTTATAGTGTTCTTTTGTTGATTTGTCAATTTTAAACATTACCCATTTTCTTGCAATCATGGGAGATGAGGATTGGTTTCTTTTACCTTCTTCCACCTACATCCTCCTTCCCTTTCCTCCAGCTTCCCATCACTGTCTCACAGCCTTTAGTTAAATCAATAATCTGTGTTAACATTATTATGGCTCTGTAAATTTTTTTGTGTTGCCTTTATCTTCTTTTACAGTTTTTGTGTTGTGGGGTTTTCTGTAGGTAGCAATTGCCTCAGATTTTTTATTGACTCAGTTTTTGGTAAACTTTTTCTCACAAACTTATTCTCACAACTAATTCTCACAACCATCTAATAGCCCCTCAACATAATTTTCCACCTAGTCACACCTGTTAGGTAATCCATCTGGCCCATCTCTGTCCTGAGTCCTCTATTCTCTGGCTCAGAGGGGGACATGCCTAGGCCTACTGCCCCCCTGGCATCCAGGTCTCCTTTACCATCATCCTGGGAATCCCTATGCCCTCTCCTGGGTATGTCTTCCTCATTCTTGGATTGTTCTCTTATTTGGGTGGAGAGCTTCCTGAGAAAGGGAGCATGAGAGGCAAATTACTTGTGATCTCCCATGTCTTCAAGTGTCTTTTATTCTACCCTTTCTCTTAATGGTTTAGGTTTGGATTTCTAAGCTATAAATAATTCTCACTCAGAATTCTGAAGTCCTGACTCCATTATCTTCCAGCTTCCAGTGTTGCTGCTGAGAAGTCTGGTGTCTTTCTGATCTTTTCCTGATCCTCTCAATTGACCTGTATTTCCTTTCTGAGTCCTTTTGGGGTCTTTTCTTTATCCCTGGTGTTCTGACATTTCATGAAAATGAACGTTGAGAGAGAAATCTTCTTTTCTTTCCCTGAAGATTTCATAGAATTTGTAAAGCTTTCTCCTCCTCTCTAAACTTATACATTCTTTCTCCCTCCCCAACACCTATCTCTCATGCCTGAGGCTTTCCTTAAATGTCTGGGGATCTTGGTTCTCAGATCATATTTAAGAGTCATGTGCTGAAGAGATGACTGGATGGTCAGCATGCTTGGGTAGAGCTTGTCTACCAGTGGATTGCCCCGTAGAAGGTGAGCTGGCTCTTCTATTGGGCGTCTGTAATGGGATCATGTCTGTATCTGTAGGCCTTCCCCTTGAGTCTGCTCGGTTTCTTCAGAAGAGTTCTTGAGTCTTCAGCCTGCGGTGTGCCTGGTTGCCAGGCTTCCTAGAAGCAGGGTGAGGAAAAGGGGCTGCAAGTTTACCTCTTAGTATCAGGGTTTCCATTTATTCCCCATATTTTCAGTTCTGTACTCCATACTCACCCTCCATAGTGCCTGATGAGCTGACCCAAAACCCCCATGGGCACTTGAAGTCTCCTGCAGGAGCAAGCAAGGTGTGGTGACCCCACTGCCCACAGGGACTGTGCTCTCCACCAGTTCCCCGCTCTCCACCAGTTCCCCGCTCTCCACCAGTTCCCCGCTCTGCGCCCCATGTGCAGCTCTGTCCTCCCTGTCCCAGCAGTCTGCCCGCTTCTCACCCAGAAGCCCTCTGTAGGCATCAGGCCTTCAGCCTCCCCCTTGCTGCCATGTGACTCGCCATTCCTTCCTCTGCTTCCTGCCTTCCAAAAATGTGCTGACATACTTCATCTGCTGCCATGTCCTCCCTTATCTGCATAAACCTTGTGGATTTGTAACTCTTTTTACTCCTTTATGGTTGTTTGTAGTAGGGCTTTGGGAGGGAGCAGATGGAGATTCATGAGAGGCTCTTTTGTCACATTTAGCCAGAAGTTCTTTAGAGTCCGTTTTCACTCTGAAGTACTTGAGGGGAACAATTTCCAGGCCACGTTCTGAAATAACTCCTGCTGTCAATCAACACACTTTTTATTGTGTTTTGGGCTAGGTGTTTCTTTGTGGGAAATGGAGCAAAGTCCAAACATACACATATGTTTAATATGTTTAATCATATTAGTAAAACACTTCTGACCTTTTGAACAAGATCCAAATGGGTTTCTCTGCTTTTGTCTAGGAACAGGGACAGAAAAGCATGAGAGGCACTTTGAAACATGGTCCCGGGCCCCAGTGCTTACCAGACCTGCTCTGTCTTTTGGGCTTGAATAAAAGCAGGGAGAATGCTGAAATACCATCTTCTTTGAATTAATCATGAGCCCCACCTCTCCTGCTATCCTGTGTTTACACATTACTGCTATTGTGTTGTATCTGCTGGTGGATCTCCTTTCATCTGCAGCCACACAAGCCCTCTTCATTTAAAGCTGCACACATGGCTCTTGAATTAAGAGGGCATTTTAGCAATAATTCCTCATTCCTCTTATTGAAGGGCTCAAAGTCTTAGGGAAGGATCACTGCTGTTTCAATTGACATCTAAAGTCCAGACAAGCTAAGGAGAGAGAGCAGGGCCAGGAGGCTGTCACAGGGAAACGTGGCTCTGTGGGTGGGGCAAGGGGTTAGCAGGATGAGTAGATCAGGATGGAGAGGGCCTTGAATGCCACACTAAGGACTTTGCACTGGCCTACAGGCAGTGGGGAGCCACCAAGGAATCTTGAGCAGGACAGTGACCTGAGATAAACTGTGCTTTAAGAAAATTAAGCTGATAGCTGTGGGTGGGAGGGTTTGGAACAGGGAGAGGCTGGAGTCTAGGTGGCCAGTTAGACAAAGTGGCTCTTAATCCTGACTTCATAGACCACTGGGAGACCTTTTTAAAAATCCAGACCCTGGCCTCCACCCTGCTAGATTGTTTCAGGTTTCTGGGGAGGGGACCAAGAATCTGTGTTCTAATACATTCATCAGGTGCAGCAGTGAGCTAGACGGCTATTTTTTTTAAATTTTTATTTATTTAATTTATTTATTTTTGGTTGTATTGGGTCTTTGTTGCTGCATGCGGGCTTTCTCTAGTTGCAGCGAGCAGGGGCTACTCTCCGTTGCAATGTGCGGGCTTCTCTTTGCGGTGGCTTCTCTAGTTGTGGAGCACGGGCTCCAGATGTGTGGGCTTCTGTAGTTGTGGCACGTGGGCTCAGTAGTTGTGGCTCACGGGCTCTAGAGCACAGGCTCAGTAGTTGTGGCGCATGGGCCTTAGTTGCTCTGTGGCATGTGGGATCTTCCCGGACCAGGGATCGAACCCGTGTCCCCTGCATTGGCAGGAGGATTCTCAACCACTGCGCCACCAGGGAAGCCCTAGAAGGCTATTGAGACATGCCAGTAAAGGGCTCCAGACCTCAAACACGGGACTGTGGCTCTGGGAGGCAAAGGAGGACACAGATTGGAGGCAGGCTGCCTTCAGGGTGGGAAGTGGGGGGAGGGCAAAGGGGAGAGAGGGAGTCCCACCTGACCTCTGCCTGTTTCAGGACCTGAGGGGAGGGAGGCATGAGAAAGACCATCAAGTTGGGCCTGGAGAGCCAAATGGAGGCTGGGCCCCTCCTGCAGAAGAACCTAGAAGAAGATCAGATGTAGGAGAAGATAGCGACAGGGGACATTTAGGATGCCAAAGGGGCCTGGGACTTGGGGGAAGATGACTGCAAGCATCTGGCTCCCACTTGGTATGTGAAGCTGGGAAAAGGAGACTACGGTTCAGATCCCTCCAGTTGCACACGCACATGGACACACGCATGGCTACATGTGGACACGGACATGGACACACAGACAGTCTTCTTCGGCAGGAGGCAGAAAGTGTGGTGGTTCAGAGATTGGGCTCTGGAATCCAGCAGCCCTGTCCCTGTGACTCTGGGAGCCTCAGCCTCCTCACTGACAGAAAGCCAATGACGCTAGCAGTTAACTCAATATGGTTGTTGTGATGACTTGATGAGATGCTGTATGCCAAGTCTGGGCACAGAGCCTGGCACGCAGGGAACACTCCATAATGGTAGCTCTGAGTAATACTAAAAAAAATGTGATCTGACTTCTGAAGCCAAGGAGCCATAAAGTATTTCATTCAGTGTATCTCACTTCTGAAGCCAGAGAGTCATAAAGTATTTCATTCAGTGTTAGGAGACAAGTCCACGGGAAGGCATGAAACCTCTCATTTGTTGCTATCCACTCCGGGTGGCTTTCTCTGGGTGTGTCTTGATGAGTCCTTTGCCTTTTATTTCTAGGACTCCTGGAGAAATGACAGTCCCTTGCTGCTGCGTTTAATTGGAGAGGATCTCAGAGACCCGAGATTATAATTATGACACGTTAAATGCCGAGCTCTTCAAAAGTCTGCCCTTGCCCTCGCTGTCACCCTGAACAGCTCTGAGAACCCAAACCCTGCAGCCCCCAGAGTGTGCCCTGGGTCTCTCAGCCAGGCCTCACCTGGGAAATCTGAGTGATGGTGACGTGCAGGCAGCAGGAAGACACACAGTAAACCTAGGAGCCTGTGATGAGCTCAGGAGAGGTGAGTTGATGATATGCTATTTATAGCCCCACTAAGAGGCTCTGGCCGCCAGCTCCATGTGAGGCTGGGTGGAAATGATGCCTCTGTGGAGCTGAGAGCACAGAATGAAACTGGTGATTCATGGGCAGCAGCCACTTGAAGTACAAACGCTCCTGCGTCCCAGCCCTGCTGGCCTTTCAGACGCCCACTTTGGAAGCCTACTGTCTCCAATCTTCATGCCTTTGGACAGGATGCGAGGACAGGCAGGTTCTGCCTCACAAGGGACCTAAGAAGGGCAGCAATGCTCCTCAGAGAACCCCAAGACCCTGAGCCCACCCCTCCCAGGGCCTCAGCCAGAGCCCAGGTCAGGGCTGAGTAAGAGGCAAGCCCTGGGCTCAGGAGGCCTGCAGGTCAGGGAGAAAGGACTGTTCCTGCTCCTGCCCTCTGTCTCCAGGGGCAACACTGGCCACACAGCAGCGTCCTGATGACGCTTGTTCTGCTGAACATACAAATATGTACAATGAGGAAATCCTGGTAGTTTTTAAATTCCACCCCCCCCCCCCCAATTCCATAGCTCAGTACCTTTCACCTGAAATAGCTGTTGTTTATTTTCCTTGGTAATATCTTGGCTTCCAGGCCAAAGTATACTTGGAGGCCTCAACTCAACTCACACTCTGTGAGGAATGTGCTGGGGGGTCTCTTAGCTTTGTCAACCAAGACTGGATTGAAAGGGTCGAACCAGGATAATGAGGCATAACTGAGCTCTGGAGCCAGACTGTCTGGGCTCAAATTCCATCTCCACACTTGCCAGCCATGTGGCCACCATCACATTCTTCTCTTAGACCCAGTTTCCTCCCTGGTAAAGTGGCGGCAATAACAGAACTTACCTCAGTGGGTTGTGGGGAAGATGAAAAGAAGGAATGTATGTGAAGCGGTCAGCGCAGTGCCTGGCACACGGGAGGACTCAGGAAGTGGGAGCTGCCGCTGCTGCGTGCTTGTTCTCGCTGCAGCGGCTTGGCCCCTACACCGGCACCATAGCCTGTGGCCCTGAGGCTCCTCATGGAGGTGGTGCCCTGAGCCTCAAGAGAGACCGTCTGTCCCTCACAAGCACAGCCCGCATCAGGCTGCCCAGCGTGATGGAGTCCACCCCTGGGCAGCTTGGCCCTTTGCGCTGCCTGCCCCTGCGCTTGCCTAGGAAGCAAGTGCCTATCTTTTGGGTTGGGCCTTGCCTGGGCTTGGCCACTCTACTCTTCCACTCCTCTGGGCCTGGGGTGGCCCTTGGGGGCATTAACTATCACCGCCCAGTGGAGGACTTCACCTGAGGGCCCCAGGTATTAACTTGAGGTCTGTAGCCAGCAGGTTGCCCACCAAGGGGGGGGCCTGGACGGCAGACAGGTTGGGCCCACCTCACCTACCAGCTGGGCATACAGCACAAACTGCTGAATCATGAAGGCCCACGAGGCCTCGGCTGTTTGTACATTCTCTCATCTCTAGCTGTCAGCCAAAACATAATTGTAGCTGTCACTTTGGCAGCAAGATGCTGTGATGTGTCCTAGTACAACTGCCTCTGCTCCATGGCAGTGAGCTTTGGGGAGGTGGGAGGAATCTGCAGCTGCTCCCATGGAGAGAGCCGTTCTGGAAAGTGACCTGTGCAATGTTCAGCCAGGTGCAGCCTTAGGGATGGTGTGAGCACCAGGGTAAGGCCCTGCATTAGAACAGACACTGGCACGCCTACATCTGCATCTGCATAATGCAATTCTGAAATGAGGCATTTCGGGCAGCTACAAGGGCTTGGAAAACAGCCTTTAGACTTACACAGAAGTTGGACTCCAGTGTGCCTGGGCTGAATGAGTAGTTAGACAGTGGGGTACATGGTGTAGGGAGATGGTGCCAGAGGTATACCTAGGGCCAGATTGTGAAGCAAGGGGCTTGAAGGCCGGGCCATGGAGCTCGGACTTGATTCTGCAGGTAATGGGGAGCCACTGAAGGACTTAAGGGAGAGAGTGATGTAGTCAAACGACATGGAGTGTCTGGGCTCTAACATCCAAAGTAGTGGCACTAGGCGTAAAGACCCCCCTTCCTCACGGCAGTGGTGTGCTGCGTAGGAGGGTGTTCTGGAGTACATGGGGCACCAGCCCCAGGATTTCAGGGGTGACTAACTCTGTGCTTAGTGGGTAAGTGTGGGAAGGGTCAGCTCTAGTCAGGCTAGCTGCAGGTGTTCAGCACGTGAGAGGAGGCTCATGCCTTCCTTATTCCTTGGTCCTCCTAGGCCAGAGTTCATTAATGAGGCACCTGTGTGCAGATGTGCCAAATGCAAGGGACTGCACACACTCATGCCAAAGGTCAGGGGAGGCTCCTGGGGCTGAGAAATGGTCCCAGTGCCTGTGGGCGTTGCCTCCCTTACCACACACATGCTAAGAAAACAGCAGAGACAAATACCCAAGCTTGGGGAAATTCTCTAGAAGGAAGGTTCTATCCTCATGAACTTAAAAATCTGCCAGTTCATAGGTTGGTTAATGAAGACAGAGAATATGAAGTGTTGGGAGCTATTACTAGTGGTTGAACCACCCAGGAGCATGGAAGCCAGAGCATATCTAGACCATCATGTAAGTCAGGAGGAAGACAGGATTCAACTGACAAAAATTGTGTGTACCCTGCTCAGAAGTGCATTGTTGTGCAAGCAGTGGTTTGGCAGTCATTATTCCCTTTCAGCTGCAAGCCAGGGAGGGAGGGATGCCTCTCAGCTGTCAGGAGAGGAAGGGAAGGGGGAAGGAATGTTCCCATTCTGGAATCATCTTCCATCAGTGTTCCCTGAGTTGGGCTGCCAGGAAGGCAGAAGGGAGGGGATGCGACAGCTACTGAACAGTGAGGAAGGTGCCTCACCTGCACAGCCCCTGACACAAGGTGTGTGTGGAGGGAGGGTGCCTGGAACCCTCTGGCCTGTGGGTGGAACCTGAACCTTATCCTCTTCCCTGAGGACAGGCAGCACATCGTAACCACCACTGGCTGCCCAGGGCTGGCTTGGAGCAATATGCCAAGATGTAGTTTTTCCTATTTGGTTTGCTTTTTCCTTTAAATTTTAACATGTATCAGTTTTTTTAAATATAATATACAATCAGAAAAGTCCAAACAACCATATGTACAACATAACAAATAATTATAAAGTTAATGTTATTATTTTTTTATAGAGAAAAGTATAAAAAAAGAAAACAGACGGCCCTTAAACCTTTGCCTGGCCAACCTCCACTGACATTCTTTTAACATAGTTTAAAAATTAAAATAGTACAAAAAGATATAAAATGAAAAGGAAGTACCTCCCCCTCCCTCTTCCCCACAGGTGAACACTAACAGTTTCCTGTGTATCCTAAATTTTTTTCTCTGCATCAATAATATTTCTGGAGTATGGGATCACACAAGATTTGTCTGTATTTAATAATAAATTTTAAAAGAGGATATAATCATGTCTGTCCCAAGATATAAAATGAATATGTGTCAAAGATTTAGTTTAACTCATTAATTAACGAGAGAACCACTAAAACGTTACAACCAATTCAAAGGAGAACTCAAAACTATCACACGTGATAGTCAGATAAGGAATGCTGAAATCATTTCAGAAATGGATGCAAAATTGGTCAGAATCCACACAGCAATAGTCAGTTGCCTTCCACTAGACACAATCTGTGTAACTGTGAACAGGAATTATTTGCATTACTATTAAGGTGTTACAGCTTCACTTCCATCTTTAGAGCTGAGAAATACCTAGTCAAAGACACAAAAGGCAGAAAGAACCTAGGTGGGTAAGTTATTCAGGACAACCACTAAATTTCAACATCTTTCACAGTTTTCCCTACACTTGTAATTGGCTCCCTACCTACATCCCTCCATGGAATTCCCCTGCCGACAACCCCTGCTGCCCTGTTTGTACCAGTTGACATGCTGTACATGTTCCAGGTGATGGGCCAGGACTGAAAGCCTAGCCTGGGAGAACCAACAATCACCCAGGCTGAGCCAGCCAAGTGCTCCCAAGGCCCTGATGCTCTGCTTCTTTGGTTGTGGGCCCTGGAGTTGTGAGTCATGGTGACTCAGGACTGGCGGTCATGTTGGGCCTTGTAAAAGATGGTTAAGGGTTTTGTGAAAGAGGGAAGAAATTAGAAATGCAGGGGGAAAGGGCCTGTAGTGCAGCACAAAAGACAAAATGTTTGTCTAATGAGCTTCCAGTTCCTGGGATGACTTTGTGCATTTGGATTCTGTGAGAGTCCTCTTCATGCTGGCGTCAGCTTGGGTGGTGTCTGTTCCAATAATTCCTTACCCAAGGGAGTAGCTGACATGCAAGATGTATTATGACCTAAGGAGCTGGGGTGGTGTCTGAGGCAGTTTCCCACAGAGCCCAGGGTCTGTGTTGGCACCACGGGGCATTATGTCAGCTGCAGAGAGCAGGGG
This sequence comes from Pseudorca crassidens, assembly GCF_039906515.1. Lineage (NCBI taxonomy): Eukaryota > Metazoa > Chordata > Mammalia > Artiodactyla > Delphinidae > Pseudorca > Pseudorca crassidens. The sequence goes on from NC_090298.1 coordinate 111,897,047, forward strand.
CATAGTACACTCTATGATACAGTAGAGTGATCTGCATCCTCGTACAATCGCCTCATCTCCTATGAACAGGTTTTCTTATCTTAAAAATGGGGCACCATGCTCCTTTCTGGCTTCCTCCCTGGTCCCCATGGAGGTCCAGTGGGAGGCATGGGTATGAGTCTACTGCCCAGGCCAGTCATGTGGTAGGAACTAAGCCCACAGCACTGGCAGGGTGGGAGAGCTCAGCCCCTCTGTGCAAAGTGCTTTGGGAGAAGAGGTTTTGTGCAGAATGGCCAGTCATGATTAATTGATGGGAGGCTCTCAGGCAAAGGATCAGATTTCACAGATAAATACACACACACACACTTTGGCTCTCTTGAGAAGGAAATGTTCATTCAGCATAAGGCAAGCGTATCTAAATCAAGATTTTCCATACCTTCAGCGGGTTCCTTTCCACCATCTTCATTCATTCACTGAGCACCTACTGTATGATGAGCACTGTCCCAGACACTGAAATCATGAGACAAAGAGTTAGCTCCTGCCCTTGCAGTGTTGGGAAGCAGACGTACAAAAAGAGCTTTACCAAGGAGTGTGATAAGAACAGAGAGAGGAACACAAAGGATATTCTAGCAGCACTCACCCATGACCCCAGTGTGGCATCAAGGATCCTCAGGGCATGGCCAGAGGAAAGTCTAGTGTTGCTGGAGTGCCATGGAAAGTAAGGGCTGGCTGCAGTGGGGCCAGTCATGTGGGGACTCGGGGGCCTCAGGAGAAAGTCCATACTTCACTCAAGAAACTGAGTGCTGTGGTCAGTTTTGTACTGTAGAACTGTCACTCTGGCTGCCCGTGAAGAGTGGTTGGAGGGGAACAGACTAGAGGCATAAAGACCTGTTAGGAGGTGGCTACAGGCATCTGAGCAGGAAGTGATGACCTGAACTTAGTAAAACAAGTGGAGGGAACTGATTCAAGAAATGTTTTGGCCAGGATTTAACCTGAGAAACGAGACAATGATGACCGTCAGATTTTAAGCAAGGACAACCATGTGGTTAGGGTGTCGCCATCACAGGAGAAAGAAACCCCAGGAGGAGAAGCAGGTTTGGGGGAGGGGGATGGGCTGGACAATGGTGAGTTCAGTTTGAGACATGGTGAGTATGAAGGACCTATGCACATGCAGGTGGAAGCATTCTGAGGCAGATGGACACACAGGTGTGAAATCTAGGGAGCAGTTCAGGCTGTGAAGCTGGAGGGAATGTGGGCACAGACAAATTTACATGAGTGTGGTTGGGGAGGAGAGGGCAGGGGAAGAAGCGGAGGGGCATCATGCCCTTCGGCCCTAAAATTCTCACCTGCTGAGAATGAGGGTGGGGAAGGGGCTAAGGGCAAGGAGAGGATGCTCGGAACACCCGTTAGGGGAAATACCAGAGAATCTGACCTAGGCCTAGCAATACAGGGGCCCTGGTGGCTTTGGAGGTCATAAATCTGCATTAGCACTGACCTGTCCTCCTCAGGGTCTTCTCCAGGACATAGAAGGCAGGAAGGTTGGTCGGCCTGTAGTACTTGGGCTGCAGTCTTACAAGACAATTGTGGCAGAAGGTTCATTTCCTTTTGAGTGTGTAGCAGAGATAGCTAACTGTTCACCAAAAAAAAAAAAGTGTATCCCTTGCCCTGCCATAGAACAGAGTTGAGGCTAGGAAGGGGCGTCCCAGCAGAGGCTACATTTCCCAGCATATACCCCTCCTCTCACATCTGTTACATCTGAGAGGAGTCAAGTGACACGTTCTTGCCAATGGAATGTTGATCAGGGATGACATGTATTTTCCAGCCCCAAATAGTTAAGAAGCAGATGTGCCTTCTCCACCCTTCTTTTCCTCTTCTAGTTTAAGGCCCCCTTGGAAACCACATGTTGGAGATGGCAGAGCCACAAGGTGGAAGGATCCCGGTCCCTAAATCATCACTTGGAGGACACACACCACTGATCAGGAACACCCACGTGAGTTGTTTGTGAACAAGAAATCAGCTATATTGTCTGAGCCAATATACATTTGGGGATTTGTTTGTTATAGCATCTAGCATTATCCTAACTAATACCGGGTTTAAGAAAATTGTTGGTTGTTCAGATGATTCTGATGCGGCCAGACTGGAGAATCAATTGAAGCCTCTCGGGACAGAAAGTCTTTCTTGAGGTGCAAGAGCAGGAGTGGAGAGCAGACTGAAAATATCTAGAAAGCAGGAGGTCAAGGCCTCTGGTAGAATTCAGGAGGCTAACATTTCAGAGAGGGGCTATCCTGCAGTGTGGCAAGAGCCAATGGGAAAAGGTAAGGAACATTAAGCAGGTCCGGGAACTGTGATGCTGGGGGTCAGGAATCATGTTGGATGGTTAGTCCACTTGGAAATTGTGGTCTGTGACGAAGCAGGACATGGGGTGGAGAGAGAGTGTCAGAGGTCTGGCCACTGTCTTGCAACCAGGGCAATGGGAAGAAGTGCTTTAGTTAAAAACTAGACTAACCATCAGGACTTAGCCATCACTAAGCCCTGTCAGCTGCCATGGCTGAATGGATCTGAGCAGGGTGTCTCATCATTGGTGAGGATTTGTTCATTAGGCCACAGAGATGCACACCCGAAAGCTGGTCCATGAAAAGGAGCACCTGTAAATGCTGAGGCAGGCTAACTGCATCCAGCCACAGAAACAGCCAGACCCACAGCAAGAGTGCTTTCTTCAGTTGGTAGAGAAGCTTGGCACTCTCCAAATTGCTTATTTACACGTCTGTTTGAGCCTCATGGACATCCCATATTAAAGACAGTGTCCCTCTGTGCCAGGTAAGGTCACCAAAGTGTTAAATAAATGATAGCACTCAGAAGGGAGTGGAGCCAAGGTCTCCTGACCCTTGGCCAGTGGTCCTCATTATAAAATCTCTTTTACAGACATTTTTAGACATTAACTACCCATCATCTTGGGAAGATTTAGGCCTCAACACACCCCTGGCAGCAGGAATGACGGGGATGGCCTCCAAAGGCACTTCCAGCTAGCAATTCTTAAAAGAGTTTCTGAATGAGCAGTTCCAAAATAAGACTAGGAATAGGAATGACAGAAAACGCAAAATAATAGTTGTGAAAATAAGAGAAGTTTATGTCTCTTAAAAAAGAGTCTGATGTAAAAAAAAAAAAAAGTCTGATGTAAAGGTAAGGGCTGCTATGGCCCTCCACAATTTCAGAGGGTCAAGGCTCCTTCTATTTTGTTTTTTTTCCTTTATTGTTGTGTAACAAATTACCTCAAAACTCAGTGGCTTATAACAACAATAAGCTTTTCTTACCTCACACTTTCTGTGCGTCAGGAATTCAGGAGTAATTTTGCTAGGTGATTCTGGCTTAAGCTCTCTCATAAGGTTGCAGTCAGGATGTCAGAATGGAGCTGTGGTCACTTGATGGCTTGAATGGCACTGCAACATTGGTTCTGGCTGATGGCAGGAAGCCTCAGTTCCTCACCACCTATAATCCTCCATAGGGTTGCTTGAGTGTGCTTACAACATGGCAGCTGGCTTCCACTAGCCTAGAGCAAGTGCAGAAGCTGCAGTGTCCTTTATGAAGTAGTCTCAGAAATCACACTATCATTTCTGCAATATCCTGTCGGTTACACGGGTCAGTCCTGTTGAATACGGGAGAGAATGAAACAAGGACCTTCCAGTAGTTGAGAATTACTGGAGGCCATCTTGGAAGTTGGGCTACCATATCTGCCATCTTCAGAGAGTGGCTTCATCCCAATATTCTAATATGGCTGCTTTAACTCCAGCTGTCACATCACAGAAGGTACTTTCTGGCTGGCATGAAAAAAGAAGAAAGGAAGAAGGCATGCCTTTCAAGAAGTTGCATACACTATCCTACTTATAGCTTATTGACCAAAACAGTCACATAGCTGGAAAGGAGGCTGGGAAATCTAGTATTTATTTTGGATGCCATGTACTCAGCTAGACCAGATACTGGGGGACACTTGGCAGTCTCTGACACATCAGCAATGTTCCTGTGTATATTTCAAAGGATGGTGTGGGGAGGGGAGCACAGAGGACATCACTATCTTGGGTTACTGACCTGGCTAAGGACTTCTGACCCATCTTGTCTGGGAAACGTGTGTGTGTGTGTGTGTGTGTGTGTGTGTGTGTGTGTGTGTGTGTGTGTGTGTGTGTGTGTGTGTGTGTGTGTGTTGCAGGGACAGGGGAGGGGTGCAGATAAGTGCTTTATCCTGTAATTAGTGAATCTCAGTGTCAAGAGAAAATAGTCCTTAGAAGAACTCAGGAGACAAATGAACATTAAAAACAGACTGAGTCCTAGAAACCCAGCCAAGAGTGGTCCCAAGAATTAAGATGATCCAGAAAATGAGAAGGCCATCACAGGAGACACTGTGAGAGCAGCCTCACTCTGCACCCAAACATGCAAGTTTAAATAAATTCTAGGTAGCCCAACTTATGACCCCAATGCAGAAGCCCAGACGGGCAACTCTACCAGCTGTGTTTTTAAAAGATTGCATGATTCCTGATCAATGAACCAAAGAGACCAAATGCAAAAGTGTTTAGAGCTGAGCTGCAGATTTGCCCAGAGACCTGTTAGAGACCAGAGCCAAGGCTTGAGCAGCCAGCTGGGTGCTGACTCAAGCTGGGAGTGAGCCCGACATTGGAGCCTAGCTAAGCAGAAGATGAGCCATCAGCCAGCCAGAGAATTCTAAGGCTTGAGAAGCCCACAGAAAAGCTGCCCTGGCAGAAGGAGGGCAAGGCTCTGACTTGGCTGAGTGGCTGGTGACAGAGGGCACTGTCATCCTAGAGGAATGCAAAGTCTGGAGCGAGAGGCCTACAGCTGGGGCATCCAAGGGGGCAGCTGGTACTGCCAAGGCCCCTGTGGCAGGAGCTGGCTTCCTCTTCATTGCCAAGGCCTGCCTAGACCTTGGATCCTTATCTTGAGGGTGGAAGAGGTGGACTGAGGATTCAGAGGTGCTCGCTTCATGGAGGGTGACTACAGTCTCCTACCTGCCTGGCTAGTCTCGTGTGCCCTGCCCATAGCCCAAGCTGGATAACGTCCTGGGTCCTGAGTCCACACCAGGCCATCTCCAGATGGGGTATCAGGACACCCTGGGTAGGCAGCATGCTCACTCACCCGGGTCACAACCCATGACCCTTATTGTACGTGGGTTGTCAATCATCACCACATTGCTGTGCACAAGGGTCCACCTCCAGAGCAGTAAGGGATCACCACAGCTCCAGCCTTCCTCACTCTGCCTTGGCCCGAGTGCCAAGGTCACCGAGAATTTGGGGGACCTCTACAGACTGCTAGTTTGAGGACCCTTTCAAGAAAGACACCTCCAGGTGTGGCTGACATCGGGCTCCAACCTCAGGTGGGGGTAGGGGGGTGTTGGAAGCTAAGGGTGGGCTGGTAGGGGGTAGTTAGGAAGGGTAGAGCGTCCCAAAGTGGCCTGGAATTGGCTTGGGAAATCCAGGACTGTGCTTTGTGGCTCTGTTGCAGCAATGCTTAGCGAGCACCTGCTCAATGAGGCAGACACTTGGCTACCCCCTGGGTACACAGAGCAGAGGAAGGCTCATATGACATCACACCAGACCATAAGTAAAGCAAAACAGCAGAGGGTGCAATATGCAGTGATAGGTTAAATACAAGACACAGAAACAATGGAGGAGGGGAATGTGCTGGTAGAGTGGTAAAGGGAAGCTTCACTTCACAGAAGAGGTGGTACCTGCAAGAAAGAACAGGAGTTCCTCAGCCACGATGGGGCCAGGTGAGGAAGGGAATCTAGGCAAAGGGAACAGCAAGCCCCAGAGCTCTTAGCTGTGAGACCACCAGCAGTACAGGAAGAGATTTTCCTTGCCTGATGTGTTCATTAGACTCTGAAATTTCTGGGCCCTTTCAAGGTGCAGCAGCCTTGATCTCTTTCCAATAAACAACTCAGAGGAGTCAGAGAGGGGAGAAGATGCTCCCTCCCTGCTCGTTGGGTTTTCTTTCAACTTTGAGTCCTTGGTAGCTGGTCATAACAGGGCGGGGGAACCATAATTATGAAGAGGAGAAGGGTTCTTTGATCTTGAAGAACCTGCCCAAGGCCCAGTCCATCTCTATGTAGGTCCTCAAGTGACCTTGGATGGCCCCTTAGGCATGACTGTCCCCAGCAGCCTCTGTGGGGCAGGAGGCAGGGCTGGGAGGTGCACTGGGTGGGGCACTCTAACCTACCCTCCCTGCTGTCAGACCCAGTCTGTTGAGGTATCTGGCCCTCTCTGGAACCCTTGGGAACCCCCAGCATTGCCAAAGCACCGTCCTGCATCTTGCAGGTGGCCCTACAGTGTGAGAATCGTCATCTGGCTCATGCTGACACATCCTACTAACTTTTTTGGTGGTGTACAGGCTTGCTTTTCCTCTAGGGCCCAGGAAAACGTGATATGCAAATGAATCACCAGGTGACCCCAAATCAAACAGCTGCTCTGGAGTTCTCCTGTGAAGGCAAAAGGAGCTGGAGGCCCCAAGAGGTCCACCTCCTTTCTGGGTCAAGGTGGGCAAGTCAGACTGAACCAGAGTTACACTGGGATGTCACCTTGTCTCTGGCTACAGGTGGACCAGGAACCTCAGGCAGAGCCGCCAGTGCCCAGCGAGGCTTTGGGAGGATTTGTGGTGCAGGTGGAGGGTGGGTCATCAGTGCTGAGGTCCTGGCCAGCCCAGCTCATTCATCCAGGAACCCCTTTCCCCTGACTGTTGCTCTTCTCACTGGGATATGCAAACAGCCTCATGGCAGGCCTGGCCTTTCTCTCACCTATGCCAGCTCCAGCCCCAAGGCCTAGCTCAGGTCACATCTCTCTGGTTCAAAAACCCCTTAATAAAAAAAAAAAAAAAAAAAAAAAAAAAAACCCTTAATATAAACTCCTTGGTCTGGCGTCCAAGGCCCTACCCACTACAGTACTAACTCACCTCTCACCAGTCTTCCATAAACTCCTCCTCCAGCCCAGTGTGTGCCCATCCTTTTTGCCCTCTTCCCCTAAAACTCTCTCATCTTTGAGCCCTGGATCTTGCCTTTACGGGGCCCAAAGGTCCCCTTGCCACTGCTGCCCTCCTGACCAGGCCCAGCTCCAGTGCCGTCTCACCTATCAAGTCTTCCTTGTCACCCTCTGCCCTCTGACCCTATGGCCTACAAGAGGGAACTTTTTACTAGATTTGTATCTTTAATTATAGGAGTGATACATGCTTATAAAAACATCCCCACATTATAGAAGCATACACAGTAAAATGACTGTGTCATCCCAGCTCTCCTTTCCCTAGAACTCACCCCAGTCAACAGTCAGGCATGCACATGGGTGCCCGTTTTACACAACAGGAGAGGGGACCCTTGAGAACTTTCCATCACCACTTGACATGGCGGTGGCAGGGTGGTGGTGGTGAGGAGCAGAGTTGGTGACTTGTGTTGACTTTGGAAAAAATCACTGGCCTCGAGGTCAGTCTGTGGGACCCCTTGATTCCTTTCAAAGAATAGAGCCCCAGGGAGGCATTTCTAGTTCACAGGAAGATATTCATTCTGTTCACCCAAGAGCCAGAAACTCAAGTTCAAAAGGCAGCCAGGCTGCTTGAGAATCCTCTTGGCCTAGCACAACCCCCACTATAAGCCCGGGCTGAGCTGAGCGGAAAGTCAGGCAGCTTTAACGGCACGGTCACTCGGTCAGATGGAGAGACGCAGAGTTTGAACGCTGGCCTGCCTTTCTCCAACCTGGGCCCTTGCCTGGCCCCTGTAGGTCCAATGTTCTGGCTGGTCAGCCTGGAGCCCTCTACTCGCCGTGTGCCCTGCTGGCGAAGCAGTGAGTCTCCTTACAGCATGGCTCAGGAGAATAATCTGCCCAAGGGACTACTCACCCTCCTTAGAGTAGGAACTAGAGGAAGAAGCGGGGCTGTGCTGGCATCTCCTTCTCCAGAGGTTCCAGCCCACGTTTCTAGGCAGTTTGAGCAACAGGGGATAGATGTCTTCCCTAAATAACCCAAGGTACCACATCTCTCCCCCACACTCCAATTCAAATAAAATATTTAAGGAAGAGAAGGGACTGCGGTACACCAAGGTGGGAACACCGAACCCCAGTTGAGAGATGTCAGGGAAGGCTCCCAGGTATTGGCATATACACTGACGCTTAAAAAATAAGCAGGATGTGGCCAGGTGAAGGTGAGAACAGCATTCCACACAGAAGGAACACCACTGGCAAAGGCCTAACGGTGAGAGGGAGCATGACTTTGGAGAAACTGGAAATTCACTGTGGCTGAGCCTAGTGTGTGAGGGGGACGTGGAGGGGGTGGGCTTGGAGAGGTCGACTGCTTGGGTGTGCAAACCTCAGGGCTTTGTCCCAGTGGCTAAAGGGAGTCAAGGAAAGGTTTTAAGAAGATAAGTGACATTTCAGACAGATGACTCATAGACCATGAGCTGGAGGTGATAAGTTTGGAGGAAATGAATGCCTTTGGGTGAGCAATAATGGTAGCCTAGACTAGGGCAGGCACAGTGGAAGATGAGAGGAAATGGAATTCAACACAGCATGAGGGGGTGAGGAAGAGGAAGGCGACCCTGGCTTAGGTGTTGAGGATATAGATCACAGATCGACAGTCACATTCAGCAAACAATTATTAACTGGACTGGACTCAGGGTGTAGGGATCTGGAGGTCCCCACATACTTTCATACGTAAAGAATTGAAGGCCAGTGGCCAGTGATAAGCCCCAATCTGGCCATCTAGCCTGCTGACATCAGGGCAGACCTGACTGGGCACCCAAATCTTGATTCGGGCGTATCATGTACACACAGAGGCTGCTAGCCACCATAATCCTGAAGCAGACACCCCAGGTCCACAGCCGACCACTCTCAGCCAACCCAGTGCTCCCCTGACCTACAAGCCAGACATCCCTAGTCAATCAGCAACGCTCAGAAACTTTGTCTTTTGAATACAGAACAGAGATAGTTCATGACCAACCCCATTTCTCCCCCTTCCCCAACCTAGACTCTCTGCTGGAACAGTGTTTTGTTTGGCAGTAAAACTTTTCTACTCAGCACTCAATCTTTGGCCTCTAGTCTTAACTCAAGCCAGAGGCCTCCACCAGCCACAGGGCCTGAAGGGGCTTCAACAAAGTTGGATACACTTTATATGTTCTTTGCACAATTCTGATATTCTATACTCTGTGGTCCTTCTTTGAGCTCTCCTGGGCACCTGCGGGTGCAGTGAGCAGCCCAATAGGGGCTGAGGGTGTTATCTGAGGCCATGAAACATGGGGGCATTGGGCTGTGGGGTATGGTGGAAGAATACAGGTAGGAATCCCAAACCCTTGGTTATGGTCTCCAGCTCCCCAGGTGACCTTTCCTCTTTGGGCCCGTCCCTCCAGCCCCCAGGCCTTTGCACATGCTGTTCCCTCTGCCTGGAATACTCTTCCCCTTCCCCTTTGTCTGTTTGACTCGTCCTTCAGGTCTCTGCTTTCTCAGGGAACACCTTTTTTTTTTTTTTAATAAATTTATGTTTTTGTTTTATTTATTTTGGGCTGTGTTGGCTCTTTGTTGCTGCGCGGGCTTTCTCTAGTTGCAGTGAGTGGGGGCCACTCTTCGTTGCGGTGCGTGGGCTTCTCATCGTGGTGACTTCTCTTGTTTTGGAGCACGGGTTCTAGGCATGTGGGCTTCAGGAGTTGTGGCACAAGGGCTCAGTAGTTGTGGTTCGTGGGCTCTAGAGCGCAGGCTCAGTAGTTGTAGCGCACGGGCTTAGTTGCTCTGCGGCATCTCACTGACTTCCTGATCCAGGTCAGATTCTTTAGTTAAATATTCCCATAGACCCATGTTCCATTACTTCTTTCCCTTCATTAGGGGTTTTTGTTTATTTGTTTGTTTGCTACCATCTGCCTCCCCCAGCAGACTTCCATGAGAGAGAGGTTCTGTCCTACTCACTGTTGTATCCCCAGGCCCTGGCAAGGGACCTGTCCAGTAGTAGGTACTGAATGAATGCATGAATGAACAGGTGGATAGATTTCACTTGGTAAAACAAAAGCTCAATTGGATGAGACCCTTCCCAGCACTGACGTAACCTTCTAGGCCTCTACCGTTTCATCTCTGAAATAGGAAGAATGTTCCCTGCTGGCTGCTTTACTTCTGTATCTAAAATGACTCCAGTTAGTCTGATGAAGTTTGGGATGCTTTAAAAACAACTGGGATAAAGGTTCCTATTTGGCTCAAGGACCTTATTTTCTGACCCCTAGTCACATATATATGAACATTGAGAGAGAAATTCAGGCTGTGCCAGAAACCCCAGGGCCCTCTGTCAGAGTTGGAGTTAGACAGCCCCTTCCAGAGAAGGATGAGTGGCCAGAAGCCCCAGCCATGCCTCCTAGAGTTAGGGCGGTTAAGGCTCTCCTGTGTTCCCATGGCCTGGCAGGCAGGGTGGATGAGTGTCACAGCTCAGAACTGGGAATGGTGCCCCCAGGGGCTCAAAGTCTACTCATTTATCCTTCTGTCTGTCTTCAGTGATGGACTGAGTGTAGGAGTTTTTCTGAGGCAAAGCCAGAGGTATGGCTTAGGGCCCAGTGAATCATCTCCCAAGAGTCTAGGCTGCACAAGAAGGCTGCCTGTGTCCACCACTGCTTTCACTGCTGCAGGTGGACCTCACCTGCTGAGGTCCAGATCTGCTTATAAGACGCACCAGGATGAGGACACCATCTTTATAATCTTCACGAAGAGATTCTGCCCAGCCATCCTCTCCCTGAGGGCCCATAACTACACATTCCTATTCCCCACAGTCTTGAGGGAACTTGCTCCTCCTGGAAGGGGTAGCTGGCTGGACTGGAAGGATGACCTGGTCAGGGTCTGGAGTGAGACAGAATCTCAGCCACATCAAAATTTGCGCTAATATCCCTAGCCAGGATAGGGAGTACCAGGTCCTAATAAGTCAATAAGGTTCTTCAAGAGCTGAAAGACCTAAACGAGGAAAAGGAGGAGGCATCTGATTCTGGAGGAGCCTTTTCAGTGGCTTAGGAATGCAATGCACATTATACAAATGGGTAAACTCCTGCCATGGAGACCTGTCTCTGATGGAGACCTGGGAAGAGCCAAAGCTTTCAGTATTTTAAAGAAGGGTAGCCCCTTGCCCCCTTCAATGTGCTAGCTCTGTGCCTTCTCCTTCTGCTCAGACCACCATTCATCCTTACTGCACTGCTGGTTCCCGGTCACCTTGGGACACCCTAGCTGGCCCAGGCCCTCCTTAAACAAACTCACAAGAGTCAATACAATCACTATCAAAATCCCAACAATGTTTTTTTCAGATATAGAAAAATCCATCTTAAAGTTCATATGGAATCTCAAGGGACCCTGAATAGCCAAAACGATCTTGAAAAAGAACAAACTTGGAGGTCTCATATCACCTGATTTCAAAACTTACTTCAAAGCTATAGTAATCAAAAGAGTGTGGCACTGACATAGAGACAGACATATAGACATATAGACAAATGAAATATAATATAAATATAATACAAGAAATACAAAAAATAAATCCTCACATGTATAGTCCAATGGTTTTTTTTGTTGTTGTTGTTGTTTTTTTTGCGGTACGTGAGCCTCTCACTGTTGTGGCCTCTCCCGTCGCGGAGCACAGGCTCAGACACACAGGCTCAGCAGCCACGGCTCACGGGCCCAGCCTCTCTGCGGCATGTGGGATCTTCCCGGACCGGGGCACGAACCCGTGTCCCCTGCATCGGCAGGCGGACTCTCAACCACTGCGCCACCAGGGAAGCCCCTAGTCCAATGGTTTTTGACAAGGGTGCCAAGACAATTTAGCGAGGAAAGAACAGTCTTTTCAACAAACAGTATTGGGAAAACTGGATATCTACATGCAAAAGAATGAAGTTGGATCTTTACTTTACACCATATACAAATATTAACTCAAAATGGATCAAAGACCTAAACATAAGAGCTAAACTATAAAACTCTTAAAAGAGAACATAAGGGAAAATCTCCATGTCATGTCATTGGATTTGGCAATGATTTCTTGCAAATGACACCAAAAGCACAGGCGACAAAAGGAAAAATAGATAAATTGGACTTCATCAAAGTTAAAAACTTTTGTGCATCAAAGGACAATACCAATAGAGTGAAAAGGAAACCCATGGAATGGGACCAATATTTGCAAATCATATAAGGGGTTAATATCCAGAATATATAAAGAACTCCCACAACTCAACAGCAAAAAACAAACAACCGAATTTAAAATTGGACAAAGGACTTGAACAGACACTTCTCCAAAGAAGATAGGCAGATGGCCAGTAAACACATGAAAAGGTGTTCAACATCACTAATTATTAGGAAATTCAAAATTAAAATCACTATGAGATACTAATTCACACCCATTTGTATGACTACTATTAAAAAACAGAAAATAACATGTGTTGGTAAGGATGTGGAGAAATTGGAACACTTGTGCATTGCCAGTGAGAATGTAAAATGATGCAGCTGCTGTGGGAAATGATATGGCAGTTCTTCAAAAAATTAAAAAGAATTACCATATGATCCAGTGATTTTAGTTCTGGGTATATACCTAAAAGAACTGAAAGTAAGGACTTGAACAGATGTTTATACACTTGTGTTCATAGCAGCATAATTCACAATAGGCAAAAAGTGGTAATAACTCAAATGTACATCAGTGGATGAATGGCCAAACAAAATGAGGTGTATACATAAAATGGAATATTATTCAGCCTTAAAAAGGAAGGAAATTCTCATATATACTACACTATACATGAACTTTGAAGACATTATGCTAGGTGAAATAAACCAGACACAAAAAGACAAATACTGTACGATTCCACTTGTATGAGGTATCTAGAGTGGAGTTCATAGAGACAGAAAGTAGAATGTGGTTGTGCGCTAGGGGAAGAAAGGTATGGGGAATTGTTGTTTAATGGGTACAGAGCTTCATTTTGGGATGATGAAAAACTCCTGGAGATGGATGGTGACGATTGCTGTACAACAATGTGGATTTACTTAATGCCACTAAACTATACACTTAAAAATAGTTAAAGTGGTAAATTTTATGTTATGTATATTTTACCACAATAAAAAAAGAAAAAGTTGAATGGGAGTAGGCACCTGAATCTGTAAGTGTCCTCTTCTGAGAGCTTACTCATGACCCTAGGAGATAGTGGGAGGGATGGGGGCAAAGGAAGGGGGCTGTCTGTTCCCCACCTCTACCACCAACCTCCCTTTATTTCTGCCTCTCTAACTTGTGGTCATATCACATGTCTTGTTCTATGTGTGTTGTCTAGATTGTGACTGTCATTCTCAAGTAGGTAGACTCAAGAATAAAGAAATATGACGGCAAGAGGTGACAGGTGTTGGGGGGATAGATTCAGGTTCAGCAGGGATTCTCAGAGCCTTGGAGGGCGTTGGCAGATTGAAAAGTCTTCCCAGTCTTAAAAGAGGAGTAAGTGACAGTTAAGAGGCCACAGAGATGGGAGGGTCAGAGTCAAGCTAGGGGCACACAGAATGAGGCCACTGTAGCTGAGTTCTGTGGTCAAGGTAGCAGGAGATGGGGCGGGAGTCAGATTGGGCAGGACATTTACCCAAGGGGATCATAGCGCCCTGGAGGGTTTGCAATAGGAAAGAGATCCATTTGACTTACATTTTGAGATGCTCACCCTGGCTGTTGGGTGAAGAATGGACAGCAGGGGGCATGGGTAGGAGCAGGCAGACAGTGAGAGGCTGCTGCAGGCATCCAGAGGAGAGGTGGTGGTGGCTTGGCCTGGGTGGTGGTAGTGGAGGTGGAGGGCTATGGACAGATCCTTGAGGTGTTGGGAGGAAGAGATGCCAAGGCCTGTGGCTAGATTGGACATGGGGCTGAGGGGCTTGCTGCCCAGGGGTCTTGGGTGGATGGGTGGATGGTAATACCATTTACTGAGCTCTAACCAGTGGTGGGACAGGTTGAAGGGACAAGTCTGGCACCTGGTTGCTGAGAGATGAGTGGTCAGTTCACCTTTGCTGGTTACACATCACAGCTCTTATATTCAGAAAGTTCTTCGAGTCTAACCCTGACCTTCCAGCTGCAACTGGAGCTCCAGCCATTCCAGGTTGCCCTTGCTGAGTCTGCTCGGCGCTGAGAGGTGGTGGGACTGAGGCATGGGCTAGCGGCCAAGGGCTTGGGTGGCAGGCGTGCCTTTTGCATGACCGCTATGAAGCATATCAACCTGTGGTGCCTGTCAGCCTCAGACCCAGGGAGCCCATGCCAAGGTGCGTGGGCTGGAGGACCCGGTACAGGAACCTCCTGCCCCAAGCACTTCAGGTCCGTACATGCCCCTCATCCTGCCTCTGGAGCCCTCTCTCAGATCAGAAGCATCCCCCAGGGCCCTCAAGAAGGGCTCTTCTTCATGATTCCTTCAGAGGTAGAAGGTGGAGGGCAAAACCTCTGATCTTGATGCCAGACAAACTCCAAGAAATTACTCATCAGAGTTCAAAGCTTCAGAACCGCCGGAAAAGGGCCCTGCCCCACAGTCAGATCGGAATAGCTGGTCAGCAGGGGCTGTGGCACAGGGGGCTTTCAAGGTTGGGGCCAAGGCCCTGACCGGGCACAGCTCCTTCCAGAGCTGGGCTGCCCTACACCTCATCTTACCAAACTACAACTGCGACCAGGGAGCCATAGGCAGAAGCCCCCTTGGATCTGCCCCCCAGCTGACCAGTTGGGACCCTCAAAGCCCCCAGACCTACCCAAGACTGACTTGCCATGTGTTTGGGGTCCCATCAGTGGCTTCCTCATCCCCGATCCCTATCGTGCCCTTCTGGAAAGTGTCTATCAGTGCTGCAGCGGCCCCCATCCTGGAAGCCTGCTCCCTGACACCCTCAGGGAAGGGTCCCAGTATTGGCCTCTCATGAGCTTCCCATTCCCAGGAGCTGGGATCAGATGACCAGCCTACTCAGGTTTCCTTCTCCTGTCCACCCACCCACCGCTTAGCTCTCCTGGGCCTGGCTCACAGCCATGTCTGGTGTTAAGGCCTGCCAAAGGGTAAAGGGACGGGCACTGGGGAGGGAAGAGGTGACCGGGGCTCCACCTGGCTGGGAGAGAGCCAGGGAGTTGTCCCAGCAGAGATGACATTTTGGGAGTCATTAAATCTGGAGGAACAGAGTGGATTCACCCGGGTGGTAGCTCCCCCTCTCCTGAGCAGAAGCTTGTGTGGTGTAGCCTTGAGAGGCAGGCCTCTAGGGGAGGAGCCCTTTGGCAGGGCGCTCTTTCCCCATGATGCCTCCTGTTCTGTGCTTTCACAGCTTGAGTGGTGAGGACGCCTTCCCCATGGGAGCAGGGTCTCCAGGATGCTCAGCCCCAGGCCTGGTTCTGCCCTGAAGCCACACAGAAACGCCTGCCCCCAATCTTCCTCCCCACAATCCTGTGAGCTCCCTCAAACCACCCACTCCTGGCTGGGCTCCTAGATTTGCTCCAGAGGGCTGGACGGGGTAGGAGGGGCCTCACTAAGTGTCCAGGGTCCACTTCAGGCAGGGGCTGGGCCTGGCCGTGTGCAGAAGTGTTGTGCGGTGAGGCCGGCCCGGGACCCGTGAGAGGTGCCAAGAGAGGGGCTGATGGCTAGAGGGGTGGGCCATCAGGGGAGACTCAGCCAATGTGCTCTCCCAGCAGCCACCTCTGACGGCTCCAAGGGCTGCCCTAAATCCTACTGTCACCTTCATCTCCATTCTCAGCCACTACCAAGAGCCCTGGTCTCTCAAGGGTGAGCCAGTAGGTGAGCTAGCGAAGTCGGGACTGCCCCCTCCCTTCCCGCCACCCTTCTGCCTCAGGTTCTGGGCATGGGACAGAAGTGCCCATCCCTGCTTGCCATCCTACTCTGTGTGGTAAACAACGTAACCCACATGCCAGGCCCCTTCTGCCCATGAGATTGTGTCCTGTGGCTCTCCTGGGGGCATTAGTGTTCCCCCTACTTCCATGTCCAGACGCTGGCCAGGGTGTGCCCTCCATGCCTAGGGAGCCCCTCAGAGCTTTTCAGGGGCCATGCCATTTGTCTCTCTGTTCCTGGCAATGCCCTGGGAAAGGAAACCCAAATTCCCTGAGGATAGAAGGTCAGGCAGTCAGGGAGAGATGGAGAAGGGCACATTACCGAGAGGAGTGAGTAGAAAGGTGCAGACCCTCTTCTTGCCCCTTGTTCACCACCCTTCTCTGGCCAGGTGATTCTCCCACTTGCCACCACAGCAATCTCCGGGAGGAAAGAGGCTCTAGGGTCTCTGGATATTTGGAAAGATGGGGTCAGGGACAGGAGGACTGCTAGAAGTAACCTCCAGAGAACAACCATGACCTAGGATGGAGTCCTCATGGGCCTGTCAGCTTGCTCTAAAACTGGATGGGGGGCAGCCTCCATAGGGGCCTGAGGAACCCCCGCCCTCCCAAAGGATCCTGATCTTTGCTAGGTCCTGTAGTGTCAGGCTACTAACCCTGGTACAGCCTCCCACGCTGTTAGAGGAACCCTCAGGGAGTCAAACATCTGGGCTTCAGTGTCACTCTGGCTACTTGCCAGAGCTTCGTGAGCTTCCGCCCCTCTCTGAGAGCCTCAGTTTCTGCATCTGTAAAATCGATATTATCATTCCAAGGGCTCAGAAGAAGTTGGCTTTGTTCCTAAATGTCTCCCTTCTCTGCCAGTCATTCATTCCAAAAGCCCGCTCTCCTTATTAGTGAGTTCTGGTTAAGCATTGCTCTAGTCAGATACTCTTGAAAGGTGGTTGGGGGCACAGTGAGTTTCTCATCTTTTGGGGAGGATGCATTTTCTGATGCCATTGGGCCTTCTAGCCCCTTTCCCCAGTGCTGGCCATGCCCCCATAAATTGAGACCTCTAGGCGGCACACTTGCCAGCACCCTGTGCTATGCCCAGATGATTCCAATCTAATGGACTGCAGCCTGGGCAAAGATGTCAACACAACATTCCTTTGCTAATGGGAGCCTGAGCTGTCATTGGCCCAAGCAGGACTCTGACACTCAGCCATGCCACCCTCTATTTCAACTGACACCTGTTGGCTGAGTCCTTATTTTGCGCCAGGCACCTTGATAGGCTAGGAGGCAGGGAGTGGGCAGAGAGGAAGGTTAGCCATTCCATTGCCCCGACTGGTCCCCAGAGACCACTGGTATCCTCATACACATGGCATTGAGGTTCCATGCTAGCAAAATCCTCAAGGTGGGGACTTGCCCCTGAGAGTCAGTCAAGGAGGGCAGGGAAGGTTCAGCCAGGTCTCCAGACCCCCTCACACCCTTAATGAAGTGGCAGTGCCATACGATGTCTGGTCCAGCAGGCTGAACAGAGAGAGCAGTCCTCTCACATTTAAGAGAAAATAGGATGTTGGGTTTACTATCAGGCTCAAAAGCAGGGAGCTGGCAATAAATCAAGAACTGAAAAGCTATGTCAGTGCTTCAAACTGAATTTCCAAGCCCGGGAAACAAATGAGCATTAAAATCCATTGGAAGAAAAAAAAAATCTATTAAAATTTCAGGAGAAATGCTTTGCTATAAATTAGATTTTTCTGCTAACCAGGATAATTCAATAATTTCCTCTTGACATTCTTGAGGTTGCTCTTTGGGGGGAATTATGATGCTTTGAAGTTGGGAGCGATTTGTTTCCAAGAAAAGATGAAGAGTTGACTGGGAGTGGAGGTGAGAGGGCAAGGAGGGGACTCTTCTACTAAAGGGGAAGGGGGCCCCCTTTGGGGGCTCTGTGCCACTGGACAGAGATTTTCCAGGATGGCCAAGAGGACTGCAGTGCAGCGCTTTGACCAGGGGATGCCCCAGGCCAGACTTGACTCTGACAGGAGAGTGTGTGTATATGTGTGCGGGAGTGTTTGGGGAAGATCTTGGGGTCCTCCAATATCATCTTATAGTTAGGGCAGCCTCAAGTCTTACAGCTTTCCTAAATAACTGTCTAAAACCTTCCTCAACCCTTATGGAACCAGAGCTGGTTTCAGGTGCCCAAGGTCACTTCTTAGTCCTGGGTGCAGGGTAGGCGGAGGTGGCTGCCTGCCTCCCAGTCTTCCTTTCTTCCTTTGCTATGCAAGATTCAGCACCAGCCAGGACCCATCCCTCACATCTTATTTATCTCCTGTAATTTGGGGCTTTGATCCTAGCCCCTATCAACGCTTGTCTCTCTGTACAAGGTCCAACACAGCCATAATGCCAGACTGTCTCTGGCATCATTGACCAAAGCCACTCTGACTGGACAGGACAGCTGGCAGAGGAGGGTGCCAGGCAAGGGGAGGGATCTTGGAGGACTAGGCACAATCAGACAGGCCACTGGGTACCAGCCTCCAAGACAACTGTGGGGAAGGGGCAAGGGACCCAAGTCAGGACTTGGGTAGGACAGGGCTCCAAAGTCAGCCAGCCTGGCTGTGAATTCTGGCTTCTCCACTGGCAAGTGTCTTAACCTCTCTAAGCCTTGATACTGCTATCTGTAAAATGAGATAATACTAGTACCTACCATATAGATAGAACTAAATGTGACAATGTGTGTGAAGCCCCTAGCACCATGCCTGGCACGCAGAGGTGATACACAGTAGTATCTTTAGGACAGCTCTTCCCACTGCAGGATACCCATCCCCTGCAGCCCCTGCTCAGGCCCCCTTCTCTCTCCCTTCTCTCCCACCAAAACTTGCCTGTCCTTGCGGACTTACCTCCTCAAGCAGAATCACGAAGAATGACGTTTGCCTGTAGAGCTGGGCTGCCCGCTGAGCGCCATCACACAATTGTGCTTGGGAAGACTTTACCCACGGTGGTCACTCATTGTTGCTACCAACTACCCTCACAGGAAGGTTAGTTGATGTTAAAATACACTCATTTTGCAGAGGACCTGGGAGGTAAAGTGACACTGTTCAAGGTCACATATCTGGGAGAAGAGGTTGGAGCTGGGACTAGGGCCCAGGTCAAACCAGCTCAACCAGAGGCAGTCATTCATCTTAAAATACATCCTTCTTTCCATCCTTTCTTCCTTCCTTTCCTCCTTCCTTTCTCCCATGAATCAGAGCCTCCCAGAGCCCACACAATGGCCACTGGGACAGAGTGGCAAACTGAGGCAGGGATGCATGGGCGTCATCTTCTTTCCAATATTCTCCGAGTCTCCAGAAGGAAGATCATGGAGCGCAGCAGAAAGAGGTCAAAGGGGAAGGAAGTGGGAGAGTCTGGGAAAGTTTCCATTTAAGCAGCTGTCAGAACAAGCCATTCACTTGGACACTGCCTGACTCAGAATACAGAAATTCGGGGTTTTAAAGGTCATCTCATCCCACCCTCTTTTTGAATCATTTCTTCCACAGGTGCTCCCCCACCCTAGATAACGGGGAGCTCACTACCTTCCAGGGCAGCCCCAGGGTGCTCTTTGTTCCTCCACCCTTTCTGGGGCTCAGACTTGGCTTTCTGTGGCACAGTCCTGGCCCTGACCCCACACAGGCAGGGGCTAGCCAGCAGCTTCTCACTTGGCAAGGTCCCAGGTTTGGGGAGCTAATCTGTGAGCAAGGCAGGGGCTTTCTGGAGACTGTGTCTCTCCAGAGGACAGAGCTGGGTGCTGTCAGGGCAGTGTTCCCCGGGGATAGCCCTGTTCCTAGGAGTTTCCCCTCAAAGTGGAGGTCAAAGGGAAACTTAGGGCTGGGAAACTTTGCCGCCACCTGAAACCAGGCTGGGAGTTCAGCAGACACGTAATCAAGACCACTGCAATTGCCTCAAAATGATAAATATTTGAACTGAGTTAGCCCCAGGCCAGGGGATGTCCAGGTTTCTGGTTTTGCCTAGGGAGGCACCCCCCAGGGGACCTGCTAGCACCTGGAGGGGCAAGACATAGGAGACATGGGAGCTGGGAAGGGGCAAGAGGTGTCTGGGGGTTTGGAAACTGTAGCCCTTACCATTCAGTAGCTGTGTGACCTTGAGCAAGTCGCTGGGCATCTCTTAACCTCAGATTCCATGTCTCTTAATGGAGGTAATAGTGGCGCCTGCTTCAGAGCCCTGATGGAGGTAACAAGACACGATGCCAGCAAAGTGCCTAACACTTAGTGAGCGCTCTGAAAGTGCCAGCCTTTGTTACTATTTGCAGCAGATGGGGAAACCCGTGGGAAATCCGGGCGCCTCTGGGAAGCTGGGGGTGGTGGGCCGGAACTTCCCGGAGCCCTGGGGCTGGGCGGGGCGTCCCGGGTTGGGCCCCGCCTCCTGAGTCCCGTTCCTCGGGGCCCGCAGAGCTTCCTTGCAGCCGCCGCAGCTGAGTCACTGCGGCCCGGCCGGCCGTTGGCCTTATCTCAAGACGTGTCTGCCCCTCGAAAGCCCCCGGCCTACCCGCCCGGCTACAGCTAATTTGCACCAAGTCCCTCCGGCAGTTCTGGAAAAACTCCCAGGGTCCCATAGGTTTGGGGTCCTGAGGAAGGAGGGAACCTCCTTCCAGGCTGTCTGGAGGTATCCAGGAAGCCCCTTGCCTAGAAAAGTCTCCCTGTGTCTACAGGCACTGTTCCTTTCTTTCCACCATTAGCTAAACTTGCCTTGGGAGTAAGCATTGTCTTCTACAGATTTCTCTTTTAAAATGCGCATTCCCACTCAATGCTTTAAAGGGGAAACCAGAAGACTGGAGAACGGGGCGGATAGACCCTAGGAGCCAAGAAGGGGAGGAGTACTGAGAGGCCGGCCTGGGATTTGGCTGCCTCCTAGGCTCCCTCAGGCCCCGCCTGCCATCTCCCAGCCCCCTGGACTCTAGGGGAAGTGGTGGGAGGGGGAGGGGGAAACAGAGCTGACAGATTCTGTAAACAGAGCTGGTTTGGGCCTCCGCCAAGGACTGGGTGTCCTGGCCCAGGCTGGGTGTGAGGCCCATCCGCGGCTCTCCAGGACACCCCGCCCTGACCCGCTAACCCCGGAGGTGCCCGGCCCATAGCCAGCTCCAGCCAGGATGTGTCTTGAGTTTGGGGAAGTTGGCCAGTTCCCACGTGGGAAATGTGTCCGAAATGGGGGTAGGGGTTGCCCTCTAAGAACCATCATTGATCGTTCATTCACCAAGTGTCAGATTCAGGCATGGGGACAGCATCTGGCCCCTGCCCAGGGGAGAAGCTGGTACTGGGTTGTCACCCCACCCCCATCTCACCTCCGATCCCGCCCTCTGCTCTTCTGCTGCCTGAGGCAGAGTCCCTGTGGGGTAGGAAGTTGAGTGAGGGGGCTCAGGTTCTGAGAACTCTTCAAGACCCACTCCTGCCCCCTTGGTTTGTTGTCAGGTGTGGTATCCCATGCCCATAACCTCACAAGGGCAACTCAGGACGCAGCAAGGAATGACCTGGAAAGGAGGAGGGAGAGAGGACAGGCATCCAGGGGTACTCAAGGATACTCAAGGTTGGAAGCAGTAGCCAGCAGTGGGTATGAGGTGGGAAAAGGGGTCTTTGGGTGTTTAAGGGAACAGGTGGCTCCAGCAGGTGGAGACAGCTGTGGGCTATGCCTTGGAGGAGAACATGCAAGATGTGGAGAGGACTGGTGGCAGGAGAGGAGAGAGGTTGACCAGTGAAATCTGTAGGGTGGGCCCCAAATGCCAGTCATAAGTTCTGGACTTTACGGTTAGGGTGATGTGCCCCTGGATGATAGTGGGTGGGGTGGACAAAAAAAGGGTCCCATGGAAAAATATGTTTGGGAAGCACTGCATTCAAAAGACTTAAATACCATTTACTGTAGGCTTTATCAGAGCCTTTCTTTCATATGCTAATTAATAAGCATCTTTGTTCTTCAAGAGGGGGACAGGGTATGCAGAAGGCCCTCTCCCACCTTAAGCCCAGCCCCATGGGACTTGGTGCTCTTCTGAAAACATTAGGGCCCAAGTGTATCTTACTCGCTGGCTCTGGTCCAGGTGGAATGGATGGCACATGTAGTCACCAAGGAAAGCATGGTTTTCCTAGAAACCCAGATTCAATGACCATCTCCTCAAAGGGAGGTCAACCTGTAGAAGCCCAGGCAAGGGGCGATGGTCATAAGAGAAATCTTTATGAATGAGTTTAGCAGATTCACGATTCTGGGTTACAAGCAATATCCTGTTCCTCAAATCAGGTCCCCAGGTTAGCATCAGTGAATCAGGGATACCTGGTCATCATTAGGGAATCCCATGGCCTATGTAGAGAACATACTGACTTCGAGGTTATAAGCTGTAGCATTAAGGCTGATTGAGGCTGCATTCCATGTAGTTCCTCCACTAGGACATACCCTGAGCTAAGCTTCATATGGCCAAATGTCTGACTCCATAGAAAGCACAAGAGCAAAGGTAGTCCTTCAAAACTGGGCTTTCTCACTGCTTTAGTGAAGTAGTGACATCCAAGCTATGCTGCTCAGGGACCCCTCTGACAAAGCATAACCAACACCAACAAGAGCTGCATCCTCACTGGGAGACAGAGTGACCAGAAGAACAGCATAGGGAAGAGACAGCAGACCCTGCATGGGACCTTCCTGGACTATTCCAGAGCATTCCCTGGAGCTCCCAGAAATCCTTGGGGCACCAAGCAGGGGGCTGCAGAAGCCCTGCTTGAGCAGGTGGGAGTTAAGAGTCAGGGATATATAAGCTGGAACCATGCCTGGGTCCCCTTGTCCTCACAGGCTAGGGAAGCAGTGTGTGTGTCCCTGCATCCTCCCCATACGTGGAAGCTGCTTCAGTAAACTGTAAGATATAGTATGGTGAGGACATCTTGTATGTAGTGTGAGAGCATGCTGAGAAGCAAGAGGTCAGTGGGAGCTAGCACCTCCAGGGAAGGGCTCCAAGATGAGGCAGGGTGTGTGGTAAGCCTTTCCAGGTTGCTAAGTTTTAGTGGTATAGAGAAGAGAGGACTGGCCTGGCCTGGCCAGTCCAGCCAGCATCAGGATAGAGGCTGGAGAGGCCCACAGAGTCATCATCACCATCTTCTCTGAGGAACTGGATCTCAGGCTTAGGAATATAATGTGTCTCATGGGGGCCTGCAAACCCCTAAGCCCTCCCCTGCATCAGGCCTCACTCCTGCTCATCGACAGATGAGCCTCCCGAGTCTTCTGCAAGTATTTTCCTTTCTTCCTCGCTCACGTTATTCCCCAGCCTGTCACTTTCCAGCACCCCGACATGGCACTGAAATGGCTTTGGCTGGGTGTCACCAGAGTCCTCCTGACTGTCAGATCCATTGAAGTTTTGTGTTTTTTTTTTTTTTTTTCTAATTTTTATTTATTTATTTATGGCTGCGTTGGGTCTTCTTGGCTGTGCAAGGGCTTTCTCTAGTTGCGGTGAGCAGGGGCTATTCTTCGTCATGGTGCGTGGGCTTCTTATTGCGGTGGCTTCTCTTGTTGTGGAGCACGGGCTCTAGGTGCGCAGGCTTCAGTAGTTGTGGCACTCAGGCTTAGTAGTTGCGGCACATAGGCTTAGTTGCTCAGCAGCATGTGGGATCTTCCCAGACTGGGGATCGAACCCGTGTCCCCTGCATTGGCAAGCAGATTCTTAACCACTCACCACCGGAGAAGTCCCAGATCCATTGAAGTTTTAAAAAATAAACAGGTTGCTTGAGATCTAATTCACACACCATACAATTCACCTATTTAAAGTATACAATTCAGTGGTTTTTAGGGTATTCAGAATTGTGCAACGACCACCACAATCAATTTCAGAACACTTCATCACCCTCCTCCTCAGAAAACCATGCCCATGAGGAGTCATTTTACTTTTCCCCTCACACCCCACTTCTAGACCTAGATAACCACTAATCTACTCTCTGTCTTTATGGAGTTGCCTATTCTGGATGTTTCATTTAAATGGACTCACACAGTATGTGGCTTCTTTCACTTACATAATGTTTTCAATGTTCACCCGTGTTGTAGCATATATTAAAATTTCATTCCTTTTTATGGCTGGATAATATTCCATTGTATGGATATATTTCATCTGGTTTATCCATTCATCTGTTCATGGCCATTTAGGTTGTTTCTACTTTTTGGATATTATGAATAATGCTGCTGTGGAATTCATATACAAGTTTTTGTATGGGCATATATTTTCATTTCCTTGAGTATATTGCTAGGAGTAGAATTGCTAGATTATATGGTAACTCTATGTATAATGTTTTGAGGACCTGTCATATTGTTTTTCCAAAGCAGCTGCACTGTTTTACGTTCACATCAGCAGTGCGTGAGGGTTCCAATTTCTCCACATCCTTGCCAACATTTATTATTATCCTTTTCTTTTAATTGAGATATAGTCGATTTACAGTGTTGTGTTAATTTCTGCAGTACAGCAAAGTGATTCAGTTATACATATATATATATACATTATTTTTTATAGTCTTTTCCATCATGGTTTGTCACAGGATATTGAATATAGTTCCCTGTGCTATACAATAGGACTTGTTATTTGTCCATTCTATATATAATAGTTTGCATCTACTAACCCCAAACTCTCACTCCATATGTCCTTTTGATTAGAGTCACCCAAGTAATGTGACAGAGGATCTCATTATGGTTTGATTTGCTTTTCCCTAATGGCTAATGATGTTGAATGTTTTTTTCATGTGCTTATTGGCCATTTGCACTCTGTGTTCTTTGAAGAAATGTATATTCACCTCCTTTGCCCATTTTTTTAAACTGAGTATTTGTCTTTCTATTATTGAGTTGTAAGAGTCCTTTATATATTCTAGATACAAGTCTCTTGTCAGATACATGATTTGTAAAAATTTTCTACCATTATTTGGGTTGTTCTTTTTACTTTCTTGATTATGCTCTCCGCAGCACAAATTTTTTTATTTTGATGAAGTCCAGTTTATCTCTTTCTTCTTTGGTTGCTTGTGCTTTTGATTTCATAGCTAAGAAGCCATTGCCTAATCCAAGTAATAAATATTTATTCTTATGTTTTCTTTTTAAGAGTTTTACCTGTTACATTTAGGTCTTTGATCTGTTTTGAGTTAATTTTTCTATATGGTGTGAGGTAGGGATCCAACTTCATTCTGCATGTGAGTATTCAGTTGTGCCAGCACTATTTGTTGAAGACTGTTCTTCCCCTGTTGAACTGTCTTGATACCCTTGTCAAAAATCAGTTGACCTTAGGGAATTCTCTGGTGGTCCTGTGGTTAGGACTCTGTGCTTTTGCTGCTGAGGACCCAGGTTCAATCCCTGGTGGGGGAACTAAGGTCCTGCAAGCTGTGTGGTGTGGCCAAAAAAAAAAAAAAAAAAATCAGTTGACCTTAAATGTAAGAGTTTATTTCTGAATTTTCAGTTCTATTCTGTTGATCTATATGTCTCATCCTTATGCCAGTATCACACAGTCTTGATTACTGTAGCTTTGTAATAAGTTTTGAAAGCAGGACGTGTTAGTCCTCCTTTTTTGTTCCCCCAGCTTGTTTTGGTTGTTCTTGCTCCATTGCATTAGCACATGAATTTTAGAATCAGCTTGTCAGTTTCTGCAAAGACACCCATTGGAATTTGATGGGGATTGCATTCAGTCTATAGATTACCATCTCAACAACATTAAGTCTTCTGATCCATGGACATGGGATGTGTTTCCACTTATTTAGATCTTTAATTTCTTTAAAAAATGCTTTGCAGTTTTCAGTATATATCTTACACTTCCTTGGTTAAATTTATTACTAAGTATTTTATTCTTTGTGAATTGTTTTCTTAATTCATTTTTGGATTATGTTGCTAGTATAGAGAAATACAATGGGCTTTTGTATATTGATCTTTTTTTTAAGATAATATTTTCTAAATATTTATTTATTTAGGCTGTGCCAGGTCTTAGTTGTGGCCTGCGGACTTCTTAGTTGCAGCATACATGCAGGATCTAGTTCCCCGACCAGGGATTGAACCCGGGCCCCTGCACTGGGAGCACGGAGTCCTACCCACTGGACCACCAGGGAAGTCCCTGTTATTAATCTTATATCCTGAAAACTTGCTGACCTTATTTATTAGTTCTAATAGATGTTTAGTGGATTCCTTAGGAGTTTCTATATACAAGATTGTGTCATCTGTGCATAAAGATGGTTTCACTTCTTTCTGGTCCAGTGACCTTTTATTTCTTTTTCTTGCCTAATTGCCCTGATTAGAAATTCCATTACAGTGTTGAATAGAAGTGATGAGAGTGGACATTCTTGTCTTATTTCTGATCTTCAGGGGAAAGCATTCAGCATCTCCTCATTAAATAGGATATTAGGGTTTTTTGTAGATGTTCTTTATCAGGCTGAGGAAGTTCCTGTCTATTCCTAGTTTGTTGAGTGTTTTTAGCATAAAGAGCTCTTGAATTTTGTCAGAAGTTGTTGAGATTATCATGTGGTTTTTGTCCTTTATTCTATTGCTATAATATATACATTAATTGATTTTCAGATGTTAAACCAACCTGTGCTCCTGAAATAATCATATTTGGTCATGGTTTATAAAACTTTTTATATGTTATTGGATTTGGTTTTCTAGTATTTGTTGAGGATTTTTATATCTATATTCATTAAATATATTGGTCTATAGTTTTCTGGTTTTGATACCAGGGTAATACTGACTTCATAGAACGAGTTGGGAAGTGTTCCCTCATGTTTATATTTTTAAATGACTTGGTTTTCATATTGCAAAAATAAGAAAATACAGAAAAGTACAACTAAAATTAAAGTTACTTATAATCCCACTAAGTAGAGGTAACCACTGTTAATATTTAAGTGCATTTCCTTCCCATTTTTCCTATGCTTATACATGTTAAAATACAAAATTGGCATCATGCTCTATATGGAGTTTGGTATGCTGTTTTGCTTTTTGTTTTTTTTTAATGTTAAACTTACATTTGTGGGGACTACCCTAGTGGCGCAGTGGTTAAGAATCCGTCTGCCAATCCAGGGGACAAGGGTTCCAGCCCTGGTCCGGGAAGATCCCACATGCCATGGAGCAACTAAGCCCGTGTGCCACAACTACTGAGCCTGCGCTCTAGAGCCTGCGAGCCACAACTACTGAACCCATGTGCCACAACTACTGAAGCCTGTGTGCCTAGAGCCCGTGCTCCACAAAAGAGAAGCCACCACAATGAGAAGCCCACGCACTGCCATGAAGAGTAGCCCCCGCTCACCACAACTGGAGAAAGCCTGTGTGCAGCAACAAAGACCCAATGCAGCCAAAAATGAATAAATAAATAAATAAATTTATTAAAAAAATAAATTACATTTGTGGGACTTCCCTGGTGGTCCAGTAGATAAGACTCCACGCTCCCAGTGTAGGGGCCTAGGTTTGATCCCTGTTCAGGGAACTAGACCCTGCATGCATGCCACGACTAAGAAATCCGCATGCCGCAACTAAAGATCCCCCATGGCACAACTGAGACCTGGCGCAGCCAAAATAAATAAATAAATTAAATTAAATAAAGTAACATTTGTGAGCTACAGTGGAATATTATTCACCCATAAAAAGGAATGAAGTACTGATACATTCTGCAACATAGATGAACCTTAAAGACATCATGCTAAGTGAAAAGCCAAACCCAAAACGTCATATATTGTATGATTCCATTTATAGGAAATATCCATATATTAAGGTAAATCCATAGAAACAATGCAGATTGGTGGTTGCCAGGGGCTAGAGAGTGTGTGTGTTTGGGAGGTGGGGGGAATGTGGAATGGAGAGTATGGAATGCTTAGTGAGTACAGGGTTTCTTTTGGGGGTGAGGATAATGTTTAGAACTATTTAGAGGTGGTGGTTGCACAACATTGTGAATACACTAAATGCCACTGAATCGTTCATTTTAAAATGGTTATCTTCATGTTATGTGAATTTGACCCCAATAAAAAAATTACATTTGTGAGCATTAGTGTTTGTGATTTAAAGCTATTTAAAAGTGTGATTCTAAAATATTTTATTAGATTTTTAAAATTACAATATGTACATATTTTGTTGTTATGAAGTAAAGTAGTAGTTAAGGTTTATGTGGAAATCCCAGAATCCCATAATGATTTCTCAGCAGCTACAAATATTTCATTACAGATATACTTTGTTTTACTGTATATCTAAGTCATCTGAAATTATTATTATATTATGCTATAATGAATATCCTTAAAATTGTTTTTTAGAAGTGAGTTATTATTTCCTAAGTTACTAGTTCCTAAATGAGTTGTCATTTACTTAGGATTGATTCCTAGAAGTGAGTGTTTGGGTCAAAAGGGAGGAATCAACATGTGTAAGATTCTTCAAGTTCACTGCCAATTTTTTTACACAGCTTCAGCAATTATAATATTTTAAATAAATCTTTGCTAGAAAAGGCAAAAATATAAGATACTATAGGAGAATATCTTCATAATTTCAGGAGAGAGAAGATTTTATTAAGCTAGACACACTCAAAAAATCATAAAATTAATACATAAATTGAATTATTCTCAAATTAAAATTTCCTGTTCATTAAAATATTACAAGAATTAACTGGCAAGATACAGAGTCAGAGAAAATATCTGCAAAACATATAATTAGTAAATGGCTGTATCCAGAGTATATAAAGAACTTCTATAAATTCATAAGAAAAACAACTGAGTAATAGCGAAAGTACTATGTATAAAAATTTTTGAGTATACCTAAGGTAGTATTTAGAGGAAAATCTATAGCATTAAATGTACATATTTGAAAAGAATTGTTGAAAATATGAGCCAAGGATGCATTTCAGGAAGTTATATTCAAAGTAGAAGAATGAAATAATAAACATAAGAGAAGAAATTAATGAAATAAAAACCAAACATACAATAAAAATTTTTAATATTAAAATTTATTTTTCAAAAAAATAAGGAAATTGAAATACTCTTTATTGTGAAGAAAAAAAGAAAATAAAGAAAAAAGAGAGAATAAATAAATAATAGTAAGAATGAAGAAGGGGATATTACTAGAGATCAATACACATTTAGAAGATACTAAGGGGCTTCCCTGGTGGCGCAGTGGTTGAGAGTCCGCCTGCCGATGCAGGGGACACGGGTTCCTGCCCCGGTCTGGGAAGATCCCACATGCCGCAGAGCAGCTAGGCCCGTGAGCCATGGCCGCTGAGCCTGCGTGTCCGGAGCCTGTGCTCCGCAATGGGAGAGACCACAACAGTGAGAGGCCCGTGTACTGCCAAAAAAAAAAAAAAAGAAGATACTAAGAAGGTATTAAGAACAACAATGCCAATAAATGTAAAAAGTTCAAGTGAAACGGAAAAATCCCTAGAAATAATAATTTATCCAAGGTGGCTCATGAAGAAATGGAAAATCTGAATAGTCTCATAAATATTAAAGAGATTGAATCAGTATTTATCTATTTATTTTTTTAAATTGAAGTATAGTTGATGCACAATATTACATAAGTTACACAATTCACAATTTTAAAGGTTATATTCCATTTATAGTTACTACAAAATATTGACTATATTCCTTGCATTGTACAATATATCCTTGTAGCTTATTTATTTTATGCATAATACTTTGTACCTCTTAACCCCCTACTCCTATATTGCCCCTCCCCCCCTTTCCCTCTTCCCACTGGTAACCACTAGTTTATTCTCTATATCTGTGTGTTTCTTTTTTGTTATATTCACTAGCTTGTTTTATTTTTTTAGATTCCACATATCAGAGATATCATACAGTATTTGTCTTTCTCTGTCTGACATTTCACTTAGCATAATATCCTCCAAGTCCATCCATGTTATTACAAATGGCAAAATTTAATTCCTTTTTTATGACTGAGTGGTATTTCACTGTGTGTATATGTGTACATATACATGTATATGTAAATATGTACACATCTCACATCTTCTTTATCCATTCTTCTGTTGATGGACATTTAGGTTGCTACCATATCTTGACAATTGTAAATAATGCTGTTATGAACGTTGAGGTGCATATATCTTTTTGATTTAGTGTTTTTGTTTTTTATGGATATATACCCAGGAGTGGAATTGCCAAGTCATATGGTAGTTCTATTTTTAGTTTTTTGAGAAAACTCCATACTGTTTTACACAGTGGCTGCACTAATTTGCACCCCCAACAACAGTGTAGGAGGGTTCCCTTTTCTCCATATCCTCACCAACATTGTTATTTGTGTTCTTTTTGATGATAGCCATTCTGACAGGTGTGAGGTGATATCTCATTGTGGTTTTGATTTGCATTTCTCTGATGATTAATGATGTTGAGCATCTTTTCATGTGCAGGTTGGCCATCTGCATATCCTGTTTGGAAAAATGTCTATTCAGGTCTTCTGCCCATTTTTTAATCAAGTTGTTTGTTTTTTGGATGTTGAGTTGTATGAACTGTTTATATATTTTGGATATCAACACCTTATCAGTCATATCATTTGCAAATATTTTCTCCCATTCAGTAGGCTGTCTTTTTGTCTTATCGATGGTTTCCTTTGCTATGCAAAAGCTTTTCAGTTTAACTAGGTTCCATTGGTTTATTTTTGCTTTTATTGCCTTTGCTTTAGGAGACTGATCCAAAAAAATATTGCTATGATTTATGTCAAAGAGTGTTCTGCCTATGTTTTCTCCTAGGAGTTTTATGGTTTCTGGCCTAACATTTAGGTCTTTAATCCATTTTGAGTTTATTTTTGTATATCGTATTAGAGAATGTTCTAATTTCATTGTTTTACATGTAGATGTCCAGTTTCCCCAGCACCACTTATTGAAGAGTCTGTCTTTTCTCCATTGTATATTCTGGCATCCTGTGTCATAGATTGTCTGACCATAAGTACATGGGTTTATTTCTAGGCTCTCTATTCTGCTCCACTGATCTATGTGTCTGTTTTTGTGCCAGTACCATACTGTTTGATTACTGTAGCTTTGTAGCATTGTCTGAAGTTAGGGAGCATGATTCCTCCATCTCTATTCTTCTTTCTCAAGATTGTTTTGGCTGCTCGGGGTCTTTTGCATTTCCATACAAATTTTAAAATTATTTGTTCTAGTTCTGTGAAAAATGCCCTTGATATTTTGATAGAGATTGCATTGAATCTATAGATTGCCTTGGGTAGTATGGTCATTTTAACAATATTAATTCTTCCAATCCATGAACACAGCTGTCTTTCCATCTGTTTGTGTCATCTTCAATTTCTTTCATCAGTATCTTATAGTTTTCCAAGTACAGGCCTTTTACCTCCTTATGTAGGTTTATTCCTAGATATTTTATTGAATCAGTAATTTAAAATCTTCCCACAAAGAAAACTTCAAATCCAGATAGCTTTACCTGTGAATTATAGTGAACATTCACAGAAAATAAAATTTCATTCATACACAAACTATTCTAGAAGTTTTGAAGTTTCTACTCCCAGAAAACCAAAGCTATCCTCCTCAACTCATTTCATGGAATTAATATGACCCTAACCCCCAAATCTGACAGGATCAATATAGGAAAACTAAAGGCCAATCTCACTTATGAACACAGATATAAAAAATGCTAACTGACCTATTATTAAACAAAATTTAAGATCATATGAAAAGTATTATTTTAAAAATTTAGGAGCGTCAAGCTTAGTGAGGCCTGGTAGGGCTTAGAGGCCCGGCTGGCTGCAGCCGGGGAGCCTGAGGTCAGGGCGTCATGCGCAGGCCCTACTGGGCTGGGCCGTAAGCCACAGCCTCGGCAGCTGCAGCGAGATCTTCTGGATGCCGGTTGGGGCTCTGCAGAGCAGAGCAGAGGCTGCGCCTGGGCCATGGGCGGGCGTGGGCGGGGTAGCCCGCCAGCGGCCCGCTCCCTCATGCACGGTGGATGCGGCCACGGTGATGCATGCCCTAGAGGAAGAGAGCTTTGCGCTGTCCATCTTTTCCGCCTCTGATGCAGAATTTGATGCTGTGGTTGGATATTTAGAGACCATTATCATGGATGATGAGTTCCAGTTATTACAGAGGAATTTCATGGACAGGTACTACCAGGAGTTTGAAGACACAAGAGAATAAGCTCACCTACACACCTATTTTTATAGAATCTATTTCTGTGGTAGAAAAGTATATGGAAGAACAGCTGTTGGAGCAAATTCCTGGATTTAACATGGCGGCTTTCATTACAACTTTACAGCACCATAGATGAAGTGGCGGGTGATATTTTCGACATCCTGCTCACGTTTACGGGTCTTCTGGCTTTTAAAGAAATGTTTCTGGACTATTGAGCAGAAAAAGAAGGCTGGGGACTGGACTTAAGCAGCGGTTTAGTGGTGACTTCATTGTGCAAATCATCTTCTATGCCAGCTTCCCAGAACAATCTGTGGCCCTAGGTCCCACCTCCAGGTAATGGGATCTTTCTAGACATCACCAGCCCAATAGACTGGGAGAGGCTTTGGCTAATGATGTCAGAAGAATACATCTTGGAAAGACTGACTCTGTTCTGCAACTCTTCGTTAATGTTAAGTATTGATGGGTCAGGAGAAAATTAGCTGACTTTCCTGGGACACATTCTTGTCTTCAGTAACCCTAGTACTCCTCCCCGAGTAGACACGTCTCTCAGGAGCTTCTGAGTATGGCTCCTGCATTAAGCCCAAGTCCAGCATTCCACCTGGGGGACACTTCCCCAGCATACATGTTGGTGTGTCCATGTGGGAAGAACCCACCATCATCAACTGTCTTGGCCCAGCAGGCCTTGCATGTCCCATGAGACTTTTTGTGGACTCACAGCTTTTTATATGGGTCAGAGTTTCAGTCCTGCAGTCTCAATGGGGTTTTTGACTGGGAGTATTTATCTAGGGTTTAACTCAAGCTAGCTGACCATCTCAAGATTTTTGAAAATCCTACTATCACAGTTCATCTTGGCTGTAGGAATCAACTTAGAGAGACTTCCTTTACCTAGAAGGTACATGTGAAAATCAATTCCTAGTCTTACATGTACAGTCCTTGTATCACTTTCTTCTGCTCCTGATGTAGTTCCATAGTTTCTATAACTCTCGTTTACGTGGTTTTTTTAAAAATAAGTTTATTTATTTATTTATTTTTGGCTGCGTTGGGTCTTCATTGCTGTGCACGGGCTTTCTCTAGTTGCAGCAAGTGGGGGCTACTCTTCGTTGCGGTGTACGTGCTTCTCACTGCGGTGGCTTCTCTTGTTGTGGAGCACAGGCTTCAGTAGTTGCAGCACACAGGCTCAGTAGTTGTGGTGCACGGGCTCAGTAGTTGTGGCTCGCAGGTTCTAGAGCACAGGCTTAGTAGGTGTGGCGCACAAGCTTAGTTGCTCCGCGGCATTTGGGATCTTCCCAGACCAGGGCTTGAACCCGTGTCTCCTGCATTGGCAGGCGGATTCTTAACCACTGCGCCACCAGGGAAGCCCGTTTACATGTTTTTGGAAAAATATTTTTATAGACGAATACTCAGGCTAACCTAGTGGATATAATCTTAGAACTTCCATGATTACCCACTTCAAGATCAAAGTATTATATGCTGTGTGCTTTTTGGCTATTAGTGTTATGAAAGCAAAAATGCTTTCTATGTTGGTGTTCCTATTTTACTGGGCACCAATGAATGTATGCTGGAAATGGTCTAAAAGGTTTCCTTTTCTTAGAGAATGTTAGTATTTGTGCAGGTTTGCTTAAAACCCTTTCTTTGTAAATCAGCTCCTTAGGTTTTCTGTTGGGGTTGGGGCTCTGCACTTCCTTCTTGCTGTCAAAATAATCCTACCAAGACAGTGTTCCACTGGTCTAGCTCCGTAGGGGATAGCAAACAGCTTTACTGGCAATCTGTCTGCTTGGATTTAGTACAGTGTTTGATAGAACATTACTGACCAGAAAACATGGATGTCACATCTCTAGAAAGAAAAACTATAGTGGTTCAGTTCCTAATGTGTACCTTAGCTTTTTTTGTTTTGTTTTTTATTTTTTATTTCAAGTAGAAGTAAGAATCTCTACTGACTTTTCACTTGGCTGTTCTGGTTTTAAAGGATGAACTATAGGCTGTGTTTTTCTGTACCAACATGGTGCTTATTAAATACTTTTGTACCATGAGTAAAATTTGAGGTGTTTTGCAAAAATCAAAGGAAAAAAAATAGGATCTTATGATCAAGTTATAATTAATTTTATGAATGCAAGTTTTGTTTAATATTTGAAAACATTAATTTATCACGTTAACAGATTAAAGGAGAATAACCTTATGGTTATCTCAATAGATGCAGAAAAAGCATTTGATAAAACTCAACATCCACTGAATCAAATGGATGAATAATTCAAAAAAAATTTTGCCAAACTGGAACTGGAAAGAAAATTCCTTAATTTTCTAAAAGCTTCTTTTGAAAAATAACTAATGCAAGTATCATACTTAGTGGTGAAACATTGAAAGTTTTCCCTTTGAGAATTGGAACAAAACAAAGATATCCATTACTACCACTTTTTTTCAACATTATACTGGAGCTTATGGCCAGCACAGCGAAGAAAGAAAAGGAATAAAGACTGGAAAAGGAAGAAACAAAACTACCATTATTTATAGATGATAGGATAGTTTACAGAAGAAATAAAAAATAATCTACCAATAATTAGAACTATTAAGAGAGTTCAGCAAGTGTCCTGGACTTAAAAAAAATCAATGTGCTTAATAGCAGCAACAAAGAGAAAATTTTAAAAGGATAGCATTTGTAATATCAATTAAAAATGCCAAATCACTAGGAATAAACCTAATAAAAGTTGAGTAAATCTCCAATGCAGAAAAAATGAAAGCATTATGGACAGAAATTAAAGATCTCAATAAGTGGAGATATGGTGTTCATGGATTGGAAGACTCAATATTACAAATATTGTCCGTTCTTCCCAAAGTGATCTACAGATTCAATTTTATTTCTAATAAAAACTCAAAAACTCATCAGTATTTTTTTGTGGAACGTGACGAGATGATTCTTAAATTTATATGGACATGCAAAAGACCAAGAATAGCTAAGTCATTCTAGAGGAAGAACAAGGCTAGATGAATTGCTGTACCAGATTACTATATATTTATAGTAATTAAGAGAGTATGGCATTGATTGGGGGATAGACAATTCAATGGACTAGAGAGGAAGTTATGCAAACAGACCTGCATATCCAGATGCTTGATTTGTGACAGAGATGGCACGTGTAGCAGTGACAAAAAGACAGACTCTCAATGGAGTTGGCTGGAACAATTTGATATCCATATCAAAAAAGAATGAAATTGGAGGGACTTCCCTGGTGGCACAGGGGTTAAGAGTCCACCTGCCAGTGCAGGAGACGTGGGTCCGAGCCCTCATCTGGGAACATCCCACATGCCAAGGAGCAAGTAAGCCCATGCGCCAGAACTACTGAGCCTGCGCTCTAGAGCCCTCGAGCAACAGCTACTGAGCCCACGTGTCACAACTACTGAAGCCTGCACGCGCAGACCCCGTGCTCCACAGCAAGAGAAGCCACTGCAATGAGAAGCCTGTGCACCGCAACTAAGAGTAGCCACTGCTCGCCACAAGTAGAGAAAGCCCGCGCGCAGCAACGAAGACCCAATTCAGCCAAAAATAATTAATTAATTAATTAATTTTGAAAAGAATGAAACTGGACCCCTATCTCACACCATACACCAAAATCAACTCCAGGGGCATATGGACTTAAATATAAAAGGGAAACCTGTAAAGTTTCAAATTAATAATGTAGAAGAATATCTTCATAATCTTGGGTAAGGAAAGTTTTCTTAAAGCACAAAAAGCAATACTACAAAAGAAAGGTGAATAAAATGAAGAATTACCATTCATCAAAGACATTAAGGGAGTTAAAAGGCAAGCTACAGAATAGCAGAAGATAACTGCAACAGATAAGATTAACAAAGGGTTTTATCCAGAACTCATTAGAATTAATAATAAAAGACAACCTAATAGAAAAATGGGCAATTCAAACTCATCCAGTTGTATACATTAAATATGTACAGCTTTTTTTTTTTTTTTTTTGCGGTATGTGGGCCTCTCACTGTTGTGGCCTCTCCCATTGCGGAGCACAGGCTCCGGACGCGCAGGCTCAGCGACCATGGCTCACGGGCCCAGCCGCTCCGCGGCATGTGGGATCTTCCCGGACCGGGGCACGAACCCGTGTCACCTGCTTCGGCAGGCGGACTCTCAACCACTGCGCCATCAGGGAAGCCCTGTACAGCTTTTTTTAATATCAGTCATACCTCAATAAAGTGGTTTTAAAAGAAATAAATAAGTAATAATTTAAAAATAACTTGGCAGAAAGAAAAAGAAAAATGGACAAAAGATAGGCACTTTGAAAAATAAGAAACTCAAAGGCCAATAACGTTAAAAAACAGTGCTCAATTTCTTTGATAATCAGGGAAATGCAAATTAAAATCATGATGAGATACCATTACACACTTATCAAATTGAATAAAATTTAAAAGTCACGATACCAAGGATCAGCAGAAATATTCATCCATGTAAATCTACACAAACTTGTGCAACCACTTTGGAAAACAGTTCAGCATTACTCAATTAAGCTGTAAATAACATTCTCTAATGACCCAGCAATTCCACGCCTAGGCAAATATCCTACAGAAAGAGTGCTTATAGGACAGGAAACATGGACAAGAATGATCACAGAAGCTGTGTTGTAAATAGCCCTGTCACAGGTCAGGTTCCCAGGAAACAGATGCTGAGATGGAGTTTGGGGTGCCAGAAGTTTATTGAGGATGTGAGGGATCAGCATCTATGAAAGGGAGAGAAGCAGGACTGAGCAGAAGTCAAACTGTGATGCAGGTTCAGTGAAGTCTAGGCCATCTTGGTAGGGAACTCTGGAGCAAATATTCTGCATCTGAATACTCCTATAGCGGATAAAAATGGCCCAGCCTCTATATCCTTCCTTTGTTCAGTCACACCATGCAGTCTGCTCTGGGAAGAGGCAAGGCACTATCTGTAGCTCAGGTGGACCCTGAAGAAGCTATGACTGATCACACTCCCTGCAACTGGACAGCAAATCCTTCCTTGAGGAGGGATCTGGGTGGCACATCTTTGCATCTGACACAAGGCCAAACTGGCAACAACCTAAATGTCAGTACTGAAGAGAGGTTAAACTCTGCTATGTTCATACAACATACCCATAATTCCCCAGTGTTTCCTCCTGTACCTCTGAGGCCCATCTGTTCTAGGGCAACCAATGATCCTATCCTTGCCAATACTTAATTTGGACAGTCTTTTTAAATGCTAGTTCTTCTAGCATGTAGTTTTTTTGTTTTTGTTTTTGTTTTTGTTTTCGGTACTCAAGCCTCTCACTGTTGTGGCCTCTCCCGCTGTGGAGCACAGGCTCCGGACGCGCAGGCTCAGCAGCCATGGCTCACGGGCCCAGCCGCTCCGCGGCACGTGGGATCTTCCCGGACCGGGGCACGAACCCGTGTCCCCTGCATCGGCAGGCGGACTCTCAACCACTGCGCCACCAGGGAAGCCCATAGCATGTAGTTTTAATGAGTATTTCCCTAATGACAAATGATGTTTAGCATCTTCTCGTGTGTTTGTTATCTAAATATCTTCTTTGGTAAAGTTTTCTTCAATTCAGTTCTTTTGCCCATTTTAAAATTGAGTTGTGTATCATTTTTGTATCTTTGTATGTGTAATTTTGTATATGGCTCATACATATAGGCTTACAATCCATATCAACCTAACTTTTGTACATGGTCTATGGTGTGAGTAAGGATCAAGATTCATTATGTTGCATATGGCTATCCAATAGTTCCAGCATGATTTGGTGGAAAGATCGTTTGTTCCCCGTTGGGTTGCCTGGGTACCGTTGAAAATCAATTGATCGGGTATGGTGTGGGTCTGTTTCTGTCTTTACACTAATATCACACTTTTTACACTAGCTTTTTAATTTACCTGAATTCATTTAGTATAAGATCTAAAGGTAAAATCTGGATTTGTTTTTTCTCAAACAGTTAACCAGTTGTCCCTGGGGGGGAAAATATGCTTTCCTCTCTACTGTTTTAAGGGCCGAGTTCATTATATACAGATTATACCCTATATAAGAGTCTATTTCTGGGCAATTCTCTTTCATTGACATGTCTGTGGTTTTACTCTCAGTTCTATGAAGAGTGTTTTGACTAATATTCCTACCTGGGAGTAAGAGGGAGCCCAGAGCTCCAGTTGCTCTGGGAAGACTGCCTCTCCTCAGACCTCCAGACCACCGTCAGCAGGAGTGAAGAGGGCTCCTGACCTTTACTGTCTCCTCCCACCTCCCGACAAACCCAACCTGGCCACCACCCTCTGCCTTGGACCCCTCAGGCTGCTCTCATCAGTCCCTTCATCCCCGTTCGTATCAGTCCCCACAAGAGGCCCAGAATTCTCAGGGCATCCCTCACCCCAGGACTCTAAGCCCCATGTGGCTCTGTATTTCCCTCTTTGACCCCATTGCCCAGCCTACCCCACGTCCAGAAACCCTTTCACTGGACTCGCTGAAACTCATGATCTGGCAACAGTAAACTCCCCCATATCCTCAACTTCATTTCGAAATGTCCCTTTTGCTTTCTTGCTCTAATGAAAAACTGCCTCTCCTGTAAGGACTCCATTCTCCCTACAGCCTCTCAAGTGGTGGCTGTTTTCCCTCTAATGGTCCTTGTGTCCCTGAGTCTAGGAGTGGGCGGTGCCCATTTTGCTCCTCAGTGCCACTTCTAGACAGTTTGCCCTCCTCCTTAGAAACACCCATGTTTGGAAGCCATGTCATCAGAGAAGACCACCCATTTCTCCCCCTTTTTGCAGTCATTTATAGACTTCCTTGTCACTCTCCATCATTCCTTCAAGATTATAGCTCCTGGCCCACAGTCACCCTCTCCAAGGCCACTCCTGCCTTGGTTTTTATTTCAGCATTCATGTAAATAAACAGACCCCTTGGCCTCCTCTTCATGATCTTGGCTTCCACAGTGCCTCAGCCTCTCACTCCCATAACCAGACTTTAAACTGGTTGTGACCTGTCAGTGCACTCCCTTCATCACCTCAGTTTCATGCATACCGTTCTCCAGTAAACACTGCCTCTCTCTCCAGCTCACTCCATCTAGTACCCCCCTCCACCAGTTCTTTGGGGAACCAATCAAGTGTTCATTGCCCCACTTCCCTCCTCACCCAGCTCAGAGTTCATGATGCAGTATTATACTCTCTCCCTTGCCCCTCACTGCCCTATAGTCACCTGGCAAAACCACATCCCTGGTTAAACTCAACCCTCTAGCTACTCTCCACCTGCAGCCACAGGCTGCCCAGGACTGAAGAAAAAACCCACAACTGAGCTGAGCAGCCTCGCTTTATTTATTTATTTATTAAAGTGGTTTAGAACCTTTTTTAATTATTATTTTTTGATTTGTATACAATTTTAAAGGGTTACTTTCCATTTACAGTTATTACAAAATATTGGCTATATTCCCCGTGTTGTACAATACATCCTTGAGCCTATCTTACATCCAGTAGTTTGTACCTCTTCCTCCCTCATCCCTATGTTGCCCCTCCCCGCACTGGTAACCACTAGTTTGTTCTCTATATCTGTGAGTCTGCTTCCTTTTTGTTACACAGCCTCACTTTAAATTAATGCCACAACCCTCCCTAAGTGAGACCTAAAAGCTTCCCAGCAATCATACTTCATCCCCAAGTCTCCTCACACCCTCTCTCCCAGCGGATTGCTCAGATCTCCTCCTCCACCTCACTCTCAGCTGACAACCTCTTCCTAGCTTAAGAAAATAGAAGAGAAGTTCCATGGGCTCCACCACTACTTCCTCCACCCACCTGCATCTGTGCTCATCAACTCTGCCTTCCATTTCGCTAATGTGGGTGAACCTTCCGTGCTCCTATTTAAGGACAGCCCCCTTTTTTGTGCACCAGATGCCATCTCTACCTGTTTACTCAAGGACTTCAGTCCAACATTTATTCCCCCTTCTCACTTGCATCATCAAAATTCCCCTCTCTCCAGCATTATTCCCATCAATGCACAAAAATACTGTAATTTTTCTACCTTAAAGAAAAACCTTCTCTTGGCCTTATATCCCCCTCAAACTGTCACCCTATTTCTCTGCTCCTATTTATGGCACAACTCCTGGAAGGAACTGACTCTCCTTGCCGCCTTCCAGTCCTTTCCTCCCTTCCTTTCTCCCATCCGCTCCCATCAGCCCTCACTGCTACGGCAAGACTGCCTCTGTCAAGGGTTCTCCACGTTGTTGAATCTCAAGCCTCACTTTCCTTGCCTCTTCATAGAATGTGGGAGTTCATCTGTCCCTCCTTGGCGCCCGGATTATCACCCCCCTCTCCTGGTTCCCCTCCTGCCTCTCTGGTTGCTCCTTCACCAGCCCCTTTGCTGGTACTTCTTCATCTCTAAGGCTTAATCCCTAGACCCCTTATCTCCACTCACTCTGTTGTTCATCTCCCCCAGTGTCCTGGCTTTAAATATAATTCGGTTGTTGACAACTTCCAAATTTATATCGCTGGCCTAAATCTTTTTCTGAATTCCCACTCATATTGTCTCTAGGCAGTCTCCTGAAGCTGAATCATGGCTGCCCCCCTCCAATCAGGCCCAAGCTTACCAAGTCTGCCTGGTCCAGAGCTCGCCCACATCCCATGTAGACATTTGAGTTTTAAACCCCATTAGAGGATGAAAGTTAAGACTTTTCCTCTGCATGGGCCTCTGGAGCCAGGGCAGTTGGAGTGGCTGAGCAGCTCAGGGGGAAGCACTCCTGGGTGGGTCAAGGTGACCACTGTGGCTGCATCATACATGTATACCGGTGCCTGCCCCTCAACACCAGTGCACTCTGCCTGCTCTGTGTCTCCTTCCGGCCTTCCTCCCCAGGTGCAGGGACATAGTGACTTTCCAGGAAGGTCCAGTCCTGAGGACACTGCCCATCTACCTTGTGTCCTCAATGCATTGTCTCACCTCTGGACTCCTTAGCTCTCCGGAACCCCGTGGTGACCAGGACAAGTGCGGAGCTCTATAAGAGCCCTCTGGCTCCTTTCCTACCTTCTCTGGGCTTACTCCTCTGGAGCCATACCTAACCTGGGGAACCCACCTGGGCTTTCTTTTTTATTTAATTTTTCTTTTAATTTATTTTTGGCTGTGTTGGGTCTTTGTTGCTGCACACAGGCTTTCTCTAGTTGTGGCGAGCAGGGGCTACTCTTCTTTGCGGTGCACGGCCTTCTCATTGCAGTGGCT
Organism: Pseudorca crassidens; assembly: GCF_039906515.1. Taxonomy (NCBI): domain Eukaryota; kingdom Metazoa; phylum Chordata; class Mammalia; order Artiodactyla; family Delphinidae; genus Pseudorca; species Pseudorca crassidens. The sequence goes on from NC_090298.1 coordinate 111,938,060, forward strand.
TCTCTTGTTGTGGAGCACGGCCTCTAGGTGTGTGGGCTTCAGTAGTTGCAGCACGTGGGCTCAGTAGTTGTGGCATACAGGCCCTAGAGGGCACACGCTTCAGTAGTTGTGGCATGTGGGCTCAGTAGTTGCACCACGCAGGCTCTAGGGCACACGGGCTTCAATAGTTGTGACGCATGGGCTTAGTTGCTCCAAGGCATGTGGGATCTTCCCGGACCAGGGATCAAACCCGTGTCCCCTGCATTGGCAGGCAGATTCTTAACCACTGCGCCACCAGGGAGGTCCCCCACCTGGGCTTTCAAGGTGGGTTACGGGTCCTCCCAGACCAGTACCCACAGATGGGAGGCCGAGAGCGCTGTTCACTGCAGCAGGAGGCATCCATTTTCCAAGAAGCCTCCTGAGTGGGCTTCTTAACATCGGATGAGACATAGGGCAGTCTTCTCCTCCCCACACCACTCAAGGCTGCAATTTTGCAAACCAAGAATTAAAGGCTGCAATGCTCAACGCCCTGTGGTCTCCCAAAGTGGGAGGATCCTAAAGGAGGATCAGCTTCCCTTAGAAGGCACATTGGCAGGAGGTACCCGGGTAAACAAGCAATCTTGAGGCAATGCTAATCTGCTTCTTCCTCTTCTTCAGAGTGTCTGGCTGAGTCTAAATTGAATTATTAATCTAGTCCTGTGTGCCCGTGTCACTTTTCCAGACAACCAGTTTATTCATGACTTGCCCACTATCAATTTCAACATGCAATTTGCAATGAAATTTGACTGATCATCAATACCATAATTAGTTGCAAATGTCTGTGCTTGTATTTGTTTGGTGTAGGGGCTTTTTCATTAAAGTGACGGAGGCCAGTAAATGCCATGACTTTGCTCTGGGATATAGGACTAGCAGCAGCTGTTGTGTCTTGGGCCAGAAACAGGTGGGTTGGTAAAAAGACTGTGGGGATTTGAAGCTGCAGCACCAGGAGTTGTGTTTTCACCTTAATACGTTTGTGTTCACAAAGAGGAATCTAAGTTGGGCAGATAATAACATGTGTAACCCTTGAGGAAGAAGGGAACTGGGGTTACTTTGCTTGGCCTCTCCCTCACTCTCCCCAGGTCTGCTTGTATACCTCCAGTAACAGGGGGCTTACTACCAGCTGAGGCAGCTCTACTTAGCAATTTCTTCCTTGCCTGGCTCCCACCTGCCAGTTGTATGTCTCTCCCACTTAGTCCAGGGTTCTGGTCTCAACACAGAAATTGGCACATTGCATGAGCTTGGGCCAGTCTCTGAGCCTCAATTTATCCATCTGGAAAAAGGGAATTATGCAGTTGTCTTATCTCAAGGATTACGACAGTCAGACTTTTTAGCTGCAAGCAACAGAAATTGACTCTTAACTTAAGCAGATCAACTTACTTGACTTAAGCTAAATTGATTTAAGCCAAAAAATAATAAGGATATTGAGCAGCTGAGAGAGTCGAGACTCTCTGGGCAGAACAAAGAAGCAGCTCCATAGACTGCACCACTTCTAACAAGGCCCCAGATCACAGTGCAGTACTCAGTCAGGACCTTGCTGCCATCACTGTCACCACTACTACCATGCACTAGGATGTGCAGGCTGGGCTGCACCATCCTGTCGATGCCCTCGGGTATCACAGTCTCCACCACCCCAGAACGCGGACCTGCTGCACTCACGATAACCAAGTGCTTCTTTGGGCCTCTAGCTCCTGGGTCACAATCTGGAGCCTGTGTGTCTGATTGTCAGAGCCTAGGTCACGGGCCCTTGCCCAGCCACAGGGAGGCTGGGAAACAAATGCACGTGGTACTTTCAGCCGCTCTGGTGGGAAGTGGGCTCTGCCTCAGAATGAGGGGAATTCCCCATCACAGGAAGAGGGTTCAGATCCTGGGTAGCCAAAAAGAAGAACAAAGAATCAAATATGATAGTAGATGTTAAAGAGGTTTGAAAAGGTATCAAGCTCCACACACCTGCTAAAAGTTATGATTCATTCTAAAAATATTTCTGCAGATACAGAAGGGAGAAAGTTGTGGTCTCTGCCCTCAGAGAGAACACAGTACAATCAGGGAGTAAGGAGGCAAGGGCCAGATGACCCCTGCTCCAGGCAGGGGCTGGTAACTCTTGTGGATTTCAGGGTGCCCAGATTATACACTGATTAACTATGATGTACCTAGTCCCAGTGAAGTGGACAATATTTGGGGGTTTCTGATGCAATCCAACATTTTCTTGGAAGTGGGTGGTATCTCATATTCTCATTGTATCCTAGAGCTATGCATCAGTCCCCTGATGTCTTGTATAGACCCAGGCCCAAGGATTCCTGCCTATACACATCTATTCCCTGTTGAGAACTGTTGTGGTTCCCCTGCTTAGTATCCATTTCTCCTCTTCTGGTAACAGCCACCCAACTTTCACCTGAGGAACTACTCTTGTCATTTTCACCCTGGGTACTTCAGGTGGTTAATTCCCTTTCTTGAGAGTCACATGTGAATCAGGCCTGGACAATCAGAGCAGCCTAATGCATTGTGCGCTTTTCAGAGTTCCATAATAGTTGGTTTAGGGATGGGGAGTGACACAAGCCAAGCCGTGAGTTCTAATCGGAGCCATACCAGGTATTTGAGTGGCCTAGAAAAAGATGTTGTCCTTTCATGGACTTGGAGATGTGAGGGTGTCATCTTGCAGCTGTTTGCAGCTGTCTTGCCATCACAGTCTAAGAACAGGGTCAATTCTAAAGAAAGCAGAAATGAAAAATAGCCTGGTCCTCAACAAGGACCTACTGTATAGCACAGGGAACTATACTCAATATTTTGTAATAACCTATAAGGGAAAAGAATCTGAAAAAGACTATATATATGTATAAATGAATCACTTCGATGTACAGATGAAACTAACACAACATTGTAAATCAACTATACTTCAAAATAAAAAAAGAATAACCTGGTCCTAATGGCATTTTTGAGACCCTGGACCAAGCTGTGCCTGAAGCCCCTGAACTTTTCCATTATGTAAACCAACCAAACAAACAAATAAATAGATCCCTTTTGCTTAAGTAAGTTTGGGTGAGTTTCATATTACTTAAAGCTAAAAAAGTCCTAATTGATTCCCCCCCCTACACACACACTCTGCTAAAGCACCAGCCTTGAGCCAACTCCTTAGGAATAGCCACAATGAAGTCAACAGAGGGCGTTCTCTCTGGTACGGTAGTTCTTCAGAGCCCCATGATAAGGCAAGTCTCCCCAATCATTCCATTTTACAGATAGGAACACAGAGGGACAACTAACCAACAGCCCAGGGTACACAGCATCAACCTATGAATGAGGGGACTCTGGTACCATCCCCCAACCTCCCCAAATCTCAACCTCCCCAAATCTCAGAAGCCAGTATGAGGATGTATAGCTAGAAACAAGCTGATCATATGGCTGAGGCAATTGTTGGTAGGATATCCAACCAAGAACATACATGGTCTATGTAGAGTTCAAGAAACTAACCTAGGTCTATTATAGAATTCTTCTTGGCATCAGGGTAATAATTAAACTGAGGGCCCCTGGCCGCACCTGTCCAGGTCTTCTCAAAGACATCTCTAGGGCTTTCTCTCACAAGGCACCCCCACCACCACCCCAAAGGAGCCATGTGTGCTGGTTGACCATCATTGCTTTGAGCAGTGAGCAGTAAGCTAACTATGGCGTTTGCTCTTAACGACCCGCCTTCAAAGCGTAGAAAGCATTACTCAAACTTTAAGGGAGCCACCTTCTTTCCCAAGATACTGAGGGGGGCTTCTTTCAGAGATGCAGTCAGCTCCGTCATTCCAGGGAATGAAGACCCGGACCAGGGAGAGTGACTTGAGGACAGAATCTACCTCTGAGAAACCCTGCTTGAAGGTGTTGACAGTAGCATGGAATGGAGGTCCCATGAATTAGAAACTGCTCAGTAAGGGACCAGATGGGGACCTTCCTTACCAGGCTCTGAGAACAGCCTGCCAGCCCCTAGCAGTCCTGAGCTGCTAAGTCAGTTACACAGGTGGACAAGACCTGTTCAGGCACGTGGAGCCCCTGTTGTATTTATGGCACCGTATGACAATGTTGGGATGCCTAACCCTACATGGAATCTCACTGTTCTTACCCACAGTCAGAAAAATGGGTTTCCCAGAATGGTCCCAGCTTCAAATATTCTGTCCAGTTGTCAGACCCCATGTTCCAATTTGGGCCCATTGATGCCTGAAAAGGACTCCGTTACCTCTAGGGCTAAGGATTTGGTACTGCATGTATCTTGCAAGCCCCAGTGCCCCCCCACAAGCCCAAGCTCTGCAGAATTGTTAGCAGGCTGAGGGTAGGATCTGTGGGCCTGTGGGTATGGGGGCATCATTTCTGAATCACTTTTGGAATTGGGCAGGCAAGTATTTGTAGCCTTAAGAAATGGGTTGAGACATTGCCTTGAATCTCTCTCTCCTTCAGTTCTAAGTTTCTTCACAAAAGCATCACTGCCCACTCATACACACTCACACCCAGCCCAGGTCAGGCATCCATACCTTTTGCCTGCCTCTAGAACAGTGGTCTGCAAACTATTTGTGTACAGGGTCAGACAGTAAATATTTTAGACTTTGTGATCCATAGGTCCATACGGTCTCTTGCAGCTACTCAACTCTGCCTTGTAATATGAAAGTAGCCAGAAACAATACGTAAATTAATGGGCTTGGCTGTGTTCCTTTGTTTATGAACACTGAAATTTGAATTTCATATAACTTCTACTTGTCATGAAATATTGTTCTTCTTTAATTTTGTTTTCAACCATTAAAAAATATAAAAACAGGGCTTCCCTGGTGGCACAGTGGTTGAGAGTCCACCTGCTGATGCAGGGGACACGGGTTCGTGCCCCGGTCCAGGAAGATCCCACATGCCGGGGAGCGGCTGGGCCCGTGAGCCATGGCCGCTGAGCCCTGCGCGTCCGGAGCCTGTGCTCCGCAACGGGAGAGGCCACAACAGTGAGAGGCCCGCATACCGCAAAAAAAAAAAAAAAAAAAAAAAAAATATATATATATATATATATATATATATATATATATATATATAAACAATTCTTAGTTCATGGGCTATAAAAAATAGGCAGAGGGCCAGATGAGGCCCTCAGGCCATAGTTTGCCAATTACCTGTTCTAGAATGTGCCACCCTGGGGCCCAGACTCCCAGAGTCACTGAGGCGGTCATGTCCTATAGAAATATGGGTGGTAATAAAGTGATCAAGCCCAGAACTGAGAGGTTTCCCAGGATGTGGGATTCTGGGTGCTAAAACCAGGACAGTTGGTCATCCTAGATAGTAGTCAATTACCCAAAGAGATGGGCTTCAGGAAGCAGCTGGCCAGGATTCCAGAGTGACCCCTTAGAGCCTGCCCCACGCACTGCCTATTCCTTGCAGTTTGTGGTGGGGCCTTGTCCCACTCTGCTTGGCCCTCAGCAGGGAGATGCCCCCTCCTCCAAGCGAGAAATCCTCTGTGGTCTGGGAGCTCTCAAAAGGCAGGAAGTTGAATCATCAGCTCTGGTAACGTCTCAGTCAGCCTGTGGGTCGGCCTGGGGAGCTCAGGGCTCCAGGCCCAGGGGGCTGGCTCCACACTTTGTTTGCTGTTTTCTCTGAAAGGAAAGCTCTAGAAGGAGGCTTCCACTGAGGTTTCTGAAGAAACGAAAGCTGTTACATCAGGTGGGGGAGGAGAGCTGGATGGCAGGTCCATTGGGGCACTCACCCAGCTTTGGCCTGAGCTTGCTGTGTGACCTTCAGTTATTCTCTCACCCTCTCTGTTTCTTGGCTTTGGCTTCTACCACAAAAATGCTGATTCTTGAAATCCCCTTGAATTAAGAGTGTGGATGGTAACTTAGGAGAGCATCCTAGCTTTCTGGAGGACTTATTCTAGCTTTACGACCAGGGACGAAGGATACTCAGATACACATCCTTGTCTCCCATTCACCTGGGAGCAGGACCTGACCAGCTACCCTGGTTCAGACTGCAGAGGCTTTAGGAAGGTGACAAGACTGGATTTAAGGGACTGAAGGAGAGGGGCAAAGGAGGAGTAGCAGATTAAAGAGGGATACCCACAGGTAATAACAGTGATACTCTCTACCACCTGTTCTTCATTAAGCACTCACTCTGTGTCAGCCCCTGGATGATAGCATTTGATCCTCACAAGACCCTCTGAGATAACGACTGTCATTATTTCTGTTTTATAAGTGAGGCAAATAAGGTCCAAAGAGGTCAAGTACCTTGCCCATGTTCAAACAGCTGCCACGTGGTGGAGCAGGCATTAACCACCTTGTTAGACTGAAGCTTTGAGGTTCGGGGCTGTGGGCTGTACTCAGGAAGCCCACAGACGGCAGTGGGGAGGGATGAGCTTCCCAGAGAAGTCTAGGGGAGGGTGGGGGGAGAAAGTGTTCTTCCTTCCTGATACTGCACAAGGACCTCCAGAGAATAGTTAGAAGTCTGGGGTTTGCTGGGCTGGGAGATCAAGCCCCTGGAGGAGACCAATGACACCCCACAGGTTCTCCAGAAGGTCTCCATGGGCCTGGTGAGGAAATTGGACACACAGCAGGGTTTGCTGCAGAGCAGAAGCAAAGAACAAAGACAGCCGGCCCTGCTCCAAAGGCACCCCCTGGATACTCTGTATGCCCCTCCCTGCCTGCACGTGGGTACCATACTCAGGGCTCAGACGGTGGGCCACAGGGTCCATGCCATGCCCTGCTGGGTTTCCCTTTTCCTCTGCAAGGAAGGGGACAATGGGAGATCAGCGGGTCTAACCATGTGTAGCAGAGGACCAAGCCCAAGAGGGGCCACTGACAGAATGTACTTCCTGGAGTGGAGGCAGCCCCCAAATTAGGTGTCCTCAGTAACCCAGCTGGTAGACAGTCCTGGGGAAAGACACCAACCCAGCTATCCAAGCCACTGACTGGACCCCCAACATGGGCTCAGGCCAGGCCTAGAGATGCCTTCTCTGATTAGCAAGTAGGTTCCAAGCTAAGCTTAGCCAAACCTCTGAGCGTACCTTACCCTCTCTGGGGCACCATGAAATTCTGCACGAATCCCTTAATCTAAAAACGGTTTTATTGATGTCTGCTATGTGGGCAGTGACTGGATTGGTAAGAGCGGGGATGTTAGAAGCTTCATTAGCTTAAGGACCTACTAGGGGCCAGGCCTGGACTGATGCCTTGGGGTAGATGTAGGGGGTCTGGAGTCTGCGTGCAGGGGCTGAGGCTACCCTCCTGACACTTGGACCTGTACTGGACCTTCACTCCCCCGCCCACCCCCCTCCCCGCCACATAGGCCTCAGGAGCCAAACTCCTTGCAGACAGTTGGCTTCTATCACCTGGCTATTTTAGACAGCCCCACTGAGCTGGACTTGATTATGGCGAAACTGAAATGGCTCCCTATTAGATGTGGCTGGCTCACCCTTCCAAAAGAGCCTTTTTAGGACCCTTGGGGTCTTACGGTGAGCACAGCCCTCATCCTACCCTCCGATCCCTCTGGCACGAATGGAGTAGCAGCCCAGGCAGCCCAGCCTCATCCAGGGCCTCCGGACAGAATAGGAGCTCCATGGGCACATGCGGGACTGAGAGCCGGGGCAGCACAATGCTTCTGGCCCGTTCTGGGCCCTGCCCTCTTCCCTGCCCCCAGCTCCTCCCCACAGGAGAAAGGGCAGAACAGGACTGGCCGGTTGAGGACACTGTGGGACCGTGCCCTGGGAGGGACAGTTCTGGGCCTCTCCCTGCTTCCTGTGAGTGTCAGCCTGGGTGTGGGGCCTGGGAGGCCCTAGTGCTTCCCAGTCCAAAGGCCGCTAACAGCCCAGGGGCCGCGTGTGGAGGAGGCTGTTCTTCAGCCAGGGAAGTGCAGGGCAAAGGAGGGCGGGCTGGGGAGAAGGAAGAGGCTGAGCTTAGTGCCCATCGTGGGGCCTGAGTGCGTCCGTGCCGGGGCTTTCCCTCACCCTGCAGTCTGGACAAAGCTCTGCAGAATAGTCCTTCTTCGGCTCCTTCTGCTTCCGGTGGCACGTCTCCTGTAGGACTTGAGTGAGATATCACCAGGCTGCCAGGCTCCGGAGGCAAGTCCTGCCCAGCCACTCCTGGCAAACAGTCTCCCCTTCAAGGCATTTGTCCTTATCAGGGGTGAACGCTGTCAGACTTGCCCATGGTGGAACTTCTTACCCGGGGCAGGTGCGTGAGGGAGATGGGGATTGGGTCAAAGAGCCCTTTGTGGGACTTTCCTGGCGGTCCAGTGGTTAGGGCTCTGCACTTCTACTGCAAGAGGCGTGGGTTTGATCCTTGGTCTGGGAACTAAGATCCCACATGCCGCGCGGTGAGGCCAAAAAGTAAAAAAAAAAAAAAAGAGAGAGAGAGAGCCCTTTGCAAACCCCTCCTCTTGCCTCAAGTAGCCGGGGCTCCCCTGTAACCCTGGTCACCGGTGGGGTCAAGTGGCAAGAGTGGGAGGACCTCAAAACTCCAAGGGAGCTCCGGGGAGATGCCGTGTGGCCAGATCAAGGGAGACAGCCACAATCAGGGCTGCTGGTGTGGGATGGTTCTGCTCCGGAGGTACTGAGTGCCCTGTCTTGGGGACAGAGAGGGGTGGTGAGGAGGGAACTTGGAAACGGCGGAGGGGCTGGCCTCAAGGCCCTCACCTGGGCACTGTGTTACAGACTAAATGAGCCCTTACTCAGACCATGAGTCTCAGACTTCAGAGGAAGGTGCTGGCACTTCCAGGTCAGTGCCTGGGAGCACTTCCTGAAGACGTGGGCGCGCCAATATAGAAAGAAAAGCTGTTCAGACAGGGGGCCGTGGGAGCAAAGAGTCTGGCGGTGGGAGCGTGCCCAGCAGGTGTCCGGACCAGTGAGACAGCCGGGGGAAATGTGTACAAAGGTTGTGGGTGATGAGGCAGCAAGCAGTTGAGAGCTCTGGCCCTGAGCTCCATGCCCTTCCAAGCCTTTGCCCACTGTTAGGGTTGAATCGTGTCCCCACAAAAAGACATACTGGGGAATTCCCTGGTGGTACAGTGGTTAAGAATCCACCTGCCAATTCAGGGGACATGGTTTCGAGCCCTGGTCCGGGAAGATCCCACATGCCGCGGAGCAAGTAAGCCCGTGCTCCACAACTACTGAGCCTGCGCTCTAGAGCCCGCGAGCCGTAACAGCTGAGCCCACGTGCCACAACTACTGAAGCCCACGCACCTAGAGCCCATGCTCTGCAATGAGAAGCCACCGCAATGAGAAGCCTGCACACCACGACGGAGAGTTACTCGCCGCAACTAGAGAAAGCCCACACAGAGCAACAGACCCAATGCAGCCATAAATAAATGAATTAATTAATTAAATAAATTAAATAAAAAATTAAAAAAAGACATACTGAAGTCCTAACTCCCTCCCCCACCCCACCCCACCTGTGAATGTGACCTTATTTGGGAATAAGGTCTGTGCAGATTTAGTTAAGATGAGGTCATTAGGGTGGGCCCTAATCCCATACAACGCATATGCTTGAGACACAGACACATGTGAAGAACACCACGTGAAGACGCAGAGACGCTTAGACACAGAAGGAAGACAGCCTGGTGACAATGAAGGCAGAGACTGAAGTTATGCTGCCACAAGCCAAGGAACAGAGAGAAGGAAGAATCCTCCTTTAGAGGCTTTGGCCTTGCCAACACCTTGATTTCGAACTTCTAGCCTCCAGAACTGTGAGAGAACCAATTTCCATTGTTTTAAGCCACTCAGTTTTCGGTACTTGGTTATGGCAGCCCCAGGAAGTGAATGCCCCAGGCTGGTTCTGCTGCCTGGATTACCCTTCCATCCTGTCTGTGCCCTTCTAGCTAGCCTGCTTACTGGCTTCAAGTGCCACCACCTGCTCCACGTGGCAGAGTCTAATGTGACTTCTCTGTGTCACCCGATGCTGAGACCTTGTCCAGTAGATCTGTAAGGTTTGCTGGCCAGCCTGCCTCCCAAACTAGACTGTTAGCTTCTTCAGGGCAGGGGCCTGGTACACAGTGGGTGCTCCATCAGTGTGAGGTAAATGGAGGGGTCATCAAGACTGGCACATGCCATCTGCTCCTTCACAGCCTAGCCCAGCTCAGGTGGGCACAGAGCTGCCCAGAGAGGTTACGGCATGGTCCACGCAGACCGCTCTCAGCTCCTCCACTCTCCAGTTCCCTCCTGGTCCCACGTGAGTCTGAAGAACTTGGGGAAATTCCTAGCTTTCTCTTTCAAGGAGTTTGCTGCACCATCATTGCTCAGGTCCCTCCAACAAGGGGACTGTGTCTGTGGCTTGATGACTCATGCACACTGCTCCATCCCGCAGCCTTGGGCGGGACCCAGGGCTGGGGATAATGCCAGCCAGAGCAGGCTAGGAGCTTGGACATCCCGTTGCCCCAGCCCAGTCCCAGGAACGGAGTGTTCTCAAGGCTTCGGGAAAAATATCTGGAAGCAGGGAAGCAACTCTCATTTGAACTGAGATCTGAGTGACAAAAAGGAGCAGGCAGAGGAAACAGTGTGTTCAAAGGCCCTGAGGTAGGAATGAGCTTGACATGATGAGGAACTGAACAGAAGTCAGGGGAGGCTGAAGTTTGGTGAAAGAGAGGTCAGTGGGAGGACATATGATTAGATTGGGCCCATCTGGATAATCCAGGATAATCCCTCCATCTCAGGTCCTTAATTTAATCATATCGGCAAAGTCCCTATTGCTATATAAGTAACATATTCCAGGTTCTGGGGAGCACGGCGTAGACATCTTTAGGGGGCATTATTCTGCCTAACAGTATCTCTCTCATCCTCGCGTCTGTCTCTTTCACTCTTTCACTTCATTTCTGTTTTCCTTTCTACCTACCTATTTGGACCTGGCCATGGACCTATTGACCTGTCACCTGGTCACAATTTATCTCTCTTCCTACCCCTTATCAGGTATCAGCAAGTTATTTACCAATCTGTCATTCCTCCATGGCTTTAATCTTTCAATCTAATAATTGCATCACCCCTCAGCCATCAATCTAATAAACTGACTTTTCAAGTCAATCTAGGGACTTCCCTGGTGGCCCAGTGGTTAAGAATCCGCCTGCCAATACAGGGGACACGGGTTCGAGCCCTGGTCCGGGAAGATCCCACATGCGGTGGAGCAACTAAGCCCATGTGCCACAACTACTGAGCCTGCACTCTAGAGCCCGCGTGCCACAACTACTGAGCCCACATGCCTCAACTACTGAAGCCCATGAGCCTAGAGCCTGTGTTCTGCAACATAGACAAGCCACCACAATGAGAAGCCTGCGCACCGCAACGAAGAGTAGCTCCCGCCTGCCGCAACTAGAGAAAGCCCGTGCGCAGCAATGAAGACCCAATGCAGCCAACATATAAATAAATAAATAAATAAAGTCAATCTACCGTTTACTTGTCCTCTGTCCATGATGAATTATCAATCATCTAGCTCCATATTTGCACATGTGTCACATACGTGGACATTCTCAACGTCTGCAAATAAATTCAATGAATATTCTCTGGGTGCTTGCTATGTGCCCAATTTTATGTTGTGTATTGGTGAGATAAAGGGCTGATGACACCCCCCCCCAGTAGCTATATTTGGTTCGCTTTACCATCATCATCATCATCACCATCAATGCAATCAATGCCAATCCATGTGCACTGTTCAAATTTGTTATCCACATAGGGACCTTTTGTTAACATTATTTATTTATTTAGGCTGTGATAGGGTCTTTGCTGCTGCGCGCCGGCTCTTCTCTAGTTGCTGCGAGCTGTGGCTACTCTTTGTTGTGGTGCGTGGGCTTCTCACTGCAGTGGCTTCTCTTGTTGCAGAGCACAGGCTCTAGGCACGTGGGCCTCAGTAGTTGCGGCACACGGGCTCCAGTAGTTGTGGCATGCGGGCTCAGTAGTTGTGGCTCGCAGGCTCTAGAGCGCAGGCTCAGTAGTTGTGGCACATGGGCTTAGTTACTCCACCGCATGTGGGATCTTCCTGGACCAGGGATCGAACCTATGTCCCCTGCATTGGCAGGCGGATTCTTAACCACTGGGCCACCAGGGAAGTCCATAGGGACCATTTTTATATGAACTTTCCAGACAAATCCAAGGTGTTCTAGTCTGACTTTTGCTCACTAGCCATCCCATGTATGCATAAATAATGCAGACTCATTTTAACTTGATCTTAGATAAAGTGTGGGTAGAAAAGTGTATCTGCTGGGCAAGCATGTTATGTATCAAATAACAAATCCTAAAGTTAAGTGGAAATTATTTTTAGGTTGTCTGGGCAAATAGCACAAAAGATAGGAACTCCAGAGATGTGGCATCAAGCATGTGTGGGTACATGCAGACACAATGGCACAACACACACATACACATGGGCACACACAAATGCACACATGCACACACAAGCACATGTGCACCCTCTCCCTTCCCTCTCTCCCCACATAACGGCTCCTTCCTTCCCCCCACGCACACACAGGGCCAAAGCAGACACTTCTGCACTGAGTCATGTCCTGCCTCATCTTGTTTCCACTCTAGGTATCTCACCTCCTTACCGGGGTTGTGAGATCTTCTGGGGCAAGGATGGTGCCTGCTTTTCCCTGGGCCTACCCTCCCTTCCTGGTTAGCTAGAGGACAGGGCACTTAAGAACTGCTTGCTTCTCCTTGAACTCTGAAAGCAGTTGGGGATCAGGAAGATAAGGAACTAGATGCCCAATGGCAGAAGCTCTCCAGGGGAGTCCCCATTGCTAAACACAGTTCCCCCTGCACCCTAGGAAACTGCCTTTCCTGCCTTAGCTGGATGCCAGGGTAATGCAGGGTTTCCTTCTTCTGTAGAACTCTCCTAAAGGACCTGTGTTAGGTAGATAAGCTGCCTGGAGCTAGCCTAGCTGGAGAGCAGCTCAACAAGAATACCCTTGTTTCCAAGCATCTCTGTTGCACAGGCATCCAGCGCCAATTCCTGTCCAAGCCTCTCCCCAGGGCCCTGGCAGGAGATCCAGCACATTTGGAAGGAGCTCACCACCTGCCAGAGCTGTAGGTCCTAGATGTCCAGCAGTTATAGTGCCCAAGGTCACCCCAGGCTCACAAGTCACTTTGTCCATTGTCCTAAAGGAGGAATAGCTTGCTCATTAGTGCCTGCAGGAGGCTCTAAGGTAGCCATCTTGCACCCTGGAGTACTTCCTGGCAATGGGAGGCTGGTCAAGGTCAGGACACCATTAATGGAGCCTTGACTGTGGTGAGGCATCTCAGAGCCAGCTGGCCTTGCTGCTTCTGGCTCCACATTGAGCCTTAATCCTATCTCCATATTTGACCCTATGCAAACCCAATGTATGCCCCTTCTACATCTGTGGTATCCTCAGGTCAGGGACTTCATGTAACACATCCCTGTAGCCTGAAGCCAGCCCAGACCAACCATAGGAATTGTATGCAGAACAGGTGTGCACCTGTGCACAGATCACACCAACATCCCACAGGCCCAGAGCCCAAGCCCTGGCCTCAGGCACCATCTACTTCTCTCACCCAAGCCAGAGCCCTCACTCAGTGGATTTCACTAACTGTTTAGGTACCATCAGGTAATGAATTATCCCTACATTTGTTCCCTAAGGAGACAAGCTGGACCAGGTATCCTCACGCCAGATGTGTTGAGAAGAAAACGTGCTCTACCTGTCAGAGGAGGGAGCTCCTCCCAGAGGCCATGCTGCTCAGAAACTTCTCTCTTCCCACACTAGTTCCCAGTCGCAGTCTGACTCATGCCCAAGTCTCAGCAGGCCAAAGGCCAAGTAGGGCTTTACCATGCCCTTCCTGGAGCTCAACCTCCATGGAAAGCATCTGGAATAGACTTAGAATCTCAGACCTGGCCAGCTGGAGAAGTCCAAACAGGCTCCAGGCCACCCAGGAGTCAGCACTGGAGTTAGACCAGAGAGCAGGCTTCTTGTCCCTGCCTTCCAGGACCACAGTCTAACCACTGTTAGGCTTGGGGAGCACATCCCTCCACCCCACTGATGCTTCTGTTCTTGGAGAATTCTAAGCACCTGTGGGGCAACCAGCACTGCCCAAGTGCAAAGGGCTTCTTGAGACTCCCCAACAACCACAGGGTCACCTCCTCCTCTCCATGTCCACAGCCCTACCCCAGCCCCTTACCCCTTCCCAACCTCACTCCTTATGCTCCAACAGAGGCAACTGGTCATCACCAGACACTTCATTTTTTTTTTCTATGAAATTACATATATCTGTGTGTCTGTGTTCAGATTAAAATGTAGACTTTTGTAGGTAGTTTTTAAAGTAATTGGGATCATACTGTACATATTACCCTGAAACTTTCTTTTCACTTAACACATTTATTAGGGCTCTTCCTACATCAGACACACAATGCTTCTTAGTTTGATGACTTCTTTTTGCTCTTGGTTTATGTAGTGAGTTCTCTAGTGACAAATATTCAAGCTATTTCAAGTTTTCACTGTTATAAACAATACTGTAATGATGCTCTTAAACAGCTCCTCTTGTGCCCACATCAGAGGATCTCTCTGGGGGAGATTCCTGGAAGTAGACTGTACATTCTCATCTCCTCCTTCCAACATGGGACAACCATAGGGTCTCACCTTTCACCCTCAAGAAGCATACTAGTATATTTTCCTGTACAAAGGGTGGTTCCCTTTTCAGGAAGAATCTTGGGGCCAGCTATGAGCATCATGGTGTATACCGTACTGCACTGCTATAGACCAAGCAGACACTACCGTCTCTCTGGAACATCCTCCATCCTCTCATCATCTGGATTGCCATCTATATTTAGGTCCATCCCCAGGCTCTTTTAAAGAAACTCTCTTGACCATTACACCTCACAGGCTCCAAGACAGTTTGTTTTACCTTGACCATCCCATCTATGCTTAAGGACTTGTCTTCCTAAATGGGCCTAGATCCCTAGAAGACAGGGTCTTGACCTGGAACTCCCTGCCCTAAGACAGAGCCTTGTTTGTATAGGTGCTTGTAAAATGCTTGCTATTGCTAATAAAATCAAGTTACCTCCAGTATGGCTATGAACTCATCAGTAAATGCATGGGAAGGGTCTCTGTAAGGCTGCCACGTGGGAGGGGGGTGCTTTGTTTTATGAGAAACCCTGGGAAAAGTAGAAAGGGTTTTTCTTACACTGTTCAACTTGATTTGGAGCCAGTGCCTTTGGTTCTTGGCGGTTTTTGGATTGGGCCAGACCCCTCAGCTCCGAGTGGGATGTCTCACACTTTGACTCTGGTCAAGCTGGCCCCTGACTTGGCTGGAGTTACTGCCTGCTGCCAGTTTCTGGGGAGGTGTTTGGAGGCCCCAGGGATCTTCTTTGCCTTCTGCCATCTGTGGCCACTGGGCTGGGGCTGAGAGTCTGAGAACGGACAGGTGGCCTGGCTGGCACATCATCTAGACATCTCCTGGGGCTGGTCAATACCATCTCTAAACCAGCTGGCAAAGGCTCCAGAGGGGTTCCTCTCCCCAGCATGCATTTGTAGCACCACAGAAAAAGCCAAGGCTGGATCTTGCCAGGTCAGTGTCTTCAGCCACAGGCACAGCCCTGGGCAGCTTTTCTTTCTGTTCCAAACCCCAACTGCAGCCCCTGTTTAGAGCCTAGGAGGCAGAAGCTGCTGAATTTGTCCTCTCTTGGATGCCAAACTATGTGCTTTGCACAGGGCTTGACACAGAATAGGCAGCCAGGAAATATGTACTGAATGGCCAACAAAATGAATGTTCACCCTCCCTTAGGGGAGGCCACCTAATGCCACTGACTAGATGTGGGAGGGTAAGGACTGGATTCCAGAAACAGAGGAGACAGAAGAAAGTGTGAGTGAACCTCACTTATATCTATGCAATCTTCCCAGATTTCACTTTTTCTCTTCAGGATTCCCAGGAATTCTCCAGGGACTCTAATGTCAGGTTAAGTGTTGTGATCCACTTTTTCTAACCCTCTAAACCTGTGCTGCTTCAAGCGTGATCCATGGACCAGCAGCATCAGCATTATTTGGGAACTTGTTAGAGATGCAGAATCGCAGGCCCCACCCCAGACCTAAAGAATCAGAATCTGCATTTGAACAAGATCCCAGGTGATTTATGTGCAGGTTATGATTGGACAAGCGCTGCCTTAAGCAGCTAGTGAGTGAACATAGGACTTCTCACCTGGCACAGAGGTTGGCTGCTAGAGAGCATGGCTAACTACATCTGGGCTTCTGCCTACCTTAATGACTCAGACAAATTATTGAGTCAGATATTTTCTGTCTTTCCAGTCCATGAATACTGTCTAGAACATAGTAGGCACTCAATAAATATTTGATAAACAAAGGTTGAATAATTATCATGCTATTTTCTCAATTTAGCGTGCTTACAGTATGCTGGACCGCTGCTTCTGGACATAAATTGCAGGTTATTAGAAAGATTTTTTTTGACTCCAATAAGAACCCCAGGAAGAATGGCTGTTATCAAATGAGCAATTAGTGAAATGCCAGGCCAATTCTTGGTACCACGTGGGTAAGTTCTAAGTGTTTTAAAAAGTGTGGTTCAAGGCCAACAGCATCAAGCATGACTAGGTGCTTGTTAAAAATGCAGATCCTCAGGCCCTGCCCCAGACCTGCCCATTGAGACCCTTTAGGGATGAGGACCCCAAATCTACATTTTTAACAAGCATCCCAGGCACACTAAAGTTTGGAAATTATTGCATCCTTAATTTACAGAAGAGGAAATTAAGGAAACTGATTTGTGCAAAGTCACAGAGCTGGTGAATGGTGGAGACAGGACCAAACCCACACCCGCCTGAATCTGGCGTCCAGTTTTAACCATATTGTCTGTTATACTGGAAAAACTGATGCCCAGGCTGACTGTGTGTATTTAGCCACATATATCACTTTGTGTGTATTTCATGTGTCCACAAAGTTTGCTAGATTGGGAACTCTTAGGAAATCTTGGAAGGCAGTGAATGTGTTTTATTTCTCTCAGTATCTGTAGCATCCATTACCATGCCTGGCAACTGGAACGTCCTCAACAAAAGTCGTTTCAATTGCATTTCTACACATATATAATTATCCATTTCTACAATCATGTATATATAGATTACCTCTCATTTTCAGGTGGTATCTTGGAATAAGCTATAACAACTATAAATATTTCCACTGTCTTCACTGATTCAAACTTGTGCTCATGCCACTCTGTGGACACGGCTCTTGTCAAGAGCACCAGTGGCCTCCACGTGGCTGAACCTAATGATCAATTGTCAGTCCTTATCTTACCTGACGCCTTTGTAGCTTTGGACATAGGGCTTTCCTCCCTCCTGAAACTCTCTTCACTTGGCTCCAGGATATTCCTTCTATCTCTCTGAATGCTGTCGCTCCTTTTTTCACTTTTTTTTTCAATTTTTTTTTAGTGTGGGAAAATACACATAACATAGATTTTACTATCTTAACCTTTTCTAAGTGTACAGTTCAGTGATATTAAGCACATTCACATTATTGTGCAACCATCACCACCATCCATCTCCAGGGCTCTTTCATCTTGTAAAATTGAAACTCTGTATCCATTAAACAATAACTCCCCATTTTCCCCTTTCCCCAGCCCCTGGCAACCACCATTCTACTTTCTGTCTCTATGAATTTCACTACTCTAGATATCTCGTACAAGTGGAATCATACAGCATTTGTCTTTTTGCGACTGATTTATTTCACTCAGCATAAGGACCTCAAGGTCCCCACGTTGTAGCCTATTGCAGAATTTCCTTCCTTTTTATTTTACTTATTTTACTATTTTTTAAAATTTTATTTGTTTTTGGCTGCGTTGGGTCCTCGTTGCTGCGTGCGGGCTCTCTCTAGTTGCGGCGAGAGGGGCCTACTCTTCATTGCGGTGCGCGGGTTTCTCACTGCGGTGGCTTCTCCTGTTGCGGAGCACGGGCTCTAGGCGCGCAGGCTTCAGTAGTTGTGGATCGCAGGCTCCAGAGCGCAGGCTCAGCAGTTGTGGCGCACAGGCCTAGTTGCTCCACAGCATGTGGGATCTTCCCGGACCAGGGCTCGACCCCGTGTCCCCTGCATTGGCAGGCAGATTCCCAACCACTGAACCACCGGGGAAGCCCCCTTCCTTTTTAAACTTTTTTTTTTTTTTTTTTTGTGGTACGTGGGCCTCCCACTGCTGCGGCCTCTCCCGTCGCGGAGCACAGGCTCCGGACGCGCAGGCCCAGCGGCCATGGCCCACGGGCCCAGCGGCATGCGGGACCCCCCTGGAACGGGGCACGAACCCACGTCCCCTGCATCGGCAGGCGGACTCCCAACCATTGCGCCACCAGGGAAGCCCCCTCCTTCCTTTTTAAATTTGAAAAATATTCCATTCTGTATATATACCACATTTTGCTTATCCATTCATCCATCAGTGGACACTGGGTTTTTTCCACATTTTAGCTATTGTGAATAACGCTCTGTGAACACGAGAGTACAAATACTTGTTCAAGACCCTGCTTTCAATTCTTTTGCGTGCATACCAGAAATGGAATTGCTGGATCGTATAGTAATTCTATTTTTAATTTTTTGAGGAACGGCCATACTGTTTTCTACAGTGGCTGTACTATTTTACATTCCCATCCACAGTGTACAATCATTCTAATTTCTCCACATCCTTGCCAACACTCGTTATTTTCTGTTTTTTTTTTTTTATTAATAGTAGCCATCCTAGTGGGTGTAAGGCAGTACCTCAGTGTAGCATTTCCTTAATGATTAGTGATGTTGAGCATCTTTTCTTGTGCTTATTGGTCATTTGTATCTCTTCTTTGGAGAAACACCTGGATACTTCTTTTTTAACACCATCTTGCTGATTCTTCTTCATCTTCCAGACCTCTTAGCCTTGCAGCGCCCAAGGTTGCCATCCTTGGACCTCTTCTCTTTCTACACCCACTTCCTTGGTGATCTCAAACAGCCCTATAGCTTTAAATACCATCCACCTGCTGAAGACTCTCAAATGGTATCTTCCTCAGACCTCATCCCTGGGCTAAGGCTGCCATTTCTAGCTGCCTACAGGATGGCTGCATTTAAATACCTAATATGCATCTCAAGCTTAACATGTCTAATGCTGAGCTCCTTATTCTTCCCCCAAACCTACTCCTTCCACAGTTTCCCCCATCTAGGTTAATGGCATCTCCCTCTTTGCATTGGTTCAAGGCAAAAACTCTTATTGTCATCTTTGACTTCTTGTTTTCTCACACCCCATCAACAAATCCCGTCAGAGCTATCTTCAAAATATATACAGAACTTGGCCACTTCTGCTGCTACTACTCTAGTCCAAGTTAACATCATCTCCCACCTGTTTTATTGTTATGACCTCCTAACTGATCTTCCTGCTTCAGCCTTTCCCCTTCAGTTTGTCCTTCATCTGGCAGCAGAGTGACCTGCAAAACCCAGTGTCCGAACATGTCATTCTTCTGCTCAAAACCCTCCATATTGTCCCTAGCAAAAGCCAAATTCTTAACAATGCCCTATATAATCTCTTCCTTGTACGTGTACATATTAAGTACATTCCTGCCTCAAGGTTTTTGCACTCACTGGTCTCTGTGTAGACAGGGGTTCTTAACCTTTATTTCATGCTATGGACCCCTTTGGCAGCCTGTGATGCCTGTGGACTCCTGAGTATAATATCTTTAAATCCATAAAATAAGCTTCATAAATTATAAAGAAGGCCAACTATACTGAAATACAACTCTCAAAATATTTTTAAAATGTGTAATATAGTAATGTATGTCTTTCTTATTAATTCATTAAATTACAAGAGCTAGCAGCCTAAGTTTGAAGTAGTGATGAGTGTCATGATAATTTAAGATATTTGCAACAACTATAATGTGATATGAAAATATCTGTGATTTCTACTGGCAACAATGTCACGGGTGCTGCTAATATCACTGTGATTTGCTGTCTGCATTCATAATCAAAGAACACGCCAAATTTTAACTAGTGAAAATTAAAATATAGTTTTTGTTTCCTGTCTAAGTTTGAGACCCCCTGAATTCTATACTCAGACCTCTGGAGGGAGGTGTCTATGACTCCAGGTTAAGAATCCCTAGCTTAGAATGCTCTTCCTCCATAAACTCTCACAGTTCATTCCTTCACCTCCTTTTACTCAAAAGCCACCTTCTCAGCCAGCTCTTCCCTGAGGACTCTATTTAAATTGCATCCTCACATTCCCTATCCCCCTTTCTACTTAAATTTTCTCCACAGCACTTACTCACCTTCAAATATAATATTTTTTTAACTTTTTAAAAAATCGTGTATTTCCTTTAACTAGAAAGTGAGTTGCATGAGAATACGCATTTTTGTCTGTCATGTTTGTGCTGTGTTCCTAGCACCCAGAACGATGCCTGGAATACAGAAGCCACTCAATAAATATTTGTTGAAAAAGATGAATGATTGCATCTCCAAGGACACCATGTTTCTTCTCTTTTTTTTTTTTCTGTAAAAAGTTAATGAATGATTTGTGAAATTTTTAAGAAGGATTAAGGAGTTATAATTAGCTTTAATGCTATCATTCTATTTACATTTCCAAGGTTAACCTTAAACAGTAGCAGAGAGCTGTGGGAAGTCAAGGATTCTGATGGAGCGCCCAATCCTAAACAAGAAGTGTCTTCCAAGGACTCTTTAGGTGATCTGGATCATACCCAAACTCAGGGGAGCACCTCAGAAACAAAGTGCTGCTCATAAAATTCTTTCTTGCCAATATAGCGATCAGGCTCCCATCCCTGATCAAACCAACAATACTAATACTTTTTATTTCTGGCAGTGTGGTAAAACGGAAAACACATAGGTCCTGGGGTCTGCTGGACTAGGTGCCAGTTCTGTCACCACTCGCTAGCTGTGTGACTGTTGGTAAGTTGCTAAACCTTTCTGAATAGGTAGCATGGTTTTTGTGAGGATGAAATGGGATGACTAACAGTCCACAGCACAGAGCAGGTGCCCTATAGATGGTCATCCACTCCCTCTTCCTCCTCTAGGTCATTTTATAACTGCTTGCCATGGGATCCTGATGGCTAAGAGGAGGAGCCTGTCCAGTCCTCTCCTGCATGTAAACCCTCTGCAACTAGACCCAACAAGAGCAGTCCCCTTGAACTGGGCCACTGTAAATTGGTACCTCCACTCTCACCTCATATGTGTGGCTACCATCTGGATCTTGACCATGGAGGCCACAATCATTTACAGTTTTTTCTCCTGGCCTTCCCTTTTGCCCACACTGGGAGATCTTGTGTATGTCCCTCAGTTTCTCAGTGCTAAGAGCTTTCAGGGAGTGTATTCACACCCTTCCAAAATGTAGGCACCAGGAAAAAGTGCTAATGTGCACTGCGTACTCTGAGCCAGGCCCTGCTGTACACATATAGTGTGTATATGTGTGTGTGTGTACACACACACACACACACACACACACACACATACACACACACAGGGCCTCAGGAAGCCTCCAACTACCCCATTCTACGAAGGAGGAAAAAGAGACCCAGAGATGAATTCACTTGCCTACATGAAGCAGCCTCTGAACTGCAGAGCCAGGATTAGAGCCCAGGTATTTAACCATTTTGTTACCTGCTCACAACCTGCAACATCTGTTTCTAGGCACTGAGCTTGAGGTTGGGAAAATCCTACCAACTGACCACTAAATGCTAGAACAGGTCTAATTGGGAGATACCTAGACCCTCCGTCTTGCCAGACAAGCCTCCCCAGACTTTGTGAATGAAGGCCAAGGAAATGTTACACTGACTCTCTTTGAGCTCGTATTTCTTTCCTGTTGCAAAAGTGCTTATTTCAGCATCCATCATCTCCCTCTGTTGTGTAGACAATCCGCCCTGTCAGAGGATTTGTGCTGTTATTATGAGTTTGTTTATTATTAGATTTATTTCTCCTATAAGGAAATGTGTTCACAACATTCCACCGGGGAATCTTCTTAATTGTCACATAAATGTCATCTTATGTAAATTGAATATTTATCTTTCCACAGAAGGGGTGGAGGGGAAAGAAAGAATAAACAAACTTCAGTCTTGGAGAGGGAAGGTGGTTTCTGTCCCAGTTCACAGCTCACCCACGTGCCTTCAAAGCCAAAGGTGAGGTGAAGAAATTATTGGATCATCTTTGAGGGGCAGCCAAAAAGGAGGGGGAAGAAAAAGTTGGCAATGATGCTTTGAGGATACTGGGCCAGGCTCCCAGGTCTCCCCCCCCAAACCCCGCCTGAGACCAGACCACCCCCTCCCTAGCTGGGAGCATCTGAGAAGGCTGCAGCTTGCCCCCCACTTCTCCCCATCCAGAAGGCCAGCCCTGCTCCTTCCTCGAGAGAAGGTGAGCACGGCGGGCGCAGCGGGTTGGGTGGGTGTGGCCCGCGGCTCCGGGAACGGACCCAAGGCCCCGCCACCGCCCGAGAGCCGCCCGACAGCCCGCCTGCCTGGCGAGCGCAAGCTCTTCTTCCAGAAACTGCGAGGATCCCAGCGCACTGTTTGTGCACCACAAGGTCAAGTCGGGAAGTGGAGCCGGAGGAGGAGGGGCGAGGAGGCGAAGGGTGGGGAGAGGGGCGCCCCGCTTCCTCGCCAAGTGCCAATCCTTGGAAGTTGCCCCTTGGTTTTTAACCCTTTAGGGGGACTGGGAAGGACGAGCAAGGGGGAGGTGGCCACCCCGGGGCAAACTCCTACCGGGCCCAGGACGTGCAGCCACCCACCCACCCATCACTGCGTTCCCTACCCCCCGGAAATGCGGGGCAGAGCTGGGCGCCAGGAGGCACTCGGGCGGGGGGAGGGGGCGACGAACCCGAGAGGGACCCTCTCTACGGACCGCCCCTCCTTCTTGAGGTCGCCCACAATTTCAAGTTTCCCCCGCCCGGCATGTTAGTCTCCATCTGCTGTGGGTGGGGGAGGAGAGCCGCGCCCCCTCCCCCAGACTCGCGCGCGCCCCTCCCCTCCGCTCCTGCCAGCACTTTCTGCTCACTTCTGGCGCTGCGAAACGCCACGCGATTTATTCGTTTCGCATTTTAAAACCAGCGATTCAGGATCAGGGCCTAGAGCGAGGGTCTTCCAGCGCTGGAACCCCGGGAGGCGGGGTGCTCAGTGCAAACCTCGTTCCCTCCGCGAGTGTCGCCTTCAGGCTGTTATTTGCAAAGAAACGTCTTTTTGACGCAGGGAGAAATGGCAAATTTTAAGTACGTCATTAATATGGCGCCAAAAGATTTTTTTAAGTATAAGCTTGCTTTTTTTTTTTTTTTTAAGGTTGCGGGGGGCGCCGCCCGGGTCTGGGGCGCGAAGGGGGCGGGGTGTGAGCAGAAAGTGTGAGTGAGAGAGTGGAGGGGCGGGGTATGTGTGTGAGTGTGTGAAGTGTGAGCAGACCTGATGGGACTTGCACGGGCGCAGCCGCCGCTTGGGCCCGGCCCTGGGGACAGGGCGGGCTGGGGGCGCCCCAGAGCCCGTGGGGAGTCCAGGCCCGAGGTGCAGGCAAGAGGGCGGTCCGGCAGGGTACCCTCCCCCCGGAGGCCTGCAACGCTACCTGAACCCGCAGCTGAAGCCAAACAACTGGGCGGGGGGGTGGAGGGGCGAGGCGGGGGGTGTCAGGAGTGGAAATCCGAGTGAATAAGAAAAAAGTGGCTACTCCCCCTCCCTCGCTCCTCCCGCCCGCCCCCACCCCACCCCCACCCCAACACATTTTTTTTTTTTCTAAAGAGATCACAAGGAAGTCTTGGTTTAAAAAGAAACAGAAACATACACAGGGGGGTTGGTGAATGGTGCCGACCGCGGCCATCGCAGTTGGAGGCTATTTGGGGGGGGGGGGGTTAGAAGCGTCCATGGAGTTACTTTGCACCCACTCCTAGCGGCAAGGGCTTAGGTCTGGCGGGCTGACAGTCCCCGGCCGGGTGCGGTGCCGGGGACCCCACGGGCCCGGCCGCCTCCCTCGCCACGACCCCGGATGGATGCGCGCCCCCCGCCCGCCCGCGCCGGCCCCAGGAGCTCCGGGTTTCAGGAGCATCCTTCCCACGCCGGCCCCAGCCGCGGCGCGTAGCCGGGGGTAGCGGCCCTCGGAAGGGCACCGCGGAGCAAGGTAAGATCCGGCCCCCGGCGACTGGCCCTGCGCATCTCCACGGCGTTATTTTGTGTTTTTGCAACAGATCTCCAGCGCTCCTCGCTCCCTCGCGCGCTCTCTCTCTCTCTCTCTCTCTCTCTTGCTCGCTCGCTCCCTCTCTCTCCTGCTGGCTGCTTGTTCTAGGAAGCCAGCGCGCGGGGGGGGGGGGTGCCGATGCACAGCACAGGGGAGAGAGATTGCGCATGTTGGTCAGTCGTGTTTTAAAGAGTACATTGCGGGGAGGCTGAGAGGGGCGCATGCAACAACAACTTTTGGAAGGGTGAGCTTGGCGACCTTCTTTATTAATGACTGCGGCAAAGCGCCCCCGGGCCGGGGAGGGGGCGCGGGCGGGCGGGGGCGCGCCGGGGCTGCAACTTGCCCCGCGGGCTCTGGCAGGGCGGAGGGGCTGCGGCGGGAGACCTGTGCGGAGAGGAGGTCGCGCGGCCAGGGACGTGGGTTCGGAGGACCCGGGGCTATCTGCCCTCCTGTCTCCCCGAGTTTATTTTGTTGATACGCAGCACGTCCGGGCGCCGAACCGGGCTGAGCCGGTGCACATGACCCTGCGCTGGGCTCACGTGCAGCCGGTCCGGTCCCAGACACCTTCCGGGGGCCACCGCCTCCGCCCTGTCGCCCCCTCTCCGGGCTGGGTGCACGCGGGCTCTGCACGCGGGGGCAGCATGCTCAGCTCCCGGACGCGGAGGCTCTGCACAAATTAAGCACAGTTTTTTGGAGGGGCGGGGGATACCCTTTCCAGGTGAGTATGGAGGGTGCGCAGCCCCAGCGCGGGGGGCGCGGGCTGGGGGTCGGGGGCAGCCCCCCCTCCAGGGCTGCGCGGGAGTCCAGCGGGGGAGAAGCGCTGGGAGTGGAAATGTACCGGCGGCGGCCGGAGCGGCGGGTGCGCGCCCGCGGGGCGACGGCAGGGGGCGTGGCCCTTGTTTACCTTCTTCCAAGTCTGCCGGTTCGCGTCCCGCTCTGGGGACGGTTCTGCAGTCCCCTGCCGTCCGCCTCCACCCCTGAGCCCTGGCTAGTACCGGGAAGATGTAGGCAAGCGGCGGCCCGAGCCTGGGACTTACACACCTGACTCCCACATGAGTGACATTGCAGCCCCCGCCCCCACCAAGCACCGCTGCAGTCCCTCTCCCGGATCCCCGGCCCCGCCCCGCCCCCGGCAGAGGCATCTTCCCGGCCTCACCTCCTTCCTCTCTCTCCCCTCTCTCCCTCCCTCCTTCCCACCCACTCGCCTGCGCCTGCGGAGCCGCTCCTGCCCGCCTCCTCCCCGCCTGGGTGCAGACTTGTGGCTCCCTCCGGTCCATTCCCGCTTATCCCTGGGCCCTGAGACACCCTCTTCTTCAGGCCAAGGGATGAGAGGGGGTCAGCTTGATGACTCGTAGCTTTAATGTCAGAAAAGGGGAATGTCTGCGAGACGAGCAGGAAGCCTTCGCTATAGCTTCTAGAGGCCCAGGACACCCACCCTCCCTACACACACACCATCCCCACACATACAGCTGCCACCCCCCAAGGGGCTCGGCCGCCCTCACCCGCTACGCCTAAGCCCTTTCTCCAGCCCCGGGGGCCAAGGCCACCTCCCGGCGCCACCCCCGGCCCGAACCGCTTCTTGCCCTTCCTTCGACTGGGCCGGAGCCCCCCGCAGCCACCTCCGGCTCCTCCTCCCGGCTCCCGCGGTCAGAATCACGCCGGCGCGCCTCCAGCCTGCTGTCCCCCGGACTGCCTTTAGGGGCAGGCTGGAGGCGCGCGCCACCCCCTCCCAATCCCCTTAACCTTTGCTGCCGGCCGGGACATTTTTCCTTAGCACCTTGAACGCAGATCTCCTGCCCTGGGCTACTGGGAACGGGAAGGACTGTGTTTCCCTTTTCTCGGTGCCAAGGGCAGGAAGGATCCGGCGCCTCTGGTCTCTGCAGACTCCCAAACCTTGCCCCGCGCTTAACATTCTCTCCCACTCCTTTACCCCACCCCCACCCCCGCCGCCCCCATCTACTGAGGGATTCCAAGACACAAAGTTTCATATAGGGTCTGAGTTTGTAGGGTGTCACCAGGAGGCGTCATGTCTGCACTCCGAGCTGAGGAGCTGAGTGGGCACGACTGACCTGCCACCTTGCCTTTGTTGCAAGGGGGAGGAGCCCTGAGCTTTGAGTCCAGACAAGCTGTGAGGATGTCCCTTTAACGTATGTTTGCAAACTGAGTGCTGGATCTGGGTGGTGGTAGGGCTGCCTGGCCCCTCCTGCCAGGGTGGCATTAACTCCCTCCCTTCACTGGTAAAATTCCCAGTAGGACATTTGGCAGAAGAGCTGGGCAGGGAGCTGCCAACCAGGCCTGGCCCTGTCTCCTGGGTTCCCAGGGTGCTGACTTGTCCCCTACCCTGACTTCTTCTCCCACCTTAGGGCCCCAAGTGAAGGCACCATCCCTCCCATCCCATCTTCCTCAGGCGGGTTGGGACTCGCAAAGTGATCTAACAAGAAGGGAAGGAAAATAACAACAGAGTAACTGTAAGAGGAAGGAATGAGTAATAAAGCCGACCCAGGCAGGGAGGAGGGCTTTTATGTTTAAGAGATGCTATTTGCTTTTTAGGTCACAGGCTGCAAAAACAGTCTTTGATCCGAAGTGGGCGAATAATTTATTGAGAAAGTTTGCATGGTAGGGGAAAAAAGGGATGTTTGTTTGGTCTGGAGGCCTCTCAGTTGTCCCAAGTGCTGTTGGCTGTTGTTTAGAGTGGAAAAGCATTTGGTTCCACAGCAAATGCCTCACCGAGGGAAGTCCTCGCCCCAGGCAGCAAGACTTGCAGTGAATGTTGGTTTTGAAATTGTTTAGCCAAGGGTCTCCCCAGCACTTTTGGAGTTGAAGTGTTTAAGGATAGAGTTGTTTGGGCTCGGGATGCAGCAAATGTGTCCAGAACATTTCCCATCCAACAGGCTTTTCCTTTCCCTAAATTGCCTGGCTAAACAGCCAATAACACTGATCCAAGAGGCTGTCAGAAATCTCCACTTAGCTTTCGTTGACAGGTGAGGTGGGACTGCTGGTCCCCAGCCCCCAAGTCCTTCCAGAATCATGAGATCAGGCTTTTGACACTGATTTCCACATCCTCAAGGTTGGGGGCAAGGTATTCTGGTTAATCAGTGTTCCAGTTAACAGGGAGGTACTTGTCTTATACCCAAGACCCAAGTCAGAGGCTTCCAGTCCAAATTCTTAACAGCTCATCCAGCAGGCTCTTCGTGGGCCTCACAGTTTTCCCTTTAGGTTCTCCAAGGGGAGGCCAAGTCAGAGTTATGAGGAGGGGGGGTACCCCTTGCTTGCCCTGTCCTCCACATAGGACCCTCACTATGTGTCTCAAAGATGAGGAACCCAGGGGCTTCCCTGGTGGCGCAGTGGTTGAGAGTCCGCCTGCCGATGCAGGGGACACGGGTTCGTGACCCGGTCCGGGAAGATCCCACATGCAGCGGAGCAGCTAGGCCCGTGAGCCATGGCCGCTGAGGCTGCGCGTCCGGAGCCTGTGCTCCGCAACGGGAGAGGCCACAACAGTGAGAGGCCCGCGTATGGCAAAAAACCAAAAAAAAAAGATGAGGAACCCAGGAAGATTCTCAGAAAACCTATAGGAATCTGGAATACCCCAGCCATACCTGGGAGTTGTAGGTCTGTGCCCTGTACACTGTACCCCCTGGGGGGGGAGGGGGGCAAGGTGCGCTATTTGGAGCCAGACAGTCTAGGTTTGAATGCTAGCTTTGCAGTCACCAGCTGTTTTAATTGCTCAGTGCCTCAGTTTCTTCATCTGCAATTGGGGTTAATAACAGTACCTGCCTCATGGTGGGTGTGTGGATTAAGCGATATATTGCACAAAGAAGACTATGCACAAAGCCAGGCCTGTGGTAAGCACTTGATTAGTATTAGCCATTCTTACTGTTATTATGAATAACCTGGATAGGACCCAAATGCAGCTGACCTTTGATCTCTCCCCTTTAGGCTAGGCCAGAGAGCCAGCTCCCTTCTCTGAAGAAGGGATCAGAAGGACCCTGCAGTTGCCAATGGGCAGCCATCCATGGGAGCGAGTGGACTGAGCTTTGCCCTCTCTGAGGTGGAGGGTAGGGTGCGAAGGTGCTGAAGGACAAAGTAGACAAAGCCCCTTTCTGTCTCCCAGGATCCCCTTGGTATGTCCCCAGAACTGGGTCTGGAGGGTGGGTGTGGACAGTGTGTTCTAGGGGAGCTGGGTGCCCCCTGGGACACTTGGAATTGCAGGTGGGCAATGATGGGTGTTGGAGGAGGGTTAGGCTCCCCCGTGATTGGAGAAGTAAGTTTGAGCATCTGTGTGTACCAAATCATTTTTGTCATGGCAGTTACTGTCCCTGAGAAGGCATCAAAGTTAATGAGAGATAGGAAAGAGTGGGGCTCTGACCCCCGTTTAAAATGGTTTAAGAGTGTGCAGCTCTTGTTTTCTGAATGTCTGGCCTTCCCGACACAAGCAGGCTCTGAGGACAGGTTTTCCAGCCGAAATATGATTAAATTGTATTAGCATCTTATTACATACACGCCTTAGTGGTCTGCCTCAGACAGGGAGAGTTTTTGTTTCTCTTCGGAAGATTGTGTCTGGAATGGTAAATTGCCTGCTTGAAAGCCTCCCCACCCCCCTTTTTTTAAGGAGGAAGACGAAATCCTGCTGTGTATGGTGGCAGGCTGGGTAGGCCTGGTGGCCCCCAGAGAGGAGAGGCCAGAGGCCAGGTTGGGGTGTTTTAACTGCCTAGGGAGCTGCTGCAGTAGCAGGCCTGAAAGGCCCACTGTTTCCAGGGTCAGCTGGAAGGGCGTTAATGGAGGCCCAGGGTGTTTATTTGAGTTTATTTGTGGAGAGGTCTTTAAAAGGGGGCGGGCGTTGGGCATTGGTGTTTCAAGTCCAGACCCGAGGCCCCCACTAAGACCAATGGCTAGTGTTGCCAAGAAAACATCTACCACCAAATTGCTGCCCTATTACTGAGTTGACATTGATCGTTAGCCAGGAGCCCAACCAAATACAGCCTCCTGGAAAATGTGTGAGGTTAAGACAGGGAAGGCGGGCTATGCAAACGGGACGAAATCTTGGGCTGGGGTGTTTGCTCCCGCAAGCTGCGAGCAGGCCAGCTGGGCTGTGTGGTCCCACACTTCTAGAGGGAGGCAACAAGAACACACTGGGCACTCCATGTGTACCAAGTCCCTGTTATGTGCTGGGGCGCCAGCAGGGATCCAAACAGTTGCGCTTTTTACTCTCGTGGAACGTATATTCCCAAGGAGAAGGACATTCAACAAGTAGCTCAACAAACACAAATTGTGATGGGTGCTCTGAAGAAGCTGACTGATTGGGTGGTGGGCTTTCTGTAGATAAGGCAGCTGGCATAGACCTCTGTGACGTTTAAGCCGAAACTTGAAGGATGAAAAGTCAGACGTGCCTAGGCTGCGTAGACCATTCCAGGCAGAGAGCACACCTGTGCACAGGTCTTGACTCATGGACTGTTTGGTTTGTTTCGGGAAATGAAAGGAGGCCAGTTTGGCTGGGAAGTGGTGGGGATGGGGGCGGTGGTCAGTATGTGGTAGGCAGGGGTAAGATCACGTAGGGTCTTATGGTCAGAAGCTTGAGTTTTGCCCTTTGAGCAGCAGGAAACCTTTGAAAGATTTTAAATAGGGCATGACATGATCTGATTTATGCTTTTTGAAAATCATTGTGGCTGCTGTGTGGATCTTGGATTATGAGGGAGCCATAGCGGAAGTTGGAAGATGAATGAGGAGTCCCGCAAGAGATGAGACTGGCTTGGACCAGTATGGTAGCAGTAGAGATAGGGGAAATGTGGGTGGATTCTCACTGTATCCTGGAGGGAGCGCCCACTGGACTTGCAAGCGTTGGCGGTGGGGCGGAGGAGGCTGTGGGCTGCTGCTCATTGAGGGAACTCAAAGAGGGGACCCGAAGGAGAGCCGTGTGTGTCTCCGTGCTGGGGATGGTGTGGGAGTGCAAGTGCACTGGTGGCAATGGCAGGAAACGGGGACACTTTCTTTCCCAGAGTCTTCTCTGTAGGTAAGATTTCAGGAGCACTTTCTGCCCCTAAAAGCAAGTGCCTTGTGACCCTGAGGTATTTTCCCAGAGCAGACCTTGCTTTGGGAGAGGTTGGGGGACGCAGTGGAAAAGGAGAACCAGAGGCCAAGACCGTGTCTTGGCACTCCCATCCCCCACCTGCATGTATAGCCCTGGGTTTCAGCTTTGGTAAAAGAGTCCTCCCTGTCTCCTTTGCTGGGTTGGAGAGGGCCTTCATGGGGCAAAAGGCTATGCCGCAGGGGGAGCCCAGGCCTCATCTGGGGCTTCATTAACCACTGACAGTAGAGGCTCACCTGAGGCAGGGAGGCCTTTGGAACAGACTTGGTTCAAAGGAAGGAAGCAAAGCAGTGGTTTCCCGCTGAAGCCTAGTTATTATTCCAGTTAAGCCACCGCAGAATCTGCTCCCTTAATAACACCCTGCTAAGGAGGACTCTGGGGTGTTTCATGGAGGGCAGGTTGGACGGGCGGCTGGCTGAGGGTGGGTGCAGGTCTGCACGCCAACGGGGCACTCTGGTCCTAGGCAGTGAGAAGGTCATTGGCAGTCAAGAGGTCCTGTTGTAGGGGACCTTGCTTGCTGTACAGGCTCACTGCCTCGCTGAGGAGGCATTCAGGTGGGCACTGGTTAGGAGGACTGTCCACCTGGCCCGAGTCCGCTGTGGAATTAAGAACCAGCACTCATACGGAGTGCCAGCCACCGTGCTAAGGGCTTTATACTGCTCTCATTTACTCACCAGCTGATTCTGGCCCACAGATGTGTTTAGTTTGGCCCTCTCAAAGTGTTTTAAAAATCTGAATCAGTTGCCAACATTTTAAGTTCGGGAGATTTATGTAAAATTCCAGATCCAGTTTGTGTCCTTTGGGAGGTGTGTCTTTTCCAAGGTCCCTGGTCTAGTGAGGGGTGCAGGTAGGATTTGAACTTGGCCTCCCTGAATCCAGTGCTCCTGCTTTATATGCTATGAGAGAGCCTGGCTTGCAAGTGCCCCTTTTCTGGAAATGAAGAGCAATGCAATTCATGTAGAGGATTGCAGGAGAAAACAGGTGGGTGCACTTAGAGCACCTCTCCCCCTGCTCCTGCTCTACCTGTGAAAGGGCTGGGTTGGCAAGATGTAGGCTAGAGTCAAGAGTTCTGTTAAAGTCACCTCATCACACTCAGACCCCGGAGGATAGCAAGGATGGGCAGCTGTGGGCGGTGGAGCATTATTGCCCCATTCAGTGTATGACCTGAGCCACTGGGCTGCTTGCACTCTGCTGCACAGAGGCAGGGTAGCCTAAAGGTCAAGAACATGGTCTCCTGAGTCAGACCTCTTACGAGCACTGTGATCTTGGGCAAGTCACTTAACCTCTGAGCTTCATTTTCCTCAGCTGCAAAAGGGAAGCAGCCATCAGGCCCACCAGCACCAAAGGGCTGTTCTGAGGCCTCAGTGAGCTCCCTGTGTACCAGGACGCACCCCCTCCCCAAGCGATGGGTGCTTAGCAGTTTTAGCTCTTGTTCCTGCCTCCTTGGCGTCCATGCTACCACCAGGCATCCCTCCATACCCCCACACTCTCTAGAGAGCACTTTGCCTGCACCTTTGGAGCTGGGCAGCAAGCAGTGCTAGTGAACCTTCCTGTCATCCTGATCCTGCTACTGGGGACACAGGGGTGGAGAGGAGCTCCTGGCTAAGGTCAAGTATGAGGCAGGAGGGTACTTCTGAATAGCTCAGAGTTCTGGGTAGTCACACCCCACCTTAGAGAGCCAATGCTCCCTGGTCTCTTTAGGGCCACAGTCAAATAAGGTGACCCCCAGGCTTGGGCATGAGCAGACTTGGGATGACAGCAGGTGGCAAATGGGATTCCGAGTGGGGGTGGGGAGCCTGGCTGGCCTGCAGCTGGGACGGGCAGCAGGGCTTTTTCCCTACTGACACTGGCTCCTTGTCCTTTGCTGTGGGCAGTGAGGCAGCCCAGGGTCTAGACTGACAGGAACACGGTGGAAAGCACTCTGGGCCCTGAGCCTCAGGTCTCTTCTCACGTTAGGACTCGGCCACTGACTAGCTGTGAGACCCGGGGCAGGTTAACAAGCCACTCAGTGTGCTCCCCTCCAAGAGGGGACAAGAGCAGGCTCTGCCACCCAGGACTCTGCAGGATTAGAGGAAATAGTGGGTGGGAAAGCACTTCCAAGAGGCAGGAGCTGACAAGAGCACAAAGGCAGCTCAGTGTGGGCTCAGGGATCAGACCACGTGGATTCAAATCCCAGTTCAGCCAGTTACTAGCAGGACAAGGCACTGAGCCTCCTCTGTAAAAGAAGCTAATAGCTCACAGCTCCGCAGGTTGTTAGGACCTGAGATAGCACGGGTAGGGGAAAGAGCTCAGTATGGAAGAGCTGCCCTTCCTACCTCGAAGTTAAATACTGTAGTGGAGAGAAAGTTGGTTTTTTCTTTTATCTGCAGAAGGACATTGAGGGGAGGGAGGGCAGCCCAGCCCAGCCCATTCACCCTGGGCCTGGTGTGGCTCAGGGACCCAGCTTGCAGCCTCCCTGCCCCCACCCCATTTCCACACCCCTCTGGCTGCCGCTCTCAGTATGTGCCCTCAGTGCTGTCTGGACTGGCTTGTCCCTCAACTCCGATAACCTGATCCTCCTGGAAGAGTCAGTCTTGTTTCCTGTGCCCTCCCTCCTCAGCACCCAGCAGGGTACCACTTGTAACTTGCAGGTGAGAGTGGATTCTTCGGTGGGCCTGAGTTTCCTTGAGTGGAAGCTGGCAGTGGGCAGGTCCTGGTCTCTGTTCATTCTGGGGCTGCTGACCCCCCTTGCCCTCCCTCGTCTTTGACCAGACTCTCTGTTGTCTGAGGCTCTGGGCTTAGGAGGTGGGAGATGCCGCCCCCTCTCCCAGCCCCAGGGCCCATGTAGGTGGGCGGGGAGAGGGCGAGGCTGATGAGGAGAAGGCTAGGGCACCACCTTGTTCTCAGTCTTTCTCTGCAGTGGGGTGAGTGTGGGGAGGAAGGTTATTGGGCAATTTTCTGAGAGACTGAGGATTTCCCAAGCCGCCTGTGAGTATAATGGGGCCTGCCTTTCATTGCAGATGGAAGAGAAGAGGCGAAAGTACTCCATCAGCAGCGACAACTCTGACACCACCGACAGTAAGGCCTTCCATCTGGGGCTCCTACCGGGAAAGTGTTTGCATAATTATCAGGCCCACAGGCCCAGATCGGGGGACACTGCCCCATGGTCTCAATGTTGATGAAAGCATAAATCAGACCAGGTCCCTCTGCTCCTAAGAAAATCCCCACACCACTATGGCCTCCAGGGCCTTGCTGTCCTCTTTACTCTACTCCCCTTTACCCTCTAGCTCTCAGCCCCATGTGTTTTGCTCTGGTTGGAACAGATCAACTCCCCTCTGGGCCTTTGCCTGTGCTGTTCTTGGCTGCTAGGAACACACCCCTCTCCCTCTGGCCCTGCCGTTGAGTCAGGGCCCTGTAGAAGTGTCCACACAACAGATAAAAAACCTGTCACTCTTCATTATAGTGACCTGATAAGTATCATTTCCTAACCAAGTATCATTTCCTTATTAAGGTAAGCTCCTTGATAAGAGGGGTCATGTCTTGCTGACTGCTGTATCCAGCTAGATCGGGCACATAATAGGTGATCAGTAAATATTTGCAGAAAAAATTAATGAAGGAGTCTGACCTTCATGGGATCTTGGCAACAGAACCTCAGGGTAGACTTGTGTGGGGGCTGGGTGTGCCAGCCCTGGATATGGGGGGGGCACTGTTACAGAGAAAATGGGGCTTAGGGAGCCCCTTCTGAAATACGGAGGCGAAAAGGGAGGTTTGTGTCAGGTGAGGGCTTTTTTCTGGTACTAGAAGGCAGCTCTTCTTAGATGCCCTAAGAACCTGGGCCTGCATGAGCCAGTCGGAGTAAAGAGTTCCATTCTGCCCTGTGTAGGAGAGACACTCTGCCAGGAAGATCCCACTTAGCGGTGTCCTCTGGTGAAAGCCCAGGCTGAGGAAGAGCCTGCGCTGCCAGGGAGGCCGGGCCTGGAGCCCTGCAACTGTAGACCTTAGTTTGTTCACGTACGTGGTGAGCAACTGGGACTGGGGAGATCTCCAAGGCCCCTTAGAGCTCCCGGAGTTCTCTAATCCCCCGGAGCCTGAGGACACATGCACCAGAATGAGAAATCAGGTCCCAGCCCCTTCTCTCCCTCCAGGTTTCACTCAGTGTCCTTTGGGGTCTGTTTACTCAGCTTGGCTCTGGTGTCTGACCTGGCCCGCTGTTCCTCCCTGCAGCAGTAGATCACAGCGTCCGGCCCTTTGTGGCTGCAGTTACGCTGCCTGTGGCCTGTTTCAGTAGAGCCAAGAAGAACTGCATCCTCTGCTTCTAACTTTATTTCAGGCAAAGGAACCCTTCAGGGCCAGGCGCCCGCAAGGGAGAGCATCTGGGCAGCTGAGCCCTGTTTCTGCATTGGAGTTGGGCCAGGCTGAGGCATCCTCCCTTTTCACCAGTCCCCACCACTACCCATCCGTAGCTGCTGCTCCTTTGACCCGTAGGAGTGGGGGCCAACCTGAGTGTAGTCCAGAGAGGGCCTCTAGACCCTAGTGATGTAATAGGTAATCTTAATCAAGGCAGCGCTGTGTGCCAGGGACCATGCCAAGACTTTACAGGCATGATATCATTTAATTCTCACAACAACTCTTTGAAGATAGTTATTCTCTGCCCCCATTTTATAGAAAAGCAAGCTGAGGCTCAGAGAGACTAAGTCATTCGTCCAGGGTGAGGAGCTAGTAAGCGGCTGAGCCAGGGCTCCAGGTTAGTCTGTGGGTCTACTTCAGAGCAGCAATCTTCCCACTACCTTGTCTCGCCTCTGCATACCCACTGGGCATCATCCCAGAGTGTCTAATCAGCAGTGGGGGTGGAGAGTGGCCACAGAAGGCTTATTATAGCCTCCTTCACCAAGGAGGAAGCAGAGGACCAGAGAGGGCAAGGGATTTGTCATGGATCACACAGGAAGCTCATACTGAGTCCTTGTCCAAACTGCCTTTCACCTCCCAGGCGTCTTCTGGCTGGTGGATAGAGGAGGCATCATGTCCCCATTCATTGTTGGAAAGGCCCAGAGCAGGGACAGTCCACCAGGTGCTCACAGAGGTCTCCGCCTCCTGAACATTCAAGCCAGAGCTTTCCTGACAGACCTCCTTTCCTTGGACGTGGGTGGGTGGTGTTCCTGGCCTTCCAGGGGCCCCTCATGGGCTGTGCTCTCTCTGCAGGTCACGCTACATCTGCATCAAGATGCTCCAAACTGCCCAGCAGCACCAAATCAGGCTGGCCCCGGCAGAACGAAAAGAAACCCTCAGAGGTGGGTAGTGACAGGTATCCTGGAGAAAGATGAAACAGAGGTGGAAAGGAGAGGGAGGGATGTATGGAGGAAGTGCAGGTATATGGGGTGGAGAGGATTCCTGGCAGAGGGTGCAGTCATTGCAGAACAAGACCAGTATGGCTGAGTAGAGTGGATGGGAGGAAGGGGTGGGGGAGCCAGTTCTCATAACCTTGTAGGTTGTTGTAAAGATGTTCCTATTGATCTGAGTGAGAGGAGAAGCCTTTCAAGGATCATAAGCAGGGTAATTATATAGTCTGCTGTTTTAATGAAAGGTCCCACTGGCTGCTGTGAGGAGAAGGGAATATGAGGGGCAAGG
Source organism: Pseudorca crassidens (assembly GCF_039906515.1). NCBI lineage: Eukaryota > Metazoa > Chordata > Mammalia > Artiodactyla > Delphinidae > Pseudorca > Pseudorca crassidens. The sequence goes on from NC_090298.1 coordinate 111,973,824, forward strand.
GTGGGAGTGGGGAGGATTCTTTGGCAGTGGTCCAGGAGAGAAATGATGGTGGCTTAGAGCTGAGTGATGGCAGTAGAGTAAGAAACAGTAGGATCTGGGACATTCTGGAGGTTGAGCCAAGGGTGACAGGATTTGCTGATGTAGGGATGAAGGGTGGAGTCCTCAAAGTCATCCAGTTAGGTCATTCACTCCTTATTATGCCCATTTCACATGCATCTGCCCTTTAAGCCTTCCTTACTTTGACGCTGTTTCTTGGGACAGGTAGAGGTACTTATGGCCTCTGGAGCTGTGGAGAAGAGCTTTGGGGGTGGGTAGACAAATGGACATGCGATCCTGCCTCTGCAGCCCCTGAAAAATTGCATCCTAGAGGCTCATCGCTCCCTCTTAGGTCTTTAATGCGTGGCACTGGGCACAGAAGAGACCCTTGGCACAAATGAGGCTGCCAGAGCATTGAGTACCCAAGAAGGGGGTTGCTTTTGAATCTGACCCTTAACAGAGAGATTGTCTGCAGCCCACAGAGTAGCCAGGCACTGGGCTAGACACTATTTTTTTAACCCTCTTGTTATAATAAGGAAATTGAGGATCCTAAGGTTATACAGCCAAGATGTGAGGTTCTTGGGGCCAACCACGCCAAGGGTGGGAAGGCTTAGAGTTCTGGGGCAGAGCACTTGGCCCGGGTTGAGGGAGGATATCTTTGTTCTGAGCCTGGCAACCTCCTCTCCCCTCCCTCACTGCAGGGGCCATCCTGGAGCTGCTATCATTAGCCAGTCCCTAGAGGGGGTCTTCCGAAAAACCTTGCATTTGAAAAAGGACTCCCCGCCTCCTCCAGGAGCTGGCCTACCCTGGGGCTCTCCTTTTGTGGGGCTGGGGGTGGGGACACCTTTGAGACCTGAAACCTCCCATTCCCATCCCCCAACCTAGTATCCTCCCTTGGCCCTATAGGGGAGTGGTGGAGATGGAAGGAAATATCTCCAGGAATGCAGTCAGAACTGGAATGAAAGCAGGGGGTGAGGTGGGCATGGGAGGATGCTGTTCTTGAGGCTCTTGGCACCTCCTGGTCTAGCCCTGCTCAGTGGGAGGAAGGCATGTGCTCATGTGCACTGGGAAGTAGGATGCAGAGTGTGCTAGGGCCCTGGGAGTCCCTGGGACCACCCCTCCACCCGTCTGCCCCCACCCCCATCTTGAGAGCTGCAGGGGCTCCCAATTACTACTAGGGTTGGATTAGTAAAACAATAGCCATCTTTTGTGCCTTCCTGGTCCTGGAACGCAGGAATTGTTCTGCCTGTTTGGGAGCTGAGGAACCTGCCTCTCAGAATCCCACCTGCCCCCTGCTTTCAGGGGCTATTCAGATTGGAGAAAAGAGGGGAAGTTCTGGGGAGGCCCTGGGGCTGGCTTAATCCCTTCCCCTGACTCCCCCTTCTAGCCCCAGTGGGAGGCAGGGCCTCCTCTCAGGGCGGAGATCCCTGGGGCAGTGCTGCCATCTACACCGGGGATAGGCAGGCAGGCTGGGGGGAAACAGGTGTCAGGCAAAGGCTGCGGGGAAAGGGTGATTTGCATGGGGCTGAAAATTCCCCTGCCTCTTGGGTTTTCCAGCGCAGGGCCTTTGAACCTTTCCCCACCTAAAAATAGAGTCAAACCATTGCAAGGGTGTTGATCCCCAGCCATGCTGGGGACTGGCCATGCACGGCCCTGGGTTCAAACCCAGGAGCCTCTGCAGGGGGCTCTGAGGCCTGACTGGAGACACCCGCCCTCAAGTCTTAGGCTCCAGGCGAGCTGAGGAAGTCTTCCCCGCCTTGAACTGTCGCCAAGGACAGGCTTTTCCTCCCACAGCAGGCTGGAGAGCAGCCTGCGAGGTTTCCCTCGTCCCCTAAGTGAGGAGGCTGAGCCATAGCCGGCATAAATTCCAAGTTATCGTGGGGCAGAGAGGAAACCATCAATGAAAGCTTCCAAATTATTTGGCTCATGAGAAGGCGGAGATGAAAGCGAGGATTTGGCGGCAGATAACGTTTGCAGTAAATCTCTTCACTGGACTGTCCCTTCTCTTTCTGTGCATGGGCTGGAGAGAAAGGCCTTTATAATCTGCTGGAGCTGGGGGCCGAGGGCTATGGACACCTGGTGAAAGGGCATCTGGAGTCCCTTCTGCTCAGTCCCCAGAGTAAGAAGCCGGTGGGGTTGTTTTCAGGCTGCTCACACGGTCTGCTCCCAGTCTGGCCCAAGTTCCCAGCCTCAATGCTTGCAAGTTGACGTGTGTGGCGCAGGAGTCCCTTCATGGTGGCTGCAGAGCCACGGGACCCATGGTTTACTTCGTCTGCTCATCTGTGAAGGTGGACATTGATGGGTGGCGATTCGAGGATTAGGAGTATTTGGCATAGCAGCAGCACTGGCACGTAGAGAAGCCACCAGCTATGGAAAGAGCTGGGGTTGGGTTTAGGCGACACTGGCAGGGCTGCCCCTGAAATGACCTGTGCACTCTGAGGGTGCGGATCAAGGAGCACGCTATACACCAGAGGGAGGTGCCCCAGGCTGGAACAAAGTGATCTGACCAGGAGTCAGGACCCTGGACAGGGCCAAAGCCTTGAGGCCCAGCTTCCCTTCTGGCCCTTAACCAGTGGGTGGCCTCCCTCATCCTGAGTGAAAGGGGACTGCAGGCCTCAGTACTGGGGGCTGAAAGAACAGGCCCTGCGATTCCTGGGAGGCTGGGTTAGGATTTTTGGTGGGAGTACACTAAGTCTGAAGTTGGCCCCAGGATCCCGTTTGGCAGTGGAGGGGAAAGGTGGGGCTGACCCCAAGCACACAGGCTGCTGCCTTCCTCTGCTCTGCCTGCCAGCGGGATCCCAACAAAGCTGAGATCTGTCCCTCGGGGCTTAAGTCGGCCAGGCTAGTCCTGAAGGAGAGGAAGGGATTAGCCTGGTTGGGGAGGTGATCTTAGTGCATAAACCGTGCTGAGGCCTTGGCTTTCTGGCCTGGCCTGTCTCACCAAATAGCATGAACATCACTTAGTGGGTCATATCTGTGAGAGCCTTACAGAGCTCACAGACCAGAGATTATTTTTTTAAATACCAATTTCAGACCCCCAACCCTTATCATTCCCAAGAATTCTGACTTAAATGTTCTGGAGTAGGGCCCCAGGTACCTGTACTTTTTAAAAGCCCTCCTGCTGGAAGCCAGGCTTAAGAACTACTGCCATAGGGTAGGAATAAAGACGCAGACGTAGAGAACGGACTTGACACAGCGGGGGAAGGGGAAGCTGGGACGAAGTGAGAGAGTGGCATGGACATATATACACTACCAAACGTAAAACGGATGGCTAGTGGGAAGCAGCCGCATAGCACAGGGAGATCAGCTCCGTGCTTTGTGACCACCTAGAGGGGTGGGATAGGGAGGGTGGGAGGGAGGCTCAAGAGGGAGAGGATATGGGGATACATGTGTACATATAGCTGATTCACTTTGTTGTACAGCAGAAACGAATGCAACATTGTAAAGCAATTATACTGCAATAAAGATATTTAAAAAAAAAAAATAATAAGGGCTACTGCCACAGACCTTTTCCCCTGATCTGCTAAGACAGGAGTTTCTGGCTTGGTCCTCCCTGGAAGTTGAGGGAGGAAGGGAAGGCCTTCCAGCCTGGGTCCGTGACCTAAACAAAGGCTGGGAGTGTGGGTGGGAGCATCCCGCAGCTCACCCCTTCTCCCAAAGCAGCCAGGGGACTGAAGGTTTCTGCCAAGCCCTCTGCCTGGCATAGGTGGGAAGGGCAGTTTGAGAAGAGACCCGGAGGCCATCCTGTGGTTTGGAGGCTGCTGTTTGAAGCTGTATCTTCCTCAGGCCTGGGGCAGAGAGGCAGATGGAGGGGCAGTCCGAGAAGCGAGGGTTTCCCCTAGGCAGGCTGTCTTGAGGTAGAAAGCTGAAAGCTGTGTTTTCAGGAAGTCAGAGTCCCCAGAAGTCAGCCAGTGGGCGGGGACATAGGTCCTTAGGACCCTAGGACTAGTGATAGTGATTAAACTCAGCAGACACTTGAGAGCACCTACTAGGCCCAGCCTAGTGCTAGGGGGCACAGAAAATGCAGGCCCTATCCCTGGGGAGCTTGTCCTCTGACTGTTAGCAGGATGCAGGTGCTATACAGGAAAGTGTCCGTTATGAGAGGTGTGGCCGCTTTGCCACTAAGGAGCTCTGTGACCTTGGGCAAGTAATAGTTTCTCTCTGAGCCTCAGGGTCATCATCTATAGAGCTCTGCCCTGCAGTTACTATTCTGTAGATGTGACTGTCCTGCCCTGAGGCCTGCGGAGCCTGAGGGTGGGGGAGATCCCAGACGTGAGTGGAAGTGAAGCTGGCCTCCCTGGGATGGAAGCCTGGATGGTCCCAGAGCCGGGTGGGCAGGAGCTGGCCTCTTTTTTAGGCCCTGGTGACAAACTGTATATACCCCTAGATGAGAGAATGGGGCTTCTCTGCAGGTCCACAGGGGCCCTTCACCAGTGCTCAGCCTTTCACCCCTGGGACAGGGCCCAGGAGAAGGAGGTGACCCTGTGAACAGCCTCTGCCACCAGTGGAGTGTCTTCCTGACACAGGGCCTGTGAAAGTTCCTCTATAAGGATGGCCTTCCCTAGGAAAGGCAGCGAGTGGAGAGTGAGAATGCAGTACATCTGCTTGACCCATTGCTTTTGAAAATGGGCCTCTTCCTCCCTGGGTGAAGGCAAGGGTGACCAGATTGTGCTGGGGTGCAAAGCCACAGGATAAATAAAGGTGCCTTCTTGGAGGAGCCAGAGGTGTTACCCAAATGTTTGAAATAACATATTTTATATTAAAACAATGATGGCCTATGTTGTAGCAGAATGCTCCCAAACTTGAGAAGTAAAACAGGAGGCTCCGGAAAAAAAAAAGTTTTTTGCTTGCCCCTGTGGTTTTGAGCGGTGTTTCTAGCCAACAGTTCCTCTGCTACCCTGGGAAGCAGGCAGGCAGTGAGGGGAGCCCTTCCTCTGGGCTAAGCGCCTGCTCTCTGAGCCTCCCACTGCCTTCCTCTGGGGTGGGGGGCAGAATCCACTTCTCGTATAGTTAGAAACATTGCTGCTCCCGCCAACTGGAAAGGCCTCCTGGCCTCTGGGACTTGTCTTGCAAAAGAAATGTGTGTAATAAATTCTCTTTAAGAGCAGGAAGTGCTGTTATCCTTGTGAAAGAGAAAGATGTTGAGTGTGTGTGTGTGTGTGTGTGTGTGTGTGTAAAAATGTCTGACCAAATTAGCCTAGTGGTAGCTTGAATGGGACTGGGAGGCTATTTCCAGAGCCCTTCTCTGGAATGTAGGCCTAATTTTAAGTATCTAAGTATGCTCTTGGCTGAGATACTCTTTATCAGTTTCCAGCCCAAGAAAGAGATTTTTTTTAAAAGAAGAAATAGCTGACTGGTTTGCAGGCAGCATTACATTGGTTAAAGGACAGTGCAGACCTTAGGCAAGTGGTTTAACCTCTCTGAGTCTTGTTCTCCACATCTGTAAAGTGGGAGTAATATGAATTGGGTGAGATTGTATATATATATAGCATTTAGCACAGCACCTGGCATACTATAACAGGGCAATCACTTTTCACTATTAACTGTTCTTTCTAATGAGATGAGGTGCTCAGAAAAAAACTGTGATTTCAAATGAGGTACCGGTAGTAATTTTACTTGGCTCTTTCAGGACAGACTGTGAAACATCCTTTGGGAGATTAGAGAGAGGGGGCACTCCTAGCTTTGCATTGGGACTTTTGATGTGGACAGAGTCAAGGAGAGGCAGTCCAGGCCAAAGCCATTTTCATTGGCTTTGGGACAGTGACCAAGACCAGTTCCTGAGTTCCACCTGGAAGAATCCTTTGGGCCAGACCTCTGTCTGCACTCTCCCTGCTAGGAGGACAGGACAGGAAGTTTCAGAGTTCAGTCATACTTCAGACCAATCCTGGGGTGCATTCACTTACTCACTTGTTCCACAAGCATTTCTTGAGTACCTGCTATGTGCCAGGCGCTGTGCCGCAAACAGGCACAATGATAAGCACGACACGTGCAGTCTCTGCCTCTCTCAGCTTGATTATTAGAGGAGATGGACATTAAGCAAATAATTACACAAATAATCATATTCTGTAATTATGATAGGTGTTGGAGCTTTTCCTTAAGTGACTGAACTTCCCCTCGTGCCTCTTGGTCTGAAATACACTATGATATAATACTTCACCCTTGAGAAAAGGAAGCAGAAACTAAGGTCCCAGGATGAAATGTTCAAATAACATTCATAAATCTTGTGATCATGTACAGAAACTCTTAGCATAGCAGAGTGAAAGTTGCCTGTTGTCATTGTCTTTATTTGCTTTGGGACATCATGTCAGACTCCAGACATGACATGCTTTCTGGCATAGCCCGTTTTTGGTTCTTCTGGGGAAGTAGGTACAGAAAGCCTCCATAGACTTTTCAATGCTTGTGGTCTTCAGTCTTGGGAAAAGGAACTAGAGGGCAAGCCACGTGCAGTTTCCCCGCATCTGGGCAGAGCAGGGTCTTCAGCTCCCTTCAGAGCTGCGTTGGCACCTCTGGCACTCACATTGGTTACTAGATTAGAGTTGTAGACCTTTAAACGTTCTTCATACTGTTTGAAGAAGCTACAATTAACATCTCCCAAGCAGCTCAGCAGAACTTGGTTGCTAGGCAGCAGACCCCTAAAGACAATTTGTCAATTTCTGCCAAAAGGGAAAAATAGTAAACATTCACATTCTTAGAAAATTGCTTGTTTTCCAGCTTCCAACTTCCTTGCCGTGGCAAGGCCTCCAGTTCATCAGTGTCCATTTTATTCCTTATTTAGTTTTCATAAATAATTCAGAGGCATTTTAGGAGAATAATCGAGCCTTTTTTTAAGCCTATCCTTTGGCAGTTCAAAACAGAAAGATGTTTGGGTTGCTGTATTTGTGGACAGGTTTTGTATGAATGTACAGGGGTTCCTTTGGAAGGTACAGAGGACCGAGCTGTAGCCTTGGGCAGCTACCCGGAAAGGTGGTAGCAGATCCATGGGAGGCTCTTGAGTAGTTCAGCCTTAGTTAGCACCTAGCATGTGTCAGGCCCTGCGTGCACTGCTGTAGCAAGAGACGAGGAGATTCCAGTACAGGGGCTGTGGAAGTTCAGAGGAGCCCAGAACTCAGCCTGGCATCAGGGAAGGCTTCCCAGAGCAGATGTGAGCTGGACTAATACCCTAAGTGTGAAACAGGCTGCCCCCACTTTGGCAGGGAGAAGACTGTCCCAGCAGGGTCCTCTCATGTGCCAAGGGTGAAAAGTACTTGGGAGGGAGACTACCTGTGCATCCTTGTGGCCATGGGGCCTGGTAGACTCTGCAGCTCAGCCTGAGGGCAGTGGGAAGACAGTAGAAAGCCACTGGAGAACTTGGAACTTGCGAAGGTCACTGTCTGATTTGCATATTCCAGCCCTTGGGGAAACCACTTGATTTGGCTTAGGGTTAACTCGAGGGCATTGGCAATGAGCAGGTGGCCAAGAGGGGCTGGGGTTGTGCAGGGGTGCTGAATGGCTCCGGTGTTGTCTATCTGGGTTCCTTTGCCACTTCCAACATGAAGGACCTTGTGTAGGTTATTAAACTAACCGGAGTCCCGGGTTTCTCAACTGTAAAATAGGGATAATGGTAGCACCCACCTCACAGAGCTGGTATAGGGACTAATAATTCAAGAACAGCCATGAGACTGGCACTGGGCACACAGTGCTCTTTAAGTGTTGACTGGTACCATTAAGATGGTGCTGCCCTTCCTGTGCTTCCATCAGTCCTCTGCCCAAAAGGGCCACAGGTAACCAGTCTGCCCCCTGCTGCCTGAATGACCGCAGATGAAACTTGCAACTCTCTTGGGACTGAACTCTTTTTTTTCTCTCTCTCTCTCTCTCTCTCTCTCTCTCTCTTGAATCTCCCTGACAGAATTGAGCACGGGATCCCTTCCAGCTCTTGAGTTCTCAATGCCAAGCCTGTTCCTAGGTCAGGGCCACCTCTCCCCCTGCTGGTGTGGCTTGGCACTCTGTCTGTGCCTTACAGACTAGGGCTGCCTCTTGCTCCATTCAGTCCACGTGCTTGGGTTATTTCAGCTCTGGATATATCCATGGTGTGTATCACCTGTTCATGGGGGTTCAAAAAGCATTGCCAAGGAGCCAGCTGGGGGCCCAGAAGGGCCCTTTTATTCATGCATTCATTTAATCATCCACTCCGTCACTATTTATTGAGCACCTACTATGTGCCAGTCACCCTGCCAGGCATTGAGAATGTTGCAGAGAATAGGACAGGTGTGGCAGGAGAGATGACAAGAAGCAAGCAACATGCATACACCAGTTAATGTTCAGGAGTATAAGTACTGAGACATGAGGCAGAATGATGGGCTGGAAAGTGGCTCTGTCGGGTGGTTGGCGGCCCTGAGCCAGGGTGATCAGGGTGATCCCTCAGGGGTGACGTTTAAACTACAGCCCAGGATCAGGGAACAGCAAGAGGTTTCAAGCTCACCTGTGCCTTTTTGGAGGGGCACACAGTGGCACTTGGCTCTTGGACGGTTGATTTCCGGTGCAAGATGACAGGCTTTCACTGTTGGGCGGTTCCTTTTGGCATCAGAGCAACAGGGCATTAGATGTCGTACCACGTGGCTTGCCAGGGTTGGGAGAACTTTGAGACAGTCACCAGTCCACTGTGGGTTCAGTTTACCCCCACCAGGTCCTATACTGGGTCCCAGAGGGCAATAACCCAGCCCCAGCCAGCAAAGGGAGGTGCCGAAGGATACCACAGAAGCACCCAGTACCTGAGTTTGTGTTTTTCTATCAGCCGTCTTGCTACTTGCTAATAAGATATGCAAATTATCAGGGCTGTGAAATCTTTGCACATTTCATCTTCTGTTTAATTAGCATTTAATCGTAATCTCATTTTAATTTTTTCACACTGGCACCCTAATTAAATGTTAGGGTGTTAGCCTTAACAGTTAAGTTATATTGGCAAATAGAGTCTTCGAGAAACTTGACCTTTTGCAAGCCAGGGCCCTCTCTAGCTAGATGCAGACATTAATTAGTTTTCTGCAAGATGCTGCCTTGAGCCCCCTTGGTGTGCCCATTTCAGTTGTTTCCTTGTGGTTACAGCCCTAGATTCAAGTGAGACACACAGCCAGCGGGTGGGGCCTCCCGCAGGCAGAGATTACCACTGAATGGCTTGTCACGAGCCTCTGGAAGGCCAGTGGATACTGATTCTTCCGGGGAGGGGAGTGGGCTCGGAGCTGGGTCTGAGGCCTGGAGGACTCCTTGAAGTGGTTTCTCTTCTCTCCACACTGTGAACTCTCCTTTAACTTGTGATTCTCATGTGATGATCACTGGGAAAGTTGGTACCAAAGCAAGTCACACAGTGTCCAGTGCTGCCACCAGGTCCTACAGCAGCCCTTTGTGGAGGACCCAGTGAGGCCGAGCAGCCAGGGCAGGTGAGGCACTGCCAGTGCCACTGAGGCTTGCCTTGGAGGTTGCTCTGGGGTGGGGGCAACAGACAGAATGTGGGAAGAGCTGTTTCCCCCCGAGTGAGCAGGTGCTCAAAAGAAAACCAAAGCATGAGGGTGCGTCCAGTCACGGCCTGGCCCTGAGGGAATTCGGATGGGCTTGATTGAGAAGGAATTCAACACACTCCTCCTACCCCATCACAAACAGAGAATGGTACTTCAGAGCTCCCACCGAGCAGGGCTCATGGTATCCTTGTTCTTTTTTTTTTTTTTTTTTAATTTTTATTGGAGTAGAGCCGATTTACAATGTTATGTCAGTTTCAGGTGTACAGCAAAGTGAACCAGTTACACATATACATATATCCACTCTTCTTGAGTTTTTTTTTCCCATAGAGGCCATCACGATATCCTTGTTCTTGAGAGACCATGGAGACCCTGACCCATGAGAGGCTATTCTCTGGGCTGCCCCAAACCCTGGGCTCTCCCTCAGCTATCTGCATGAGGCCCTGGCACGTAGTCGCCTGGACTCTTTGACGCTAGTGACTGTGGTAGCAACAGCAAACATAACTTTGGATCTTCAGCAGAAATTTCTGAACAGTTACTTCACGGCAGTATTGCATTCACAGACGCCTTTCTGCCATCTGATGTTTCCTCACTGTGTTTGCTTTTCTCGGCAAGTCTTTCCTCTTCTCTCTGAGGTCCACTACCGTCCATCAGTCATATTCTGTCCTTGAGCAGGTCAGAGCACATAAATTCAGTCCAATGCATTTATTGAAGATCTTCTGTGTGCTGGGTTCAGAGAAGATGCATTCTTGTACTTAGTACTTTTGTGCCATCTTCTTATTTTTGAGTGAGTGGGCTTTCTGCATTTGCCTTTTCCTGCCCTGGCCTGTGAAGCAGGTCACACTGAGGCAATCTGAAGCCATTCTCTCTCCACCTTTGCTCCCCACAGGTTTTCCGGACAGACTTGATCACAGCCATGAAGATTCCAGACTCATACCAGCTCAGCCCGGATGACTACTATATCCTGGCAGACCCATGGCGACAGGAATGGGAGAAAGGTGTGCAGGTGCCTGCGGGGGCAGAGGCCATTCCAGAGCCCGTGGTGAGGTGAGCCGGGAAGCCCAGGCCGGGGGGGCCGTAGGCAGGGGATGAAGGGGAGGCTAGGACCAGTCAAGGGATTCCTTTCTAGTGTGTCTCTATTCTTAGATTCTTTTGCCCTAAAAAACACTGCAGTGTTCCAGAAATACTGCAGGCCAAGGGTTTGAGCTTGGGCTCAGCTCTGGAGCCAGACAGCCTGGGTTCAAATTGCCAGTCATATTCAGTACGACCTTGGGCCAGAAATGTAATCTCCCTGGGTGTCAGTTTCCTTGTGTGTAAAATGGGAGTGATAACAATAGCACCTGCCCCATGCAGTGGTCGAGATGATGTAGAGAAACGATGCATGGCAGGTCCTGGACACAGGACCTGGCACACATGAGCACTCAGTGAAAACTGGCCGTGGGTTAGCTTGACGTCGATCCAGACTGGGTCCCACCAGAGGATCTTCTCAGGGAAGTCTCCAGGTTTTCAACTAGTCCTTGAGATAGGGATAAGCCACGCTCTTGACTTCTTCAGCCTTTTTAAGGAGTTCTTAGCGGAGGGAGTTTAAGGAGTTCTTAACAGGAGGGAGTTTAAGGAGTTCTTAGCAGGAGGGAGTTTAAGGAGTTCTTAGCAGGAGGGAGTTTAAGGAGTTCTTAGCACACACATCAGATGTTCACGAAGCAGCTGCTACGACCAGACTCTGAGGAGGCCCTCCTGCCAGGGCTGGGCCAGGGTTGGCTCAGGGATGAGTCCTCTTTGGGCTGTGGTGCCTTCTGTTCTTGTAGGTCAGAGAGCCGCCTGGTGCTCTTGTCAGGAGATGGCCTTGTGGCCATAAGCCTTGCATCCAGTGACAGAGCTCAGCCAAGTGCTTCTTGCTGCACCCCGGGAAGCCCTCCAAGTCATGCCTTGGGACACAGGGGCCTACTGTCCTGGCCTTCTCTGCCCACCAGCTTGCCTGGGCTGGGCAGCTCGTGTTATTGGCAGTTCATTCCCGGCCTTGGCAGCCCTGTGGCTCTCACTTAGGCCCATTTTGACCAGGCCTGGGGCAAAGATCTCAGCTGTCACCTCCCTTGACATTGGCACTGTTGCTTCCTGGCAGCCACACCTATGACTGGCTCACAGACACCCAGTGCCTGTCTGATGCCAGGCCTGTGCTGGGCATGGGACTACAGAGGCGAAGCGGACTCTGAGCCTCACTCGGTGGTCAGTGAGGATTGGGTGTTGGGCAGTGCTCAGCCTCCTGGGCTCCCAAGGGCTGAATGCCTACCAGCTCTTGTCTTCAGCCCTCTGAGAATCAGGGAAGCTCCAGGCCTCTCTGGACGGGAGTGTATGTGGGATTTAGAGAAAGAATTTATCCTACACATCCTCTGCCCAGGGCCAAAAACGTGGGTCGGCCTCCTAGCCAGTTTCGCACCCTCAGCTCTGCAGACTGAAGAACTGTTACTGACCTCTTTGAACCTGTTTCCTTCTCTGTAAAATGGGTCTAAAAACAGTGCATGCCTGATACTGTGGTGGTGAGGATTAAATGAGAATTCGCACGCCAAGGGCCCAGGATAATGAGGCAGAGGGGTGGGCCACCAGCTGGGCAGAGAGGAGTGAGTCCTGATTGGGCTCAGCCCATGTCCTTGATGTCAGTGTCAGGTGGTTCCAGAAACATCCGCCGGCCTGGGTGATTACTTGCAGATGCCTCCACACCAGTAGCTTGGCTTCAGTTGGTGTTTTACCTGTTGACATCAAGACGAGAGCATGTGTTCAGACAGCTCTGGCTCTACTAGGTACATTCCCCACATACACATGGCTGCTCTAGGCCGACAGGAGCCAGGCACTCCTGGACCATCCATGCTCTTTGGAGAGGATAGACTGGAGGGGGAGGGATGCTCTCGTGGAGATATCTCTGTGCCCCATCTTTCACTGTCTCCCTCCAGCCTGGTCCCTACATCTCCTGGGGTGCCTTCCACTGCACAGCCCTCATCTGGAAGCTAGCACAGCAGCCACCATGCTCAGAATTGTTATAGGAACTCTGTTCCTGAGAACTTGCTATGCTGAACCTGTTAACACTCATCTTCTCATTTAATTATCATATTGGCCCTCTAAAGGGCATATTGCTGTCCCCATTCTATAGATGAGGAAGTCAGGAAATTCTGGGGAATTCCCTGCCTGACCACCACCAGGGCCTTGTGGGCTGGGCCGGGAAAACACAGGCCACGGGAACAAGCCCTGGGTTGCCCCTGTGTGTCCCAAAGAGAGTCTTATGCCCTGATCACCCTGGCTCGCTGACTCTGCCCTCCCCTGCTGCTACCCTGGCTCCCTCCATCCCTCTCTCCTTGCCCAGTCCTCCCTGGCCCTTGAGCAGGTCTGCCCACCTCACGGTCTGAAACTTCTCTGGATAATGAGAACCTCTCACTCTCAGATCATGAATTGAGGGAGGGCCTACACTGCTCCCTCGGTGTGGCCAAAAGACTCAGCTCAGGGCAAAACCAACCTCTGGTGTCTGTCTGGTCTCCTGGAGTAGAGAGCCCTCCCCTTCTCCAGATCCCAGCCCAGCCATCCACCTCCTCCCAGATGACCTCAGTCTTACTGGCTGCAGCTGAGACTGAGGCCTTGGCCTAGGGTAAGGTCTGTCCACCCTTGATAGGAGTGTTTCCTCCATAGTCAGAGCCAGAAGAGGCCACACAGATGAAGATGAGAGCCCCAGGAAGTACAGGAAATGCCTTTTTTGTTGTGAGCTGTCTAACCTCAGCTTCCCAGAGAAAGGAATGTGATCTCGGCCCCAAGAGGTCTGGCCAGGTGGCAGCTGACTGAGCACACAAGTGTGGGTAGTTATGCCAGTAGGTGGTGGGCATTCGGGCAAGAGTTATCCAAAACCCCAGCTAAGCGTATGCTGGGGGCACACACAAAGCAGGGTCATGGCGAAATTACGGTGTTTTTCAAAGACTATGTTAATTTAAATAAGAGCCCCATGAGGAAAGGCAGAATTTTGTAGGACCAAGAGTACTAATATTCCTTCTATTTGGAATGATCTGGGGGCCGGGGGGCATCACGTCATTATCTTTGCCTAAGACCTTCCTTAATCTGGGCATCTGGTGTGGGAAAAGGTGGTGCCAGGCCCTTGCCCTTTCTCCTTGTCTCCCTCAGTCTCCTCTGGGCCTCCCTCTTGCCTGGAGGCCACTCTGCCTCCCTGTCTCCTTCATCCTTCCTGCCCCCCTTGCTGACACCGGGGCATTTCCTGGCGCCCAGGAGCCCTCCCCACAGCTGAGCCACGTCTGTGCATCCAGAGCCCTGCCTTCTCCTCCCCAGTCGGCGCTGAGTCACAGCCCCTGGCAGCCCTGCCTTCGACCCCAGGAGGCCTCTCGGGCAAGTAAGGGGCCTCTCAGCCCTGGCAGGGCTGGCCAGATGGAGGCCAGGCTCCGCAGCAATAACCATGGCAACTGGTAGGGGGTGGGAAGAGCTGGCATTCTGAACTGGCATCAGGAACTGAGGGGCAGCACACAGCTGATCGAAGAGAGGAAGCTGTGCTCTCCCAAGGCAAAACACCCTCATTCCATTTCAGAAGAAGCAAAGTGTATATCTTAAAATACATACTCACACACATATAGTGCTTACTACATGCCAGGCACAGTTCTAAGAGCTCTACATGTATTCATCCATTTAATCCTCATGCCAACTGTAGATGGTAGGTACTGTTATCATTAGCCCATTTTCTGGGGCACAGAGAAGTTAAGTGGCTTACCCAGAGTCACACATTAAGTGGTGGAGCTGGACTTGGAGACCTCACCCTGCAGTCAGGGCACTTCCAAGCTGCCTCAGAGGCAGAGCCATGGCCTGGGGGTGGGCTGACCTGGAGTGTGACCCTGAGACTGTAGCAGGTGCATCCTCTTCACCCCAGAGGAGCCCTGGCCTCAGTGCCCCTGAGGCTATTGGTGGAGGAGGGGCCAGAGCTTGTGAGGGCCTGGAAGCGATCCCTGGCCTCTCCCCAGCTTTGAGGGGTGTGCTGAAGGACCTGGAGGCCAGCTGGTTCTATCCCCCTGGTCCCAAAGTGGCTGGGCATTGCCCAGGACAGCACTTGGAATGCCTCCTACAGCCTCTGCAGGGTGGGCGGGTGGGAGGAGGGAATGGAAGGAGGTGGGCCCTGCTCGGCATCAAAGTCTCACACCTCACTTGCTCACTAGCTCCTCAGCCAGGCTGGCCAACTTGCTAAAGGCCCCCAGACCCAGCAAGAGTAGCAGGCTGAGGGCACCCTCCCCTCACACCTTCTCTTGATTTCCTAGGATTCTTCCACCATTGGAAGGCCCCCCTACCCAGGTGTCCCCTAGCGGCTCCGACCTTGGTGAGGGCTCCCAGCCTGATTGGCCAGGGGGCAGCCGCTATGACCTGGACGAGATTGACGCCTACTGGCTGGAACTCATCAACTCGGAGCTCAGGGAGATGGGTAGGTGACCCGCCAGCTGAGAATGGGGTGGGGGCAGACCAAGGAGGGTTTTCTTCTGAACCCCAGCATCCTCACCCTCAGGAGGGCAGTGGCCATCACTGGGCTTTGGCACGCCACAGGTCTGGGGGGAAAGTCCCTGCTGCGTTACTGATTACTGTGCTTCAATGTCTGTAGCTCTCAGATGGAGGCAATAAGAGCATGTCATTTATACGGTTTGGGGGAATACTGTAGTAAGTGTGACTGTTGCATGAAGATTGAGTGAGCGCTAGGAGTCTAGGATTACAAATGGGGCCAGGGTCAGTTGGTATGGGCCTTCTGGCTGGAGCCCACCATGTCCCAAGAAGGGCCAGCTCTGCCATATTCAGCCACCTTCCCAGGTCCCCCCATACACATAGCTCGAGCAGTGGGTTCCCCACGGAGCCGGCTGCATCCCAGAGACACTTCATGGTATCTGTGTGTACACAAGCATGTGTGTGGTCACAAGCAGTGTCTGAAGTCAACACCACACCAGGCCCCGGGGGCCTTTGAGGTTGCGTGGTCCAGCGCAGTCAGTTTTTGGACCATGGAGCTGGGGTCCTGAGATAGTGCAACCAGTGAGTGGGTGGAAGCCCTCCTGTACATCTGCCCTGAGAGGCCAGGCTCCTGACACCCTGCCCTGCTGTCCTCACAGAGAGGCCAGAGCTGGATGAACTGACGCTCGAGCGCGTACTGGAGGAGCTGGAGACTCTGTGCCACCAGAACATGGCGCGGGCCATCGAGACGCAGGAGGGGCTGGGCATCGAGTATGATGAGGATGTCGTCTGTGACGTGTGCCGCTCTCCCGAGGGTGAAGATGGCAACGAGATGGTCTTCTGCGACAAATGCAACGTCTGCGTGCACCAGGTAGGCAGCCCCCATTGCCGTCACCATGCTGTTCAGGCAGGCCCCTGCCTGACCCGGTCACCCTGGCTGTAGGGGTGCAGCAGCACTGTGGGCACGGGCCCCTGAGAAGGAGGGCAAGGGGGTGGAAGGGAATGGCGTGAGTGCCCGTGGTGCCAGGGATACCCAGGGCCCCTCGGCTTAGCCCCCTCAGCCAGATTTGAGTAACGCCCATTGGATGGTCTTTCTGTCCTGTCCTGCCGGCCTCCCTCAGATTCTCCCCACTGAGCACCCTACCCCCTCCTCACCATCCTGAACTTACAACGAGGCAGCACAGTGTAGTGATCGAGAGCAGAGCCTGGAGCCAGGCCACCTGGTTTCAAACCATGGCTCTGCCCTTTGCAAGCTATTTGATTTTGGGTAAGTTTCTTAATCTCTCTGAGCCTCTGTTTCCTCAAGTATAAATAAAAGTAAGTTGTTGTGAGGATTAAGTTCCTTACTATGAGTCATTTGGTTAGAATGGTATAGTAAGAGTTGTTCGTGTTTGTTAACAGTATGGGTATTATAAACCAGGTGCCGCCTGACTAGGCTCCCCTCTTGATCTTGGGCCCCAAGGCTATAGGTCTGGGGCATCTCTGGGCCTTGTTTGTAGAAGATGTAGAAGACCTGACTGGAACCCAGTGGACCCACTCTGGCCCTAACTTTGAGGCCCTCCCTTACCCACTTCTGCTTGAATAGCACCCAGGGAGCTTAAAAGGGCTTCACCTGGCTGGCAGGTTGGTAGGCAGTGCACCACCCTCCTCATTCATCTACGTCCCTTATGCCCAGCAGCTCTTAGATCCATAAGCCCTAGGTATTACCAGAAGGGTGCCCGATCACAGATCCCTGTGAAAAAAGATGAAAGCTCTGGGCCTTGTCCTCGGGCAGCGTACATACCCAAATTTATATTCAATTGAAGGGAGTTCATGGATGCCCCTGAAATCCATCCCCGATTAGGAACCTCTGCCGAAGTGACTGACCTCCCAGCAGAGGGCAGAGCGGAGCCCTTTCACGGAGGACTGTGAGATGGTGAAATTTCAACGCACAGCCCACGCAAAGAGAATCCCTGGAGCCCTTGCATTTTAGTCCCTTAGGAGCTCTCTTTGGCAGAGATGAGTAGCAGTGTCACTCCGTGGCTCCTGGCTTGGGCTGGGGCGAGGACTGTTTATAGCCGAATGCTGACCAGACGCAGATTGGCCAATGCCTCTGACCTGTGACCACCCTGCTCTTTCCCCAGGCATGCTACGGGATCCTCAAGGTGCCCACAGGCAGCTGGTTGTGCCGGACGTGTGCCCTGGGTGTCCAGCCGAAGTGCCTGCTCTGCCCCAAGCGAGGAGGAGCCTTGAAGCCCACTAGAAGTGGGACCAAGTGGGTGCACGTCAGCTGCGCTCTGTGGATTCCTGAGGTGGGCAGATGTGGGGCTGGGGCGGCCCTGGGGCACAGCCGTGGGGAAGTGGGTCTGAACAGAACTCAGAACCCCGACGGCAGAGCACTAGGAAAAGAAGGTGATGGGCCACGTTAAATGGCAGATCTCAGGTGTCGAGCCTGGGAAGAACTCAGGCAGCAGCCCACAGGGAACTTTACCCATGGACCTAGGCAGAACCTGGGTGGCTATTTCCATGGGAAAATGGGATTATGAGCCACTGGGGGATCCAGGTGGTGTGAGAGCTGGACAGAAGTCAGGCAGCCGACTCTAGGGGAAAGCAGGTTGGGGGTCTACCCAAATCTAGGCGGTGGTCCCAACCAAGGTCAAGTGCTTTTTTTAAAATGAAAATAAGCCAAATGACCTAAAAGGAAATCAGGTGGGGAGCCTGATGAAAATTGGAGAGTAGGGCTGTGGCTGGAATGGGGGGGTGGGCCCAGGTCTGAGTCTAGCGGGGGACCATGGACGATGGGCTGAGCCCACAGTGAGTTAGCAGAGGCCCTGGGCTCCTGTCTTATTTGAAATGTGAAATGCTGACATTCGCTGGCGTTTCAGCTCTCTCCCTGCTGTGTGCCCTGACCCAGAATGAGGCCCCACTCCAGTGCTGCCTGTGCCCGGAAGCAAGCCAGGTGGCCCTGTCAGCAGGTGGCCCCTCCCCTTCCTGGGCTCGCCGTCAGAAAGTCCTTGCTGGGACCCACATCACAGGTTTCTGTGATCATAGTGGTTATGTCAGCAATAGTCGCTTGCGGCCACATCAGCATCTTGAAGTCTGGGACTACCTCTAAGTATACCTGGTCTGGGCACAGCAGGGACACAGAGGATCAACAAGGACCTACCGTGGGGGCTCTTTGGTTCAGGATCTCTGGACAGGGGCCCTTTTTCCCTCCTCAGGCATGGGCAGTAGGAAGGCAAATGTACCCTGCCTCTGGGGCTGAGGAGTGGGCTGTGCCCAGGAGATGGGCATGGTTATAGCCCTGTCCCCATAGGAGGGGCTAAACAAAGGCACATCCCCCTTGGCCAGGAAAGCCCTGGAGGTCCCCAAGAAGAGATCCTACCATGGGGACCTATAGTCGCCACCCAGAAAAATAAGTAAAATAAATTCAAGTTCTAATAAGAACTCTGAAGATGCTATAAACAAAGGCCTGAGGTACAAAGGAGAGGGGGACCTTGCATGTACTCATCTGCACATGGAAGCATCTCTGTCTTGAGACTCACATAGTCACAGGCACACATACACTCAGTCAGTTACACACACGGAAGCGCACTCTCCCAGTCACAGTTTAAGCCTAGGCGCTCTAGAGCACACACTTAACACAACGTGGTCAACTTGGGAAGTCAGGAAGGACTTGGGACTCTCCCACTGCCGTGTCTGCCCACCACCTGGTTTCAGCAGACAGGCCCCCCATTTAGGTGATCCCTGGAGGCAGGCTGGGGGTGAGAGACCTGATGCAGCTCCCTGTGTCCTGCCCCAGGTCAGCATCGGGTGCCCCGAGAAGATGGAGCCCATCACCAAGATCTCGCATATCCCAGCCAGCCGCTGGGCTCTGTCCTGCAGCCTCTGCAAGGAGTGCACGGGCACCTGCATCCAGGTACACAGCCCCTTCACCCCGCTGCTGCCCGGGAGCCCATGTAGGAGCCAGCTACACAGAGGGGTGTGTCTGGGACACCCTGTAAAGCAGGCCACTGCCAGCACCCTCCACCTGCCCCATGGTGCTACAGACAGAAGCACTGATGTGCCTGGGACAGGGACCAGAGCCAGCACCCCACCTGCCGGGCACTCCTCCATCCCTAGTTCCACTAGGCATGGGTCACAGGCCTGGGGAGCCAGGCTCACCAGCCCGTTACAGTAGTGAGGGGGCTTTCCCCAAGAACAAGGGTCTGTGGGCTTAATAAATACATTGACCTCTCTTCTGATGTCAAACTTGACATGTGAGAGGGGTAAGACTCAAACTTTTCCTCCAACTAAGCTAACAGGCTCTCCCTACACATGGCAGGGCTGTGTTAGTTTGTTGACAGTAACGGTTCCCAAATTCTAGGGCGTATCAGTATTACCCAGAGGACTTGTTAAAACAGATTGCTTGGCCTACCCCCCAGAGGTCCTAATTCTGTAGATCTGTAGGTGGGGCTGAGAATTTGCATATTTCTAGCAAGCTCCCATGTGATATTGATGCTCCTGGCCTATAGGTTGGGAAGTGGGAGGGTCATCCTTTCTCTCCCTTGTCTCTTCAGGAGCAGTTGTCATTGTAAGCACTAGATGTACCTCCACCCATTTATAAGACTTTCAGAATGGTTTGTGAGTGCAGCGTAAACGGCCACTAAGATTTCGATGGGTTATTGCTGAAACAGTTGTCAGCTACCCACAGCCATCATCCCAGGTAACTCAGGCCCTGAGTTGGCCCTAACTGCCTGGACAGGAGAAGAAGGAAGGGACCCAACTCCAGCCCCTCTTCCCAGAGGGCAAGGGAGGGGCACAGCTCCCCATCTTAGATAACATTGCAGGAGCAGAGGAGGCAGGGACCCATCAACAGCCTCTTTCTTTCGATGCCTCAGATCCAAAGTCATTGTCCGCACAGAAGTGCAGCTTGTCCCCAGAGGGATTGTCAGTCATCTGATTGTTGACTTCCCCAGGGTATATGATGCTGTCCAGCTCCCCCAGAGCTCCCCTTCCCATCTTCCATGACTCCCTCCACAACCTGCAGGATGTTGGCAGCCCGTGCCATTTTGTTTAGGGTCTCGCCAGCATTCTGCATTCTCAGTGTAACCCTGGGGGATGCCCCACATTCTTCTTCCCTCCCACCAGGGCTCCCCTCATACCTCACGCTGCCCTTCCTCTCCCTCTAGTGTTCCATGCCTTCCTGCGTCACGGCATTCCACGTCACATGCGCCTTTGACCACAGCCTGGAAATGAGGACTATATTAGCAGACAACGATGAGGTCAAGTTCAAGTCGTTCTGCCAGGAGCACAGTGATGGGGGCCCACGGGGTGAAACCACGTCCGAACCCGTGGAGCCCAGCCCAGCCAGCGAGGACCTGGAGAAGGTGACCCTACGCAAGCAACGGCTGCAGCAGCTGGAGGAAGACTTCTATGAGCTGGTGGAGCCAGCCGAGGTGGCTGAGCGCCTGGACCTGGCTGAGGTGCTGGTCGACTTCATCTACCAGTACTGGAAGCTGAAGAGGAAAGCCAACGCCAACCAGCCACTGCTGACGCCCAAGACCGACGAGGTGGACAACCTGGCCCAGCAGGAGCAGGACGTCCTCTACCGCCGCCTGAAGCTCTTCACGCACCTGCGGCAGGACCTGGAGAGAGTGAGTCCCCCTGCCGCCCCCCAGCCCGCCCGCCCGGTGGGCAACCCAGGAGGCCTTTCCACCCCTCCCTCGCTGCCCTGGAGCAGCCATGGTTCACCAGGACACATTGTGAGCTCTGGCCAAGGCGCTGAGGGCCTCGGGGTCTCAGACAGGTTTGGGGTAACTGAGAGTTTGTAGAACAGGGGAGGATCCAGCTCTGGGGTCTCTGAGTCCCTCTCGTCCCAGCCCTTTTGCAGGCCTGGTGAAGGGTGGGGCCCCTGCCAGGACTGTGAGGCTGGGAAACACCAGGGCTGGGGCAAGGACCCAAGCTTCTGACTCCTGGTGGTCTCTGTGGGCCCTGCCTGGTCCCAACACACGTGCTTTGCTTAGAGTCGGAGGCAGGGGAGGAGCTGGGAATCACAAGTGAGTTTAATCAGTGTAATAAGCACGTGCTGGGCCAAAGCAGGGAAGACAGGTGTGAGTGCAGCTCCTGGGGGTGCTGGGTAGAGGAAACAGTGTGAGCAGAGGCACGGGCTGGAGACCAGCTGCGGCCTGTGTGGAGTGGAAGGATGGGGCTGGGTGGGTGGACCAAAGTGTGTCTGGAAGCTGCAGAAGTGTTTTAAGCGGGGACTCTCCTGCTGTGGCTGCAGATTCCAAACGCTCACCCTGGAGGTGGAATCACAGGGCCCAGATGGAGTGAGCGGGTTGGCCAAAAGCCCTCAGCTGTGCCCTGGGAGGCAGGGGATCTTGTCTTGGTCCAGGCGCATCGCTTTGGGGGCTGAGTGAGATGAGGAAGACGTGCAGACACCTCGGGTTTGGGCTGGGCCGTGGAGGTTGGGGACCAGTGAGAGTTGCTTTCCT
Organism: Pseudorca crassidens; assembly: GCF_039906515.1. Classification (NCBI taxonomy): domain Eukaryota; kingdom Metazoa; phylum Chordata; class Mammalia; order Artiodactyla; family Delphinidae; genus Pseudorca; species Pseudorca crassidens. Next base: position 111,995,260 of record NC_090298.1, read on the forward strand.
AGAGCATGGAGGCCCCCCAGAGCCTCTAATGCCTGCTGTTCCTCCCAGAAAGAAGGGGAAAGAGTCCTGCCTTCTGTGGAGCGTGCCCTTGAACTTGGCTTTTTTGGTACCCCTCCCCTGACTCCTCCAGCTGATAAAGTACCACCCCCCAAGTTGGGGGCACCCCAAGGATGAAGCAGGGTGTCCCAAGTCCTTGATCCAGTCCTCTGAACCCCAGGTGCTCTTCTGGCCTCTCCTCTGGGGTACATTCAGTTCCAGGATTCGGAGTATGAGGGGTCATGTCAGGGGGACACAGACTCACATGCCTGCCCGCTGCCCAGGCCATGCTGGGAGACAGCCGGGGTGGAAGCGTCAAGGGGGCTTTGTGTGACTTAAGGCAAGCTGCTTTGCTTAGGCATGTCTCAGTTGGCGCGTCTGTAGAATATGGTTAGAGCAATTCAGCAGATGTTGTGCTGTGGGCTGGGCGGGGCGGGGCAGGGGGGCATGGAGGTGGAGGCTCTGAAACTGGACCCGGCTTCTCCACCCTCCTGCACCCCACGCATCTGCCCTGAGGCCTGGTCATGTGGAAATGACCCTGTTGGCCTGGGAGGGAGCTTACTGCCTGGCAGCCAGCCTGCCACCAGGTCAGAAGGTGGGGGGCAGGGGGATCACCAAATGTCCACGGCTCCAGCCAGGACAGAGAGCAGGGCCACCTGCGCTGCAGTCACCGCTTCCCGGGTAGCCCAGCCTCCTGTCTCCCAGGGCCATCAGATACAAATCCTTCCGAGACCAAAGCTGCTTCCACACTCGTCCTCAGGCCACCCTCGAGTCTCCACCCGCAGGGTCTTGAGTACAGACACCCTGCTTTGAGCCCTCCTGTTTCCAAACGACTCATCACATCTGACCTCCCTGGTCTGTGCTGCTCAGCCCACATGTCTGGCCCTGGCTAGGCTGCGTGGAGAGGTCAGGGGACGGGCTCACCTATTGAACCATCATCCTGGAAAAAGAGTTGAGAGGTAGATATTGCCATCCATAAGGAGCAGATGGGGAAGGTGGGGCTCAGAGAGGTGAAGAAAGCCTTGGAGGAATGTGTGTTTTCTAGAGTTGAGTTGAATTGGGGCCTGAAGAGGAGAGGAGTTTGTCAGAGAGTTGTTGGCTTATTCTCTATTCTGTACATTTCCTGGGCAAAAGTACTCCCTTATCAGTCCCCCGACCTCTCGACCCCATTGTCAACTGGTACAGGTGAAGCCAGGGCCTGAGGTTGTCATGGGCTAGGATACTGAGGTAGCTCTGGGGCTCCTGGGTCTGTGCCTCACAGACCCCTTTGGTTGAGGCACAAAGCCCTCCAGGTGTGAGTTGGTCCACTCTTCCCCAGGAAGAGGAGGGCAGGGCCAGCCTTGGCAGGGTTCAGGAGGGCCCTGTCAAAATGCTGCTTCTCCAGCAGCCTCCAGGCTGGGCTGAAGGGCACCAGCTGAGTGCAAGGCCAGGAAGTGCACAGCCCTGGCAGGCTGAGGAGAGAAAGTCCTACAGCCATGCGCCCGTTGACCCCCTCCGGTCCAGCCTCAGATCGTTTCACGGCCATGCGCTGGTGACTCGAGTGAGTGAACAGGGCCGAGAACTATGCCATGGGGGAGGCTTTCTGCAAAGACCCATGACTGTTGGTGGCCTGGCCAGCAGGCCCAGTCTCTGACCATGACCCTGTGCCAACAGTCAAGAGTATCCAGCCTGTCTCTGGGCACCACGCCAGCTTGGGCTGGATGCGTCGAGGCTTCAAGGCAGGGGTTGAGACTGAGGCTGTGTGTAGCCTGGGTCTACATTCAGTTCCAGCACTTCCAGCTTTGTGCCTTCTGAGTTATAGTTTCTACTTCTCTGAGTTTCAGTTTCCTTTCCTGTAAAATGGGAATAAGGATCTAGCTGACCTTAGATCCCAGGAAAGATAGGGGATAGAGCTTAGCACACTACCGTCCATTGTTAGTGGTGGTTATTGTTGCTGTTCTGTGTCTTAGAAGGGTGGGCTGCTCAGATGGAGGGCTCCAGGGAGGACTGAAAGGGCAGGCCCAGTGCTAAGGCCCAGGAATCATGCATCCTCCCTGATTGATTTGCCTCCCAAGGCAGGAGTTTTGCTGAGCGAAGCAGGGGTCATGCTACCACCAGCATGAAATCCCATTTTACGGTCAGCCTAGAAGATATGCTCTCCTAAAATTTCAGCCTTAGGCCTCAGCTGTGGCAGGCAGCACAGGCAGGCATGGCCACTGCAGCCTCCCAGAGTTATTCACAGCTGACAAAAAAATTGCAGCTCTGATGATCAGCGATCAGCCCAACAAACACCGGTTGGTGTCCCCTAGCAACTGTGCTGGTAGTTTGGGCTACGTGGGGCCTCACTGCCTGTGGCTCTGGATCTGGTTACCAGGAGTTTATTGAAGGTTTCACCTGGCCTGAAAGGAGCCGAGAGGGCAGGGGCAGCTTTCAGACACACACGCTCCAGGGGATGGACATGTAGGAACTCCCCATAGCTCTCTTCAGGAGAGGAAGGTCCTGCCCTCCCCCACACTCGCCACCTGCTTTCCTCAGCAGTTGTCACACCTCATTTACTCTGTCCTCAGTGCCTGGGTTGTGTCTCCTTGACCTCCCACCAAAGCCTATCTTGTCCCAGGCAGCCGTGGCCTCCAGCCTGCAGCTCGTCAACCCCATGGCTCCCAACTCTAGGATTTTTTCCAACCCATTAGCCCCTCCACCCACTCAAACCCTGTCGCCCCCTCCAACTGCTTCGGGTCAGTAGCCCCGAATCCCCAATCCCCCTTCTTCACCACAGTCTCCCATTCTCCCTGCTCAGTTCCTCCTTCACTGTCCCCTGCTTTCTTCACTCCCACCCCATGTGGCATTAGCTCACTGCCAGTCCCTTGCACCTGTGCAAAGGCCACACCCCAGGCAGAGCCTCACCCAGTAGGAGGCACTCAGCCCACCAGGAGCGATCCTATAGCAGTGAGCAGGTGAGCCCCCCAGGGTGCCTGCCAGCCAGCCTTGGCGGGACACTAGCCAGCAGCATTCTGGGCTCCCCCATTACCACCTGTCTGCACCCCTGCCCCCCTCCCTCAGGGCTCCCCCGTCTCTTAGCAGACCTCACCTCCTGTTCCTCAGACCAGAACCCTCCAACTCCTTGCCCGGTGGTGCCCTCTGTACCCGTTCTCTGCCCTTTTCTCCCATGTCCTCCCCTCCCCGCCCCCCAGGGATTTCTTTCCAGCCCACACCCGCAGCACAGGAGTATCTATCTTGTCTTCACCCGCTCTCCGTCTCCAGGATTCCTCCAGTGTCCATATTCATTTTACCTTCTCCCATCTTCAAAAGCAAGTCCTCCCTCCCCGTGTCCCTCTAGTCATGGGTTTCTCACCCTTGTTACTCTCTCTCCTTTTCTGTCATCCCTCACTGTTCTTACTTCCTTGCTTCTCACTCTGCCTAGGCTCCTGCCACCACCATATTCCAGAACCTTCCACCAGGGCCACCTACAGCCTCCATCTCCCATTTCTCCATCCTCATCCCCCAGCCTTCTCAGCAGTGGTTGCCACAGTCAAGCATGCCCTTGATCTTGAAACACTTTTCCTGTGGATGCTCTGACCAGACTCCCCCCGATACCCCAGTTCTGCTCCCTCTCTGAGTCCTCCTTGGTCCCAGTGGTCATTCACCACACTAGGTCTGACCTCTCATTGCGCATCTGCTCCACAGCTTTACTCCCCATCAGGAGGCTGGCTCCAGCCCACACCTGCCTCCCCAGCTCCAGCATCTCATGCCCAGTATGCGCTGTCCCCACAGCAACCTCCCCAGGCTCCATGAATGCCCCCTACACTGGTCCATTCTAGCTCAAGATAACTCGCTGGGAGTCCTCCCTGCCCCTCTCCTCTCCTCAGCCCACATCCAGGTTCTCTTTGCAAAACTTGCTGTTATCAAAACAATTTTATCAAAAAGTAAAACCTGCTTTTATTACTGATCCCTGCTCTAGTTCAGGGGGACTTTTCCACTTGATTCTTTTTTGTACTCTTTAATTTTTTTTTTTAAAGAGAACATTTTGTCTTTATAATAAGAAAAGAACAATGTAAGAAGTCTGATAGCCTGGGTGGGCTTCTAAGGTGGTATCTATAGTTTTCCCCAAAAGCCATCATGGAAGAGGAATTTTACAACATTCAGTAACATGTAGCTATATTACCAAGAATCTTGGGAAAAATTAGAGAAGTAATTGAAGATTCCAGGGTGAAGTGGGAATAAGGGGTCACAGTGTGACCAAAGTACCAACCAAAGAATGTTGGCACCATTGGGATTCTCACAGAATCTTCCGTAGCAGGAATCTCCAGACATGAGTGATTGTGTAATGTATGTACCCTTATCGTGGAAAGAAAATTGAGCATTTACCTCCAATGTATTGTATTTTTAGTATCTCATTTATATCTTCCATGGTATATTATAAAAGCAAACCTAATCAGAATTTCTAATAGCACCAAAAAAAACCCCAAACACTAGAAGTTCTAATATTTTCTTCCTATGCTGTGATGAGCTGTCAAAATCAATCGCCCATGCAGCTCACTTTGGAGGCCGTTGGCCTAGGACAGCAGTTCTTAGGTTCCATGGTGCTATGTAAAATGTATATTTGAGGGCCCCCGCCTCCAGAGAGTTTGATATTCCCCCAGGCCTGGGAATCTGTATTTTTAACCAGCCACCCCCAGGGATTTGGGGGTAATCTTGGCCAGTAATTCATTTGAGCCTGCCTTAAGAAACCTTGCTCTAGTGTTTCGAAAAGATTAAAAAAAAAAGAAAGAAAGAAACTACATCTGTTTTTGTTTGTTTGTTTGTTTGTTTTCGGTACGCGGGCCTCTCACCGTTGTGGCCTCTCCTGTTGCAGAGCACAGGCTCTGGACGCGCAGGCTCAGCGGCCATGGCTCACGGGCCTAGCTGCTCCGCGGCATGTGGGATCTTCCCGGACCGGGGCACGAACCCGTGTCCCCTGCATCGGCAGGCGGACTCTCAACCACTGCACCACCAGGGAAGCCCTACATCTGTATTTTAATAGGAAGTAGACCTTGGCTGATCTGTTTTTAGGCTGGAAATATTGAATGGCTTGTTCTTAGGCCTCCAAAGTAGCCACGAACCCATCCACCTCTCTTTATCCCTACTGTCCCCATGCGTACTTGGCCACGTGACTGCCAGGAGGAAAGAGACCAGGATATGAGGAGAACAAGGTTGGGCTGTTTAGATGTGGTGGACAGGAATGCCCTCTGGAGGTGATATTTGAGCCAAGACCTGAAGGATGAGGTCTAGCCTTGGGAAGAGAGGGTTGAAGAGCATTTGGGGCCAAGAGTTGGATATATATCAAGGCCCCAAGGCAGAAGTGGGCTGGACACAGAAAGAAAGGGACTGGAGGGCAGTGCGGCTGGAGCTTGGAGAACTGTGGGACATAGACTGTGAGGATGACAGTGGGAGGTCAGATTGGGCAAGGGTCTGAGCTGTGGCTCTGGGTTTTTTAAGTGTGACAGGAAGAAAACTATATCTGTTTCCTAGGGCTACTGCGACAAAGTACTACAAACTCCGTGGCTTTAAACAACATAAATTTGTTTTCTCACAGTTCTAGAGGCCAGAAATTCTAGATCAAGGTGTTGGCAGGGTTGATTCCTCCTAGAGGCTCTGAGGCTGAAACTCTCCATACCCCTCTCCTAGCTTCCGGTGGTTGCTGGCAACCCTTGGTGTTCTGTGACTTGTAGACCCATGACTCCAGTCTCTGTCATCACATGGCATTCTCTCAGTATGTCTTCACATGGTCTTTTATAAGGACATTAGTCATTGCATGTAGGGCTCACTCATATCCAGTGTAATCTTAACTAATTACATCCAAGGTTCCAGGTGGACATAAATTTTGGGAAAGGGCACTATTCAACCCAGTGCAGAATCTATTGGAGGTTTCAAGGGGAGGAGGATTTACATTTTAAGATTTACATTTGTATTTCAAGAATATTGCTCCAGGATAGCAGAGAGGTCAAAACAGCTGGCTGTCCAGGTGAAGATGATGGGGGTGTCCAGGAGGTGGAGGGAGCTGTTGGGATGGGAGGGAGTCAGGTTCACCGGGAACAGGAATTCCCTGTGGTATTCCAGTCCAGCGGTTAGGACTCCACGCTTTCACTGCATGGGCCCGGCTTCGATCCCTGGTCGGGGAACTAAGATCCCACAAGCTGTGCAGAGCGGCCAGAAAAAAAAGTTCACCAGGAAGGACTGATGGGACATACTGATGGATCAGCTGTGGAGCAGATGAGGAGGGGCTGGTCCTTAAGGATGACTCCTGGGTCTCAGCACTTACACATCCCTGCTCCCTGGTCCCCACCACCACCCACATCCCTCCACAGTTCCCCCTGACCTGGCTCAGTCAGGCCTCAGAGCCTGACACTCTAGCCACAAGGCCTTGCTCTCCTCTCCCCTACCTGGCCTTACTCTGGGTTCTTGTCTTCAGCCTGTGCCCCTCTGTGATCACCTCCCACCTGGCCTATCTGCCCCTTCCTCCAGGGAACCTTCTCACCACCCCCAAGTCTGCCTGGGTCAGTACTTGGTCAGCATCTCTCTGCTCTGCTGGGCAGCAAGCTCTCAGAAGAAAGGGGCCCTGGTGGCACTGCTCGTAGCTGAGCCCAGGGCCCAACACAAGCCTGTGCTTAGGGACATGTGGGAGGAGTCCAGGATCTGCAAGGAAGTCGGACGGTGCCAGTGAGCTGAAGCAAGGGCAGGCCGGGCCAGGTGGCTGCCCCTTGGGGAGGTGCTGGCCACAGGAGAGCCTGGTGTTAACAGTCTAGGCTGGGGTACGGAGTACTGCTGAGAGTCCGTGCAGAACCTGTTCTCCAGAGGCCTGCTAGCCTGGTTCAGGTGTTCCAGGGTCTCCTTCACGACTAGGCTCAGGAAGGAGAGGAGGAGGCCCACGCCAGCAGAGAGGTCTGATAACGGCTACCCCAGGGCAGTAGAAGTGATGGTCATGACAACAGGCAGGGGCTCTGGAACTCTCAAGTCATGCCCAGGCAGTTTAAGGATATGAAGACTGAACTCAGCCTTGAAGACGGAACCCAGCTGGAGGTAGAATCTGGTGGGACCCGGGATTCCAGTTCCGCGCTTTCTGGCCAGCTGTCCCTGTTGCTGCTGGAGACTGTGACCCAAGCTGAGGAAGTGCTAGAGCAAGGCAGTATCCTGACGGGGAGGAGGCCTGGTCTTGGTCCCAGAGTGTGACGTACCCTGAGAGCAGCCGGTGAGGGATGGCGTGCTGGGCCTAGGGAGGTGCCAGGTGGCCAGGGAGCAATGCGGCGCATCCTTCAGGTGCTTCCAGACCAGTTACAGGGTGGGCCCTGTCCCATGGGCTAAGCAAGCTGGTCTCCCAGGCCCTAAGGGGCTCTTCCTAGCTGGCCTGAGGGAGTCAGGGAGGCCCTGCCCTTCCCCACGAGGAGTTCTGTCTCTAGCCGACCGACTATGGCCGAGTGCACTTGGGCCCTTGACCAGAGCAGCTGTGGGCCTGGCTCAGGGCCAGTGCAGCAAGTGGACCCGGGTCAGCTGCGGGCTGGACCCCTGTGCATCAGGCACAGCCCGTCCGCTCAGAGCTCTTCCGCTGGAGCGCTCTCTGCTCATGTGCCGGTCATTCGTGTCTCAGGGTAGGTGGTTTTTGCCCGGGTGCTTGTGGCTAAAGTTTCTTCAATGGAAAGAAGTCTTGGACAGGAGCCAAGGGGTGAACTTGGTGACCTCTCGAGGTCCCCACAAGGCTTGGGGCACTGTGTATACAGGACAGGGCAGCCACGTTGGAAGGGCCTTGGGCACTGGCATGACTCAGCCCGGAAGTTTAGGCCGAGAAGAGGAAGGCAGTCGCCCGCCTGAGCTCCGCAGATGCTCTCCCTGCTGGCTGTGATCCGAAACACAGCCTTGGCCCCGTGGTTTGGATCAGAGTGTTGCAGCTCAGGGCTGAGGATGCATTCAGTGCCTGGGTATTGATTCCCAGATGTCCTGGGCAGGTTAGGCAGTGGTGGCCCCTCAGAGCTAGGAGGTCCGGGTGGTTGCTTGTGAGTAAGGTGGAAAACCTCTCTTGTGTTTCCTCAGGTTAGAAATCTGTGCTACATGGTGACAAGGCGCGAGAGAACGAAACACGCCATCTGCAAACTCCAGGAGCAGATATTCCACCTGCAGATGAAACTTATTGAACAGGATCTGTGTCGAGGTAGGCGTCCCCCCTGCCGGCCGCCGCCACCCCTCCTGTGCACACCCTCAAGGGGCTGGGTCCCAGTGAGGATGTGCGTCTTCGGGGCCTGATGCGGCATGTGTACAGGGTCAGGGGCCACGGGCCCCCACCCCTACCCTCTGTATCCAGTTAGTAGGCCCAGGTGGGGCCCTGCCGGGGTCCTAGGTGTGTGTTGGCAGGCAAGGAGCCAAAGATGCAATGTGGGCATCGGATCTGCCCTCGGGGAGCTTTCTGGTTCACAGGGCGCTCAGGCAGTGCTGGGCCATAGTGGTTCAGGAGGAAATTGCACGTGAACAGGTACAAACCAGAAGTCCCAGCACCTCTGTGCTGGTGCTGGGGCAGGAAGGGCCCAAGCTGGCGAGCTTCCCTGAACCCCTGTGTGCCTGCGTTTCGATTCTGAAGAAGGCAGCTCTTACGCTTTTGCCATCACATGCATTTAACAGATCTGGAAGTCAAAGGTCAAAGAAGCTCTGACAGTGGTCTTACTTATTAGTTGTGGATATTGCTGGACAACAGGGCCCTTCCTGGACTGTTTACATGTTAAGGAAGGCAGTGCTTAGCCCAGAAAATGGTACTCTAATGTTGAATTGTATGCAGCAGAAGTAGCTGGATGGAGAGATTTTTAAGCCAGGGGCTGCCGCTGCCAGCTCAGCCTGTGGGTCAGGCTGGGCCTGGAGTAGAGGGAGGAGAGCTGCCCGGCCACCACCAGAGCCAATGACTGAGAACCTGCTACTGCCCCACCCCTGCCCAAGAGCTGAGCTGCCTCGACTGCGCTTTGGAATCACCACCTACTCTGGCCCCAGAAGCCAGCACTGCCCAGGACAGGTGCTGGGTCATGGTGGGTCACAGCCATGTAGAGGTCAGGGCTGACCGTGTACCTCAAGGACTATGGCAGCTTCCTGGCTGCCCTTTCCAGGCTCCCTCTCATCTGTCGGTTCCTTCGGCGAGCGCTGATTGAGTATAGACAGGATGCCGGGCTCTGTGGCAGGCACTGCGAGTACCCTGCCATGGACTGAATGGACAGGCTTCCTGTCCTCGTGGAGCTCACCATCTGGAAAGACAAAGGAAAGTGGTGTCCAAGGGGCTGCCGTTGGTGCCAGTGCAGGGACAGAGGTATCAGGGTTGGCTTCATGGTGGTGGTGTTGCCGGAACATCTCAGCGTTCTTAGGACTCACTATGGCCACACATTCAACTGCAGGAAGGCGGCAGAGAGTGGTAAGGTGTGCAGTGCTCACAGGCACAGGATTCCAGAACCATGGTCCGGAGCTTGGAGGGTCGGCATCCCCGCATTGAGCCGGAGACATTCGCAGCTCCTAGACCTGAGTGGCAGCAACAGGCCACCTTTTGGTCAGGGCAGGGCATTTGGAGAGAAGATTAGTTGGCCTCTGAAGCTGATGCCCTCAGTGTTGTGACGCTTGACCCGTGGGGTGAGACATGGGCTACAGGCATATTGCTGAGGCCTGTCTGGCCAGAGGGCTAGAGGAGGTTTCCCAGGGGCAGTGTATTTAAGCTGTGAGCTGAACCAGGTGAAGGACGGGCAGGGAAACTGCATATTTGGAGACCTGGAGGCCATAGCTGTCTTGTTAGAGAAACTGCAAGGAAACTGGCATATCTGCAACTAGGGCAGAAGGAAAATGTCTGAAGTGAGGCCGAGGGGTTGCCAGGGTCAGATGTGCAAGGTCTTGTGCCCTTGGAAGGAGCTCAGACCATGGTGAGGGCAGTGGGGGACTTGAGAAGCCCCTCTCTGAAGTATCTAGGCACTGGTCCCATGTGATAGATGAGAAGACTGAGGCCTGGCCTGAGGTTACACAGGGAATTAACAGCAGAGTTGGGAAGGTTCCCGGAGTTGGGGCCACATTCCTCAACCTTCTCTTAAACGCTTACTCAGGAAGCCCTCCAGCCTCTGGCTGAGAAGCTGGGAGAAGATTCCTGGCAGCTCCCCACCACCACATGTCCCTCCCCTGCTCCATTGTGTTCTACGGCTCCCCAGACCCATGTGGTCATGGACTAAAAGGATATGAGGGCCAGGTGTGTACCCTGAGTCTCCCATCAAAGCAGACCAGGAGAGCGAGGCAGGGGGCTTGCTCAAGGGCGCTGACCGCTGTGTCAGGAGTAGAACCCAAGGCTCTTGACTCCTCAGAGTGTCCTGTCCACCTTCAGGTCTGGCTCCTTGGCCTGGCATTTAAGGCCCTGCCCTGTCCACTCACCTCCAGCCTTCCCACCCACCAGGACTCTGTCCTGAGATCTTTAGGCCATATAGATCAGACGTCCAGGTCCTACAAAGCAGTCTTCCACCCTCCTCGTGGCCCTGTGCCCCTCACCAAGCCCCTCAAGGGCAGTTACCCCTCTCTCCCACACTAGCTATTCCCCGACTCACTGGAGCCCCAGTTATCCCAGGTCCCACGTGGCTCAGAGCCAGGAGGAGGTGACCTAGAAGGCAAGGCACTGGCTGATGGGGAGGACTCCTTGGATGCCACACAGTGGTCTTAGTTCCGGCTGGGCTGCTTGGGGTAACCATCTCCCTCCTGCTCTCTCTTTCCCTGACGCAGAGCGGTCTGGGAGGAGAGCAAAGGGCAAGAAGAGCGACTCGAAAAGGAAAGGCCGCGAGGGTCCGAAGGGCAGCCCCGAGAAGAAAGAGAAAGTGAAGGCAGGGTCCGACTCAGTCCTGGGGCAGCTTGGTGAGTGGCCTGGTGCACACAGCCAGGCTCATACCATCACTCCACTTGCAGCTCCCCACGAAAGGCCATGGGGACCACCAGCATCCCTGCTGCAGAGTGGGACACCCGAGAGGGGTAGCCGGGCCCTTGCTTGCCCACGCACTCCTTCCAGCCATAAAGGAGGCTGGGGTCTGGCATCCTGAGAGTTCCTCTTTTGTAGACTGGAGACTGGGCCCAAGAGCTCAGGGACTGCTAGGCCATCCTGGGCCTTCCAGGAACCCAGCATCATGCTGGGAGGTGAGGGCCTGCCATAATTCTCTGTCCCTGTCCCCCTCTGCCAGAATGTCCTCAAATGGGCCTCCCTTCAGCCCCAGGAAATCTTCTGGGAGCCACCCAGAGAGACTCATAGGAGTGGCCCTGGCCCAGCCCATCTCATTGTCACAGACCTGCTGCCCCGTTAAGCACAGCAGTCCTAGAGGGACCCTCAGCCTTGGGCTTTGTCTCCTAGGATGTCACATGCTTCCTCTAGAGCACTTCTCAGGGCAGGCGTGGTGTCCCCTTCCCGACCTCACCTCTAGTGTAGAAGCCCCAGGTCATCTTTTATTGTCCTCAGTCTCAGGAAGGAAACAACTTGGTATCTAATGGGAAGCCCAGTCTCACCAGCTGCCGCCTCCCAAGACCTCAGTAAAGGAGGGAGGGCCCATAGCTGGAGCTGGCCCTGGCATCCAAAAGGGACCTTCTACCCAGATATACCTTGCTGTCCGGTTCACGCCTGACGCCCATATCCAAGTTACCTGCTTTGGAAGCTCTGAGAAGCGACACATGAAAATCTAGTGCCCCCTGGTGGCCTGAGGGTGCTTTCCTCCCTTCCTCCATCCCTTATGCCCCCAGGATACAGGGTGATGGGCAGGCCTGGGCGTCCACCTTGTGCAATCTCGAAGGGCCCTCGCTTGGTTTCATGCTCTGCTGTTGCCACTTTGAAATTCTTAAAATTTTTGAACAGGGAGCCCACATTTTCACTTTACGCTCTGCTTCTCAAACTGTGAAGCCTGTCCCAGGAGCAGGACGTCCTTCTGGGGAGAGGGGTATTTGGTGTGGAGCCTGCTTTTTGGCGGTGTTGGCAGGATGGATGGACGAAACAAGATAACTCAACAGGGTATAGCACAGAGGGAAAGAGGGAGGAAGGTATGGTGGTGTGCAGGGGAGGGTCAGAGAGGGCTTCCTGAAGGAGAGTGGGACACGCACCTGCTGGCATCTCACCTGCCTTCTTTCTCCCTTCGGCCAGGTCTGTCCACTTCGTTCCCCATCGACGGCACCTTCTTCAACAGCTGGCTGGCGCAGTCGGTGCAGATCACGGCAGAGAACATGGCCATGAGCGAGTGGTCGTTAAACAACGGGCACCGCGAGGACCCTGCTCCGGGGCTGCTGTCGGAGGAGCTGCTGCAGGACGAGGAGACGCTGCTGAGCTTCATGCGGGACCCCTCACTGCGACCTGGCGACCCTGCCAGGAAGACCCGTGGCCGCACCCGCCTGCCTGCCAAGAAGAAGCCACCACAGGATGGGCCCGGTTCACGGACGACTCCAGACAAAACCCCCAAGAAGCCCTGGGGCCAGGATGCTGGCAGCGGCAAGGGGGGTCAGGGGCCACCTGCCAGGAAGCCACCACGGCGAACGCCTTCTCACCTGCCATCCAGTCCTACGGCCGAGGACTGTCCCGTCCCAGCAGCTCCCGAGAGCCCCCCACCGCTGGCCCCCGAGACCCCGGACGAGGCGGCCCCAATGGCTGCCGACCCGAATGTCCAAGTGCCTGGCCCTGCAGCGAGTCCCAAGCCCTCAGGCCGGCCTCGGCCGCCCCGCGAGAGCAGGGGAACCCGGAGGTCGCCAAGTGCCAGGCCTGATGCCGGGACAGGACCGCCTTCTGCTGTGGCCGAGAGGCCAAAGGTCAGCCTACACTTTGACACTGAGACTGATGGCTACTTCTCTGACGGGGAGATGAGCGACTCAGATGTGGAGGCCGAGGACAGCGGGGTGCAGCGGGGTCCCCGGGAAGCAGGGGCTGAGGAGGTGGTCCGCATGGGGGTACTGGCCTCCTAAGTCACCCCCTACCCCTGTCCTGGGCCCTGCTCTGGTCCGCCCACGAGGCCTCAGCCCAGTCACAACTGCCATTTCCAATCTCTGCTGAGTGTCTCAGACCCTCGAGGCTGCCACTCTGTTGTGGTTTTATTTTTAATATAAAGAGAGTTTCGAATTCCACACTATTGTCTTTCCTCTGTGCTGGCCTAGGACGTTAGGATTCCTTACATGGCTCTGGCCACAAGGACCACACCAGGTCCTGGGCACCATCCCTGCCGCGGCAGCATCCCCGCCCGGCCCATGCGGTATTCCTGGGCTCCTGGCTACACGTAGGCAAGGTGAAGAAGAGCTCAGGACTCCAGCCTGCTGCCACTGGGTGACACAGAGTGTCATTTGGGCATTATTATGGCAGATGGGCCAGCCCAGGGCCTGTCCCGCCTTGCCCCCAAATCCCACTGGGGTCCATCTGGGGGGTCCTGCTGCACTCCACTGATCCCCAAGGAAGTATAATAAGTGATACCCAGCCAGAGTCTACTCACTGTCACAAGCACAACGAGCTTATATGAGAAAGCACTGAGGGGGCGAAGAGGGCCTGCTGGTTCCAAGGGAACCACAGCCGTTCCTGATCAACCCACATCATCAGAGCCTGCCCGCCCACCCCGTGACCCTCCACTCCCTTGCTGCTCTGCCCCTGCCAGCGCCCAGCCCGGCGGCTCTGGGAAGGGCTTCCCAGAATCCTTCCTGAGCTGTGCCGTTTTCTCAGGGGACTCCCAGCCAGCCAGCCGCCAGTGCCGGCGGAGGGCTGCAAGGGAGGGCCAGTGCCCAGATAGGGGGCGTGGGGCTCAGACTCGCCCACTGCAGAGAATCGCTCTGGGACTCCAACTTCCTTCCTTCCTTCGGGGCCAGTCTCGGCCGAGGTCTGATCACTCCCAGATAGCTGACCAGACCAGACCACTTGCCTTTTCAAGTTTCCCAGTCCTGCTAAGACATGAGCTTCTTCCTCAGTTTCCTTTTGGAAACTCCTCTTTCCAACAAGCAGTGGGATCCCGGGGCCCAGGACGCGTCAGTGACGGCCTGCTGGGGCTGTTTTAAGTGTTGCTGGATCTCCCTGGTTCCTCTCTCCCTCCGAGCCTTAACCCCCTTTCCCAGCCATTCCCTCCCTCCCCACCATCACCGTCCTGCCTTTCCCACCCCACCCTCTAGGTCCCAGGTAGTAGCTCTGAAGAGTTTCAGTGGAGTGGCCCCAGGGTGACAGCTCAGGGAACAAACAAAACAAGGAATTCAGTGAAAACGTGTTTTTCTTTCTTTTATGAATTACTCCTGGATCACTTCTGCCACTGGTAAAGCCAGAACTTCTCCAACAAGAACCTTGCAAAAGTCCAGTGAATCATTCTGTGGATGCCAAAGAATATTTTGACCATAATACAGCACAGCCTGGACCTGACAACTTGTCACTTGGACTATTTTTTAAACGGAGCTCTTTAGCAACCAAGTATAGAAACATGTTCATCGCACACGTCCGGGAGGCGAGCGCAAGCTCTTGGACGAGGATGCTGTTCTGCTGCTGGTGTTGGATTTCAGATCCCCAGGCTGGGCCCGCTGTGAGCTCTCCTGAACTCTGAGACTCACTGTGGGAGGAGACTGATGGCGAAACCAGCGTGGCAAAAGTGTTCCCATGGGGTTGCCCCCACGTGACACACGAAGCGCAAATCGGCGGGATGGGGAAGCGACTCGAGCACCCATCCCCGACTCCAAATTTTCAAGGTACGACAGTGGCATGATCATCGACACTCAAGTTTCATGTGAATTTTATCAAAACAGGAAACAAAGACAACGACTAAGTTTAAAGGGTCGGACAGATTTGTCCAGTCGGAGCAGACTCGGAGTGGGCTTCGAGGACTCTGGGCGTTGGGATGGCATGAGCTACCATGTAGAGTTTAGTCTGCCTGCCCGCCCGCCTTGGCAGTAGTGGCCAGTGCAGTGTCAGCATCAGCATCCCAACCCCATTCTCTGTTTACTGCCTTTGAATAGACCTTCCTTCCCCGTGCTTCGGGTCACCTCGGGCCACAACCTTGTCTGTGCTGGATTGCTCAGTCTGACCTCACAGGAAGCAAAAGGGACGAGCTTTAAAGAACAACCAAACTCTGCCGGGGGATGGGAGTGCCAGGAATGGCTCGGGTCCGGTAGACTCAGTACTTGCCTGTTTACCCTTCATCCATCCTGAGGCAGAGTCTGGGCTCCCTGGGGGTGAGGGTAGGGAGAGAAGCAGGGTGGGAAGGTAGTGGGTCTGGCCAGGGTCTGGACTGGGTGGGCCAGGCCGGGCAGCCAGCACTCTTCAGAGCCTCTATTCAAGTCGGCCTCTGGATTCCGACCCTTTTCCCGATTGGCTCTTGCTTTGGATTGAACTATCCCTGGGGCCCACATCCTGCACGGAGTCCAAGTGTCTGTAAGGCTGGCTGGCCAGGGTCTCCCAGGCCACGCCCTAGAGCTGTCCTTGTCAGGCAGCTGTCCACCCCTAGGATGTCCACCGGGCTGCAAAGAGGACAAGGATAACCAGCTCCCACTGCTGGCCTTTCTGCTATTAGCCACAGCCCCTTTGCTCTTTTTCCAGCCTGCCGACGGCTTTGCCGCCTCGGAGTTTAAGATGGGAAGCTGGGAAGAAGGTAGGAGGCCTTTTCCAGTCCAGAGGCTGAGGCAGACCTTTCGCTTGACCGTATGTGTCCACACTCACTGGCCCTCCTCAGGGAGGGAGAAGCTGCTCTGGAGCTCATCCGGGCTGTCATCACCACCCTCCCAAGCCCCACTGCCCACCTCCTTCCCCCTCATCACAGTGAGAAAGGATAATGTGCAAGGAAAGTATTTTTATGGATCATAAATGTATTTTAGAACAAATAAGGAGAAGAAAGGTAGAAGGGTTTATTTTATTAAATGAGCTCTGACTCGGTGACAGTGTGTGAGCATTTGCAGTGTGAAGGTCTCAGGTTCCTTGGAGAAGCCACCCAGGTTTCCAAACATGGGTGTTGGACTGTGGATGTGTGAGCCTGTTCCAGAGCACACCTTGTGTGTGTCCGAGTGCAGGCGTATCTGTGTGTGTCGTGTATGGGCACACGATGGGACTTGGGGGACAATTCCTAGAGAATCACCTGCTCGGTTCTAACAGACATTGGCAGCAGCTGGATCTGGCGTTTCCTTGCTTACTGCCAGACGTGGCCAACCTCTGCCCATGCCCGAAGCTCTGTAGAATGGCCTGGGTGCCTGTAGCAAGGCCCTTGGGGAGGCCCCTTCCCATGCCCCTGGCCCAGCTGGCCACATTGGCCAAAGAGCCAGGCTGGAGTCTGGGACCTTGGTTGTTCTTTAAGGCACTTCCTGCTACTTTGTCCCTCAGCTGCACAACACTCTGTGCTCCACATCGGCTCGGGGTGGGGGGATGATATGAATGTCACAGGAGGAGACACCTTCTGTCTTTGTTTCAATGAAAGTGATGTGCCATTTGTTAATATACAAGAGAAATACTGAAAATATATTGAAAAGAGCAATTTTAAATTATTTTTGGCTTATGTTGCAATATTTATTTTCTTGTATTAGAAAAGATTCCTTTGTAGAGAAAAAATGTATTTTTCATTAACGCAAAAACCTATTTCTCCTTTTTGTACATTGTCCATGTTCGCTACCCTTCACGAGCAATAGAATGTATGGCCGCCTGGGGGTGGCCGGTGCCCGCGTGCCCTGCATGATTCTGTGTTGCCGCTGCCGCATAGCTCCCAGTCCCATCCTGTCCTGCTCACTCCTGGGGGTCTTCCAGAGCCCAGCCCCCACTAGGGCCCGTGTCTTCACGACCCCTCTGCACTCCTCATGTGTTGGCAAACGCAGTTAATAAAGCGATGTTTTCTGTGCTGGCTGGTGTGAGGCTCTGTTGCACCGGGGGCGGGGGGTAGAGGTTCACTGAAACAGCGAGTGTTCCCCGGCTGTCCGAAGGGACGTAGCAAGTGCTCAGTAGGCACCGGGGCTGGGCATATTTCATTTTCTCCTCACTGCTTTCATCCCCTGGAGTTCAGAGTGGATGAAGGAGCTTCGCAAAGCCACACCCCTGCTAAGAGGTGAAGTTCAGGGTTCAAGTCGGGACCCCTTGAGCCACCTACCTGGGGCAGTGGAAAGGTTTGGGAGGAAACTCAGGCCTCTGTCCCTAGATCAGGAAAGGCTTTTGCCCAGGCTTGTTTTTCACTCATTATTTCCTGAGTACTTACTCCGGACCAGGCTCTGTAAAGTACGGGGAATGTAGCCACCATCTATCTCTGCCCTGGGGGAGCTCACAGACCAGCAGGGACACAATGAGGGAACTGGGAGGTACTACGGAGGCCTGGGCTGATTGGACAGGGGTGCATTCAGGTTACTCTGAGGAAGCAACGCCGTTCGTCATGCATGCATTCATTCATTCACTTGACAGTTAGTCTACTGAGCATACGTCTCATTCTGCCAGTGTGCTGGGTCGCACACTGGATGGCACCAGGACCCTGCCCTCCCAGAGCTTCCAGACTCCCAGGCGTCGTAGACTTGAAGAATGACTAGTTGCTCGCCCAAGGGGAGCTGGCTGGGAGGAAGGGACCACAAGCGCTCTGGGCAGAGGGCTCGGCAAGCGCAAAGATGGATTAAGCTACGTGCAGAGGGGTTTTGAACCTCCTCTGAGAGCCCAAGGGGAGGCTGTGTGGAAAGGGGCTTGAATTGAGACTCAAGGAATCTAGCTTCTGGGGCCGCTGGCTTAGTTGTTAACCACAGAGAACTGCCCCATTTCCTCACTGATGCAGTAGAAGGTAAGTCCCCGAGGGCACCTCCAGATCCAAAGTTCTGTGATTCCCCCCGATGCAGAAAAGTGATGGAAAGAAACCTGGGGTGAGTGTATGTGCTTTGAATGCCTGTGGAGGGAGGTGTCCCTCACTGAGGGGCCATATCCCTGCTGCTGGGACCTGGGAACCCTGTCTGACAGAGCTGTGTGGGTTCTTTCAGGGCACTCAGCTGAGAGTGAGAAGGGCTCCCTCAGCATCCTCAACCGCAGTCAGCATGAGGTGCTGGTGGATCAGCCCCAGGGTTGAGGGGGCTCCTGCTCGGCCAGCCCCCCTAGCTGTGGTTTGGGGCTGTCAGCTCTCTGGGCCAGCTGCCCTGGGCTCGGCACCCCAGCCTCTCCCTCCTCCCAAATCCAGGCCCACCTGACCACAGTGCTCCAGAAGAGTGATGCAGGGGCTCCGTGGCCAGGCCTGCAGCTGCAAAGCTGTGGGGCAGGAGAGGTCAAGGTACCTGTGGGTCCAAAGCAGCAATGTGCAGTAGAAATAAAGTGTGAGCCACATATGTAATTCTAGCAGCCACATTTTTAACAAGTAAAAAGAAACAGGTAAAATGAATTTTCATAACGTATTTTATTTAATGCATTATATCCAAACTATGATCACTTGAACCTGTAATCAATATAAAATAATTACTAATGAGCCAATGGCACAGGAATCCGAGGGGAGGCCAGGTGTCCACTCCCGCCGTTTCGTTCATGCACACATGGATTCAGCACTCACGGGGCATCAGCTGCTGGGCCCTGAGGACTCTGGGATGACCACATGCCCCTCTGCAGAGACCAGGCCAGTGTGGGAGACAAACTTTAATCCGATAGTCCCAAAACCATGTGCAATGACACACAGACTGCGCGGCAGCGGGGAGGGACTCTCGTGCCCACCCTGAACTTGCCTTGTTCTTGTGAAACTCCTGCAGGGTAAGATCTGGGACGCCATCTGCTGCCCAGCCCTGATGCCGGATGATATGTGTTTTTTTGGCCACAATTTTTTTAAAAAAAGAATACTATATAGGAAAAAAAGAAAGTAACCCTGCTACATTTAATAATGTATGACTGCTTTGCTGCAACAACAAACACAATGTTAAGGAAAAAGAAGCCATTCTAAAACATTAAAAAGAAAAAAGAGGGGATTCCCTGGCGGTCTAGTGGTTAGGTCTTTGTGCTCTCACTGCCGGGGGGCCCGGCTACGATCCCGGGTTGGGGAACTATGATCTCGCAAGCTGTGCAGTGCGGCCAAAAAAATTTTGTTAATTAAAAAAAGTTTAATTTTAAAAATTAAAAACGAAAAGAGTTCACATTGGGCCTCTCTGCCTTTCCTAGAGCACCCATGACTCCCCTGGGCCCCCCAACTCAAACTAAAGTCTTCTTTTTACCCAACCCTCACAGTTTTTTGCACAGCACTGTAGGAAAATATGTCTGACCCAGGCTGAGGAAACCAGGGTTCTACTCTTCTCTCTGCCGTTGACTTGATGTACCTCAGTTTTCCCATCTGTAAAATGGGAGAAGAGGTTGGGGATACTGCTTTCTCTAGGTCCTGGGAGGAGGGTCCATGGTCAGAGGATGTGGTCAGTGAGGATCAGGTCAGAGTCTGCCGGGGCCCTTCATTTTACCTTAAGGCCAGCTAGGTGAGGTGGGGCTGGCTGGCAGAGGGGCTACATGAGCCTCCAGACTGAACTTGGACAGAGCAAGAGCAGGAAGACGCTGCAGGCTTTCACACAGTCAGAATGCCATCATGGGCCCCGATTCATCTGTCACCAGGTGAGGGGTCGGTAGGAGCATAGCATTAGCCGTAGATGTGATCACGAGGTGAGACACAAGGTCCGGTTGGGACGGTGACAGGGTTAAGCACTGAGCAGGGCCTGCAGGCACTGGAAGGAAGGTGAGGTGTCCATCCTCCAGGCTTGGGTATGGGGCCGAGGCCTCGCTGGCAGGGCTGGGGGGGGGCTCTGTGATTTGGGTGACAGCAATTGTAGGGTGGGCTTGTCCAGGTCTAGGGGTTTGGGTTCAGTGGGCAATTCCCCCTTATTCTCCCTCCATCCTCAGTTAACATTAGCCAACTGTGGCCGTTCAGGTCCAGAGAATTCATCCATGAACACACCACAAAGGAGAAAGTAACTAGAAATGGATTCCTGTGGGCCTTATGGTAATGGAGAATTAGGGACTGTGTTTTGGCCCTTTCTGGGCCTCAGTTTCCTCACCTGTCAAATGAGGATGAGAGTTCCTACTGGGCCCACCATGCCGGGTGGCTGAGAGTCACAAAGTGGGCATGGATGTGAAGGGAACAGAATGAGGAACCACTGACTGGGTGAGGGGAGGGGGAACAGCGGTTTAGGCAGAGGGCGCTCTAACGCTGGCAGACTGACCAGAGGCCAGGAGGCCAGAGGGATTTGTTTACTGAGTCCCGGAATCCTAGGGGCGAAGCCCCGCTGTTTACAAGCTCTCACGGGTCTTCCTACGCCCAAGCAGGACACCTGTGGTCTGGGGGCAGGGCAGGGACTGGCCACGTGCGGCCTGGGCGGGGCCGGCTAAGGGCGGGTTGTAAGCACCTGGTGTTCATCAGGGAAGCCACTCACGTGATGCCTGTGCCAGTCAGCTGCCTATGCCTGAGAAACACCCACCTTCCCAGCATTCCCGGTTCCTTGGTGGCCGTCCTGAAACCTTGTAACCGAGGAGGCCCGAGGTAGCCGAATTCCTCCTGTCCGGCACCCTCACCCTCTTTTGCAAAGAAGGAACGTTCCATTGCTGGGGACTGAATGTTGGGAGCAACACGAAACTCAAAAGAGCACCAGGGTTTGCAGAAGCC
This sequence comes from Pseudorca crassidens, assembly GCF_039906515.1. Lineage (NCBI taxonomy): Eukaryota > Metazoa > Chordata > Mammalia > Artiodactyla > Delphinidae > Pseudorca > Pseudorca crassidens. Next base: position 112,015,842 of record NC_090298.1, read on the forward strand.
AAGTAAGAAAAGTGACTCAGCAAAATAAACCATCACCTGTGGATATTCTGAACTGCTATCTTGGGACGCTGGGTGATTGCCTGGTTCTGGCGACAGGTGCTTGGTATACAAAACTTTGTTTCCCACACGCCAGCTGTAATATTCACGCTCATCAGCTTACAGAAGGAAGCCTAGGAGGCTTGGGAAGGAGCTGCCGTGGACGGGCCTGATAGCTGCCTCGTCCAACGTAAGACTCCTAAATGGGTCCACGGCAAAGGGAGCAGTGTGCCCTGTAGGGACGTCAGGAACCAGAGGGGATGCTTAAATCTTAGGGACCCCTCTGCCCTCCAGGAGCACATCCTTCTGGTCAAGAAAGTGTATGGGACCAGTACCAACGTGCACCGTAAGTCCTGGGTCCTACCTGGCCCTCATCTGAGGAGCCGCATCTGGGTGATAGGACCTCAGTGTTTAGCGGGGTGGGGGGCGTGAAAGCACGTCTTCTCCACCACCTTCTCTAGGACAGCCTCTGAATTCTAGTGACAGAGAGCCTGTCACTTTATAAGCAACCCACTGCTAAGCCATCTGTATTAAATTAAAAAATGTCTTCCTTAAATTCAACTGTAATTGTCACTCTGAAACGATGTTTCTATTCACAGGTGGTTCTGAGCCCGGGAGCCACAGAGGTCAAGTCCAGTCCAGTGTTGCTGGGCAGCCCTTGGGCTGTGTGATGAGTTAGGACACCCTGCCCACCTGACTTTTCAAGTTCAGGACTTTTCTAGGGTATTAGAAGGCAGGGTACTCCCCTCATCTACTTCTATTACGCTTCTCCTGCTCGATGGATGGAACCACCAGATCCCCACACTGTGCAGGCAAAGCCAGTCCCAGGTAAGAGGTGCATGGAGAGGGGGGTCAGAGAGGGACAGATGTGGTCTCAGCTCCCCATTCCCAGCAGTACCCTCAGGGAGCCCCACTCCCTCAGCCCGATGTCTTGTAGGTTGTGTAGCTGTGTCAACAGCTCCAGCTCGTGTTTTACTTTGACCTCAAACATGTGTCTTCCCCGTTGTCAGCGCCACACATTCTGGTGCACATGCTCAGTGTGGCATTTTGGGGATACAGGTCTGTCCAGATGTTCTCAGCTTCAAATAGTGTATCCTGATCTGATGGCCCCATGAGCAGACTCCCCTGGTGGATCCCCGGCTCCTGCCTTGGGCTGGAAAACATGGTCATACGTCATAAAATGTTGGTTTCGGAATCAGTGTTAGAAGTAGCCTACTTATCATGACAGGTGAGAAGCAGGTTGAAAGATGAGAGGCATCAGCCCTGCTCTTCTGCCTCCTTCTCAGTTCAGGCCTCATGTTCTCATCTTTCCCTCCACTGACATTTCCATCTAAGATGCTCTCCACGCAGCACCTCTTCAGGCTCTGGGCTCTACCGGCCCCAAATCACAGCGTGCCCTTTTCTGCCGTGCCTCTGTCATCGCCGTGCTGTCTGCTCGCACTGTTCTCTCACCCCTTCTCCACCAACCAGTTTATACACCTTCAAGATTCAGCTCTGGTGCCCCTTTTCTAGAAACCTCGATGAGGTTTGGGGGCCTTTCCCTTTTGCCTTCCATGGTGCCTTGGGTAGATCTCTGCCCCTTTTTCATCATTCCATGCTAGTCCCCAGCAGGCAGGTGTTGAGGAAATTCCTGCTGACTGGCTGGTGGAAGGGCAGACAGAAAGTAAGGCCAAATGTCCCAACCTGAATCCAATACCAGCACAATACGTGCAAAGTCCCTGGTGATAACGGTTTTCCACACGTAAGGTTTTGTATATGCGAGAGAGAAAAAAAGAAAGAACCTGGTGAGCAGGGACCCCGCCTCCTACTTTGCCCAGCCCAGCCCTGCGCGTGGAGTGGTGGGCAAAGGCTGCCCACATACCAGGTAATCAGAAGGGTCAGGCACTGCTTCTCCAAAGACGCAAGGCAAATTGAGGCCCCAGAGAATCCGAGAGGGGTCCCCATGCCACCCGACTGCCAGAGGCCTGTGGATTCTGAACCTGGCCCCAAATAGAAGCTGAGGTGGAAAAAGACCCAGACTGTTCTCTAAATATCTTTGTGCCACTGCCATCTGCTGCAGTCGGGAAAGAAAGCAGCGTCGCGTGGTTTCCTTCCGGAGCTGTCAGAGCTGTGTCCCCATGCAGTAGAGCCCCTAGTTGTAAATGAGCTCTGGGGCCCAGAACAGGGCTGGAACTCTCCTGTTCTGCCCCTTACCCAGAGAGGGGCTCTTGGCCATTCAGGTCTCGAAAGTGAAGTCCCTAGAATGGAGGAACGTCAACATGCGTTTCTCCAGACTGCAATCAATCTGGCGTGGCTTCCCAACCAAGAGGTGGATCTAGAGAGCTCAACCCAAACCCAAGGGCCAGGAGAAAACCGTAAAAACGGTGCTGTAACTCGGTAATGTGTATAATCTCTAGTTTCTGAGATTTTGCTAATCCCGGATGAAATGAGACTACAATTCCACTGATGAGGGTCACATTCAGTTCCTTTCAGCTCAAGAAAGTAGTAAACCAAAATCTCCATTTTTGACCCCCAGGTGTTTCTCTGTCCCCCTGTACCTCACCTCCAATTATTTCTTCCCTTTGTTTATTTTACCAGCCATGAAAGGTGACACCTGTGAAGATTCTGACTGGAGGACTGTTACCCATTAACCCAGGCCCTTTCAATACAATCAGGTAAGAAAGCGCTTCAGTCTTCTTTTTGCAACATTACCAGCGTGTTCGTAGTGGCATAGTGCCATCACTGAAGTCATAGTGACTTTAATAAACATGTTAAATGGTTCACCATAGTGCCCCCAATCAAAATCCACATTCCAAAGTGAGGCTTCCTTTGTTTACTGAATAATGGCCAGAAAATTATTGTCTTGGTGTCTGATTTTAAATAAATTGAGTTAAGAGGCTTTGTAAACACAGGCTCTGACCTTTGTCAATTAACTGAATCCCCAGTTGAACCCTTTATAAGGGACGCAGCAGAAACAGGGCCTGTTCTAGGACCTTTGTTAATCATCAGGTTTCTAAGCTGTTGTTCTCACCTTTCAATTAGGAGGATGGTGGCCACCACCCAAAGGGCTTCTTTTACAGTTTCCTAGTTCCTCAATTCCCAAAAAGGTGTTTTTCACACTCTTTTGGGGGCTATGACATTGCATTACTTGTAGCTTTAGAACAAATATCAGATAGTCTAGTGGGATATAGCTAAATTCAAGAAAATGAGCTAAATAAACTGGACTTTATTTTCTTAGCATTTATCCCTTCAGTGCATTCACTACCTACCTATTAGTTTCAGTTCAACAAATAACTTGAGTCCATACTAAATCTCTATTTGATGGACCCAACTGTAATAGAATCATGATTGCTTATGTTAAGAGTTAGCATAAAGCTTGATGTCCTGCACACTGTTAGTGGGAAGGTTAAAGGGATGGCTGTAGAAAGGTTTTATATTTGGGTTTAAGTCTCAAAAGTAGCTTGATAACCCTTAACAAAATGATAAAATTTTTCATTCGAGTCACCTGAGGAGTTGAAAAAAGTCTGCATCCTGAGGGCAGCCTGGGCTTTGGGTGATTCTGGATTGCAGCCAAGGTTGAGAACCACCGACTACAGGTTACACTGACATAGGATTTACTAATAAATGAATTCTCAGGGGGAAAAAAAAAGATACATTTTTTCCTTCCCTGATTGGCCAATGACCATTTAGTGTTGCTAGTATTTAGTGTTATATTACTGTTTTTCCTAAATGAAAATCCACACACTTTGGCACAATATTTGGTGGGATTCTTTTTCTTGTGTGTTTTAAAGCCAGCTCCCCCCGCCCCCCCCCACCCCCGGACACACACACAGGAGATTCTGATGCATACTAAAGCTAGAGAACCTTGATGTAGATAAAACCAACCAGCTGCCTTATTTTTCACATTTCAATGGACTTGGCATTGTGTAAGTCCTACTACAGTGTGCCCATGAGTTGTTTTCAGTCTTACAAGGCAAATTAGGCCTCGGTACTTAATTTAAGCAAAGGTTCCTTGGAATCCGTGCACAAAGGGTACGTTCTATAATCTTAATAATTTCGAAGTCCAAGAAATTTCTAATAAGCACAATGAAAATTACAATTGGATGGTAAAAATGGGACTTGACACCAGAGTGTTTCAAAGACCAGGTAATCATTTTATTTTTCTATTCCTGACACTCAAATTCATAGGGGGTGAAAAGACAATAGAACATAATCAAAATAACACACAAACACAATTCAAGGACATTTAACCAACTATTATAGCTGTTCTTTGTAAAATATATAAAGGTAAACAAACATCTTTATATAAATTAATGCTTAACAATCTGTATACACTGTAAAACAATTGTTAAAATTCACACTAAGATGCTAGTGCAAGCAGTGGTGTACAAAAGTGCAAACAAGGTTAGTGATGAAAAACTTATCACCGACTTACCACTTCAACATACTCTGCATTCAGTCAAATACTGAAGGCCTCACCACGGAAAACACTTTGATCACTTTTAAAGTTATGTGACTACATTCACCCTGAGTGCTCTTGCCTCAGTATGGCAACTGATTATGAGTTCAGGTTAGGAGCAGCACCAGGGAATCCAGAAACCCATGTGAAGTTGGCCATTCTGATGTGAATCTTCATACTTGATAATGAAAACAATTTCAAGGACAGCTTGTATGTCAAAAACTGTAGAACTGTCACCTCCCTCGACCCTCAAATATTTAAAACTAAAATTAAATCTAATTCCCCCGCTTCATTTAAAATACATGCTGAAGAATTCATCCACTCCAGTGTGGCTTTTCCACAGAAAATAATTCTGCATGAAATCACTCAAAAGCCTTTCCCATTTCTGTCCTAAAATCTGTTGGGGTGGGGGCACTCCTGAAACAAAGTTTACTTTGGATAAATTTGCTTTACTGTGATTACTTTGGACTCTGTTTAAAAGTGTGGTCAGGGCTTCCCTGGTGGCGCAGCGGTTGAGAGTCTGCCTGCCGAGGCGGGGGACACGGGTTCGTGCCCCGGTCCGGGAAGATCCCACGTGCCGCAGAGCGGCTGGGCCCGTGAGCCATGGCCGCTGAGCCTGTGCCTCCGGAGCCTGTGCTCCGCAGCGGGAGAGGCCACAACAGTGAGAGGCCCGCGTACCACAAAAAAAAAAAAAAAGTGTGGTCAAAGCCCAGAACAATCAATCAGAGGTACTAAATATATTAGCTACTTAATGTTCCAAATTATGAGGACAAAAATTAGTTCAAAATTGCATCTTCAACAGACTCTGTAGACTCCGTTTATACTCAGGGATCTTTTTATCCAGGTGTGGGCTGCGGTATGTGAGGGGTAATGGTTCCAGGGTTGAAGAGTAGAAACATGGTTTTAACAAAATTCCAATCACTTTACAGAGGCACAGTCCCTATATTTTTAAGAGCTTGTTCTCTTTCTTTTCTTCTTCCTCTTTTTCTTTTTTTTTTTTTGGTTAAAAAGCACTAATTTGCATTTCAAAAGGACAATGATGGAAATGACCAGAAACATAAATATGGAGCTTTGAGAATTTAGTCCTTAATTGAAGATATACTGTTTTCTGAACTCTCAACTATTCATTACAAAAAAAATTTTAATGTTTATAGAAAATCTTTAATTCCCTATTAATTTTGCATCCAGAAGTTTATATTTGCTAATCTCTACTTTTTTCATGCTCTCTTGGAGACTTTTTGAAGCTTCACCAACTTTTACATACGTTTAAAATGATTCAAACAGGGACTTCCCTGGCAGTCTCCACGATTCCAATGCAGGGGACACGGCGATCCCTGGTCGGGGAACTAAGATCCCGCCTGCTGCATGGCACGGCCAGAAAAAAAAAAATCCAAACCATATACTCTAAATAAAATCAACACAAGATTTTCTGAGAGACTTCCTTTTATATTAGCTATTTTCAGTGTACTCTGGGTCAAAATTTATTTGGCAATAGAAGTCTTGCAAACTTCAGTCCTGTAAGTGACTAAGACTGAAATGCTACGTTGAGCCACATACCAAGTAGAGTTTCAGAAAATGTAAACCTGTCTCCTGAAACTCTCAAATCATGTCAACTAGAGGTATTCTGTTTTTAATGATGGAACTTGTGAAAATGCTGGGTTAATTAAATCATTTTGCAGAAGGCAAGAAACACTATTATCAAATATTACTCTATTTTAATGATTTACAAGTGACTTACATGCTGGAAAGCGCTACACAGAAGTGTGAGCCAGTTGAAAACTAAAGAAAAGAAATGTTCTGTGTATACATTGTAAACCACAGTAAATTTGTGTATGTACACAGGCACACAAAACTAAAATTTAGATCTATGCAGGCAGTATCTGAATTCATACTTCTTTGGCACTCAGAGATACTGGGTCAACTAAGCCAATGGTGAAGAATATTTTTTCATATGCTTTAGGAAATATCTGTGCCCCAATTTTTAAAAATGCTATAATCTTCAATCTAAAAATTCACCAAGATAAACTGGAATCCATCAATTTAAACAGTTACACAAAAGTATAATTAACAGCAGTCATTGAAACAGGTGTTGAGGTTGAGAAGCTCTTCTTTAAAAATACAAAAGCCAGCTGAGACCCTCTATTTTTAGTTTTGGACTTAAGATTTTAAAACATCTTTTGAACACTTCCTGATTTATATGGAATCCAATCTTAACTTGTATACAACAGTGTTAATTACATTTTCACACTCTACAGTGGGAGGAACAAAATTAACCTATGTCCCCAATACTACCATTTACCCAAAAACTACTCCGCAAATGTGCACAATTGCACAGGCACATACAGAGTATATGTTTTCCCCACGTGCTTTTACTGCTTCTTGGCATTCTCTTAACTTGCTTCTCCTGAAGGAAGCAGTGACTTAGTGTATATGCTCTGAGGAGCTCTCAGAACTAGATGGTATGCCCAATGGCTGGGGAACTCTGAGGCCCATCTCCCTGGAGCTGGCAGGAAAGTGCAGCTTCATTTCCAGAGGTTCAGGCCATAAGACTCTTACATCATTGGGAAAATATCCACAGTTTAGTGTGGTCCACAAAGTGACTTTGTTCCTTTGATCCCAGTGACAGACCTAGAATGAGAGCTCTGGAACAATATATTTTGTACCAGAAAGCAAATCCCCTCTAGAGAAACCACTAAGCTTTTTCCTTTATACCAATTTATAACACAAATAATTAACTTCTCAATTATCACAATAGATACTAGGAAATACTTGAAGAAAGGCATGTCCCTGTAAATACTGAAAAGATACCATCAACAAGAGGCAATTACTTTTAATAAGGCTTAGTTCTGTCTGGTCAAGACGTTAAAAATGAGTACTTTAAACATATCTGGCAGAATAAACCAAAGGCTGAAATGTCATTTGCTACTTTTCCCATGGTGCTACTGATGTTTCTAGGCAGGGAGAAAGCTTTTTATTTTCATTTAGAAGGAAGCTGAAAGTGAAATAGAATAGGTGAATTCCTAAAACCAAATGTCATGGTGAAATGACCTTGTTGGTTTAGCCAACTGGTAATTCCTTCCAGGCATATCCTTCAATCCTTATTTGCTTCATATATTACATTATTGATGACAGAAAGGACTACAGTAACTCTGATTTGGACAATAGCTAGAGAAAAACACTGATTCTGATATTAAAATTACTCTTGATGGAACTGGAGCAATCTATTCTCAATGGAATTGGTTAAATATACTATGAAACCTTGGTTTATGACCAAGAGAGGAAACCTTAAGCTTGACAGTCTTTAAAAATAAATATTTGGCACTTGTCTTTCAGCGAAGTATGGGAATCTCTGACATATGGAAAAAAAGAACTCAATTTCTTAGGAAATTAAAATGCTTTAAAAAGCTAACTAAAATCTTACTAGAAAGCCTGTCAATGAGGTTTGCAGACACTATCGCATGTCAAGAATTGCATCTAAAAACAAAAGCCTTTTGTGCTATAAAGTGAGAGCTAGCTGAGAATAAAAAAAAAGAAAATTAAATACATGGATTCATTTTCTTTCCACCAAGAAATAAAATACGCCAAAAATGCAAAAGAGCTGTAGGACAGGAGCAAAATCCCCAAATATCTCAGTGACAAATGAAGGAGAATAGGCTCTTTTTCCTCAGATGCACGCCTCCACGATGAGACTGTGCACAAGACCCTACTTGTCGTTTGCCCTGCAGAGTACCATTAAGTATAAAGAGACTGGGAAGTACCTCTAAATGTGGGGAGACTGGTGCCTGTCACTACTTTTGGTGAAGAGGCACAGAATACCAAACCAGTAAGATGGAGCACTTCAGAATGAGACAACTGGAATGGGCCTATCAAACCAAAAATTAACCTTGGGTTGTACCAGAAGATGTGCTTTTCTGCAGAAGGCCGATCCCACAGGGACTAGGACATGGACCCCATCAGCATTGGTAACGGTAGTGTTACAGATAAAAATACACATGATTCAGAGATAAATGTGGTATAAGGTACAACCAAACACAACTTGTCTCCTGGAAAATGCAAAAGCCTCTAGGAACTTAAGCATTATTCTAAATATTCTGAAGCAGTCTCCTTTCCCAGTAACTCCCTCATATAGATAATAGTAAACATACAAAATTTCAGAGCATACTAGCCAGATAAGACACATTAAAACGAAACATTTGCCCAATAAGGATGCCAAACATTAGGGTTTGCTTTATTGCATGACGTTTGCATAAGAAAAAATAATGAAAACTGTAAGGCATCATGCAGTCATCAATAAGCTAATTATTAACTGTTCACTTAAGATAGGTGGACACATAATCTAAAATTAAAAAACTAGTTCCAAAAAAGTACATAAAAAGTTTAACATGATGAACTTTTAAATATGGTTTACATTTGTAGTTTCATATTGTTAAAAAGTGCTTCAAAGGTAGTCTGGAAAGTTGCTCTTTAAAAATGGTGCTGGGGGTAATGTCAGATTATAAACTAAGTTCTAATTATTTTTATGGAATTAGAAAGCTACATTGTGATATTCAGCTTACTTGAATCAGTCTTCAATTCTGACTCAAATTAGGTTGATAAGATATTAATAATCTAAAAAACATCTGTTTTCTAACCAACAAAAGTCTATTGAATTCAAGTTATGCATGTCGAGTGATCAAATCTCTGAGTAGGCCTGAATGGTGAGACCCTGAACCGATGCGGGCTGGTGTTAATCAATGTACTGAGCCATCCAGCGGAAGCCTTCTCCATAACCTTGTCTTTTGAGCACACTACACATAAAAACTTCTAAGGGCCGGGCATTCAGTTCTTTCAGAGATACACTGCCCTAGAAGAGAAGATAGACATTATGTTGAATGACCCCTTAATGAAATAAAAGCTCCACTCCCCAGGAGAACTGCAGCTCGTACATCTTAGAACAAAGGGTGACTGTGATAAAGCCACGGCTGTTTGGCATCCAAGTACCCTCCCCTAAACACACAGGACGTCTCCTCTCACTCTACTGGAGGACAGGATGTCTGCTCAGTGGGACAGAGGTGAGCTTGTGAGGCACACAAGAATGAAAATAATCTGTGACTTAGAAAAAATTCAAGTTACCTGGGACAACTGGCTTCACTTATATTAAAAACAAACATTCTCTGAGTAGGTTTATGACTAAACAAGGCATTTCTTAAAATTAATGTGGAGCAGGGACTTCCCTGGCAGTCCAGTGGGTAAGACTCTGAGCTCCCAATGTGGGGGGGCGCCAGTTCGACCCCTAGTTGGGGAACTAGGATCCCACATGCAATGCAGCATGGCAAAAAAAAAAAAAAAAAATTAGTGTGCAGTTATTAAAAAGAAGAAACAGAAAATAGACCAAAGTCTACCATATCTAACATAAGAGTCTCCTTCCATAGGCTGCAATATTTCTCTACTCTGGGATTTTTTAATACTAAGGTCCTTCCCCAAAACAAATACCAGTAAAAATGAATGCAAAAATAATGTGTCTTAAAGCTTATTATAAATCATATGTTCAGAAAACCCCAACACTGCTATGGCCAAGTTTACATTTTATTTTTATCTGTGGTGAACTCTTAAACACTGAACTGAGGGCCTAAATACACTACTGGTATGCTTAAACATTCAAGTATATTATTTAGTGGCTAATTCTGAAAAATTATGACAAATAAAACTTTGAAAGCTTTCATTTAGTTTCTCATAAGCATAGGCTTTGACTTTTTTTTTTTTTTTGCGGTACGTGGGCCTCTCACTGTCGTGGCCTCTCCCGTTGCGGAGCACAGGCTCCAGACGCGCAGGCTCAGCGGCCATGGCTTACGGGCCCAGCCGCTCTGCGGCATGTGGGATCTTCCCGGACCAGGGCACGAACCTGTGTCCCCTGCATCGGCAGGCGGACTCTCAACCACTGCGCCACCAGGGAAGCCCGTAGGCTTTGACATTTTTGATATCACCAAGAAAAGGTTTCATTTCATTCAGTGGTAGAAAGAAAATAAATGAGGACATTAAAAAAAGACCCAAATGTATAAATGACAGTTTTTAAGAAAAAAATATGATAATGGGCTTATGAGGTAGGACAATAATAATTTAAAGACATCTGGTTAAAAAAAAAAAGACATCTGGTTATACACCTGAAACTAGTATAATGTTGTATGTCAACTATACCCCAATTAAAAAAAAAAAAAGCCAGACTGTACCAATTAAACCAATAAGAATGATTACTGTTAGGGGTAGTGTGGGAACACACTATTTCAGAAGATTAAAAAAAATAAAATAAAAAGATATTTGTACTACTGAATGAAATATTCACACTTGTCAAAATTTTTTTTTTTTTTTTTTTTTTTACCTTTCCTGTTGTCTGACCATATAAACCAAACATCTCTCGCAACCTCTCTTCACTGATGGCTTCAGGTCTGTCAATCTTATTTCCAAGAATCAGTATAGGCACATTAGCAACAGTTTCATCTGTCATTAGTGACTGAAAAACAAAACAAAACAAAATGAACGACAAGATGTTGATATGAAACCATCTAAAGGTTCACTGTGACAAGCTACCAAATGGGCATCAAGGACTCATTCTCTATCATACCCGTCAGTTTGGCTAACTTTCTTTGGCAAACTCTCCCTACATTTTAAAGTGAGCTCAACAAACCCAAAGCTCAATTCTTCTGCCTCCCTAAGTCTCCTTCTGTAAATGCTCACTCTGTGAATAGACCCAACACTTTGAAGCATGCAGACCTGGTTTCATTTCTAGTTCTGCTGCTTTTGAGTTGTGAGATCTTACACAAATAAGGCTCATTGAAGTTCAAAGAGAATTTGCAATAGTACCACCTACCTTATGGAGTTAATTTGAGAATTAAATGAGGTAATATGCACAGTGCCGGGCACAAAGTAGGAACTCAGGAATTCCCTGACCCTGTTTCAAGACCAGAGACTATCTGGACTTTTCCACATGAATAAGTACTTGTTTGCTTGCTCTAGGCAGAGGCATGGCCAGGTCAACCTTCCATCAAATCATGGACCTGCTTTCTCTGTGGACCCAGATCTAGCACTGACCTTGCCTACTGCTTCTGAGCCCCTTTATGAAGCATGTGACCTGGGAGACGGGAGAGGTGGTGGCTACACATGGCCCTGATCACTCCTGGGAGCGGTGACAAAGATAGCATGTTATGCCATTTCCAGGTTCTGGCTAACTCCTGAAGAAACCAGCATCCTAGGAGGACCAGGGGCTTCAGATCAAGCCACTACAGGAATGTAGCAGACATGAAATATACTACAAGGGCACACTCTGCACAGAGTGAGCCCAAGCCTTCAGGAAGGAAGTCTGCATTAGTACCTCCTCAATAGCTACAATTACTCCAAGCTACTCCCTCTACATTCTAAGTAGAATAATCTCAGAACTCCACAAATTGTCAGGAGTTACATCAGAGGCTGCAAAAAAGCCACACTCTGATACCTACATATCCAGCCTATCTCCTCAGGCTTACCAGAGTGATTCAACTATGTTTAGTTTTAATTATTTAACTTACATCAAGCTCTTCTTTTGATTCTAACAGCCTTTCATGGTCTGCACAATCCACCAGAAATACAATGCCATTGATAGCAGGCAGGTAGTTTTTCCACACTCTTCGAGCTAATAAAAACAATCAGGAGTTAGATTTTATTTGCTGGTCAAACCTAGCAGATAGTTTGAGGGAAGAGTCCAACAAGATATCAAGTGTAATTATCCCTTAGCTGCTGCTACTTCATTATATACTCAAGTCAGTCTTTCACCCAATATTGCCAAAATCTTTCCAGGTGACCAAAGAAGAAATAACAGGTTTTCCTTGATTGTGGGCAAGTCAAATACTTCACTCTGCCCCAATTTTCCTATGTTAGAAGAAGAATTAATATTTGCTACTAATGGACAAGGATGCACATTAAGTTCATTGGAGGGACCACTACTATTTCTTATATGCAGTATTCATTTTTTTGACATTCCTAGTTTATCAGTTTTTTGCCAGTGATAAATCTGGAGTCAGTGACAGAAGGAAATTAGTATCGGGTACAGACTTGTTAAGTTAAAATAATAAACTGTTCTACTCATAACAGAAATTAAAGTTTATGAAACCATTAGGGTAATTTTTGCCATGACATTCTCTTTAGAGGGGAAAACAGTTTTGGGGGTACCCTAGGGGAAGGTAACTTTATTTTCTGACTTCAGTTTTATAATATACCTTAAAATAATATAGAAATGAAGTCTCAAACTCCATTAGGTTCTAAATCTAATGATTATATTCCAGGAATTAGTTTATGTATATTTTAAACAATTGATATATGTCTCAAATGTGCTTTCACTAGCCACAGGCTTTGTAATATTCATTATTTATGAATTACCATGTGGTGGATACTGCTAAGTCCTTTTGGGGATATTAAAAAATAACTAGGATTTCAGTCCCATTAAGTTTAGTAGAGGAAATAAGACAGTCGTTCCACACTTGCAGATATGTATACAAACGCACTAATTGCTACGTAAGTATAGTTGAGAGCACTCCCAGCTGGGAGTGGCTTCTCAGGGGAGGCAGCGGGACTTACACTGGGCCCTGAAGGTGGGTTACCTATGTGCAGATGGGGATGGCATAAGCACAGAGGTGGGAGAACACCAAGATGGTTTGGTTTGGTTGGAGTAAAGAGAATGGGAAAGGGTATAGTGGGAAATAAAGACTCAAAAAGTAAAGTGCGATCAGATCATAGAGATCCTGAGTGCCAGGGCAGTGAGTTTGGCCTTTATTTTATAGGTAATGAGTTAGCCACTGAAGGTTTTTCATACAGAGCAATGACATATTCATAACATGATTACGACAGTAAGCGAAAGGGGGACTGGAGCAGGGAAAGAATGGAGGCTAAATTTTACTCATATGCTTTACCACCAAAAGCAATTCAGACTTAAATTGGAGTACCATGAAAATCATCCTTTGCATTTAAAGCGTTTATCTAGGGGTAATAACTCCTAAATTTTAAGTCTACTCTGGCTTTCTTTGAATAGAATGAGGTTTCATGCACTGGAACATAATGGTCACATTTTTATTAAATAAAACAAAGCAATAGAATCTCACCTTGAACGTGTCCACCCAGATCAAAAGTTGTAAATGTCATGCCAGCAATGGTTAGTTCTTCTGACGCTAAATAATAATACAAACTATTTTAACAACATGAAGATTAGACATCCATTCCTGATATATATTGCCACTTAAAGTTTGATTTACTTTAATTGCAAATAAGGTCAAATCAAAAAGCAATTCTCTGTTGTAACTACTATATTCCCTTTCATATTGCCAATATAATGCACGTAAATGGTAATATTCATTTCTAGTATTCACTACCCACCACAAATCCAACACTTACTTATTTTTCCTTCTATCTCCTGCTGAAATTGACAATTATTTACTGTGAATTCAAGTGACTGCTCCAACCTAATAATTTTTCCTGTAATTCATCTTAAATGATAAAGGTGAAATAACAGTATTCTCTCATGGCTGTCATATTTCACAGGTGACAGTCTTTAATGACAAACACAATTATAATAAAAAATTTGGCTATCATTTCTTCAAATATTTTTTCTGCTCCCTTCCTTCCCCTTCTGGGACTTCAATGATGGGTTTGCTAGACTACTTAATATTGTCCCACAAGTTACTGAGGCTCCGTTGATTTTTTTTTTCAGTCATTTTTCTCTGTGTTTCTTTTAGTTTCTATTGCATTGACTTAAGTTCACTGGTCTTTCCTTCTGCAGTATTGGCACTAATTTGCTATTAATCCTTGGGACTTCCCTGGTGGTCCAGTGGTTAAGATCTGTGTTCCACTGCAGGGGTGCGGGTTCAACCCCTGGTCGGGGAACTAAGATTCCACATGCCGTGCAGTGTGGGACACCCTCCACCCCACAAAAAAAATTGCTATTAATCCTATCTAGTGAAAATTTCATTTCAGATATTTTATTTTTCTTTTCTATAAGTCCCATTTGGTTCTGTCTTATATCTGCCATTTCTCTCCTCATTATGTTCATGTTCCCCTTAAATCCTTTTTTTTTTTTTTTTTTTTGCGGTATGCGGGCCTCTCACTGCCGTGGCCTCTCCCGCCGCGGAGCACAGGCTCCGGGCGCGCAGGCTCAGGGGCCATGGCTCACAGGCCCAGCCGCTCTGCGGCATGTGGGATCCTCCTGGACCAGGGCACGAACCCGTGTTCCCTGCATCGGCAGGTGGACTCCCAACCACTGCGCCACCAGGGAAGCCCTCCCTTAAATCCTTAAGCATATTCATAACAGCTATTTCAATGTCCTTATTTGCTAATTCCATCATCTTTTTTACTTCTGCCATCATCTTTGTTACAATCTGTTTTTACTGATTAATTTTTCTCCTGGTTATGGATCATACTTTCCTGCTTCTTTGCATGTCTAATAATTTATTGAATGTTGGATTTTAAAAAAATTAATTAATTTTGGGCTGCACTGGTTCCTCCCTGCTGCGCGCAGGCTTTCTCTAGTTGTGGCGAGCAGGGGCTACTCTTCCTTGCAGTGCGCGGGCTTCTCATTGCGGTGGCTTCTCTTGTCGCGGAGCACGGGCTCTAGGCACATGGGCTTCAGTAGTTGTGGTGCACTCACGGGCTTAGTTGCTCCGCGGCATGTGGAATCTTCCCGGAGCAGGGATCGAATCCATGTCTCCGGCATTGGCAGGCGGATTCTTAACCACTGTGCCACCAGGGAAGTCCCTGGATGTTGAATTTTGTTGTATCCTTTTCAAGAAAGTTGGACTTTGGGAATTCCCTGGTGGTCCAGTGGTTAGGACTCAGCGCTCTCACTGCAGGGACCCTGGTCAGGAACTAAGATCCTGCAAGCCACAGGCCGAAAAAAAAAAAAAGAAAAGAAAGTTGGACTTTGTTCTGGCAGGCAGTTAAATTGCTTGCAGATCAGTTTTTTTTTTTTTTTTTGTGGTACGTGGGCCTCTCACTGTTGTGGCCTCTCCCGTTGCGGAGCACAGGCTCCGGACGCGCAGGCTCAGCGGCCATGGCTCACGGGCCTAGCTGCCCTGCGGCATGCGGGATCCTCCTGGACCGGGGCACGAACCCGTGTCCCCTGCATCAACAGGCGGACTCCCAACCACTGCGCCCCCAGGGCAGCCCTGCAGATCGGTTTTTAAGTTTTGTAGGGCAGACCTAAGTAGCCTTTACTTTGGAGCTACTTTAGCCCCATTACTAAGATATGATCCTTTGGAGTATTCAACAATGTCTCTCCTTTTTGGCTGGTGCGAACTTGGATTCCCGGCCCCATGTGAGCTCTGGGAATTATTTGGCTAACAACTCCACTATAACTGTTCTTCCAGAAATTATTCTTTGACTGGCCATGTGTATTTCACTCTATGTATGCACAGATTGGTAATCAGCCATGAAAATATCTGGAGTTCTGGGATTTACCTGGTGGTCCAGTGGTTAAGGCTCCATGCTTCTACTGCAGGGGGCCCATGTTTGATCCCTGGTCAGGGAACTAGATCCCGAATGCATGCCACAACTAAGAGTTCGCATGCCACAACTAACACCCGGCGCAGCCTAAATAAATATATATATTTTTTTAATTTCTGGAGTTCCTTCTCTGCAGAGCTCCTTCCTCTGTGGTAATCTGCCCAGCAAATTCTAGTCACCTCAGCCTCCCCAAATTCTGGTCTCTGTCTCCTCAACTCAGTAAGACTACTAGGTTGTTTGGGTTTCCTCTCCCTACACCATGATCTGAAAATTACCTCCTGTGATAAAACTTGAATAGAGAAGCATTTGTTTTTCTTCTCTCAGGAATCATAGCCCTGTGCTATGTTGTAATAGATATTTTTGTCCAGTTTTCTAGTCATTTACAGTGGGATGGTAATTCCAGACTCTGTTATTCCCTCATGGCCAAAAGCAGAAGACCCCCTACAATTACAATGAAAGGTTCAGTATAATTGTTAACTATTCAATATAACTATGAGACCCCAGAGTAGTTTATCTTGCTAAAAAATTCTGTATGAAGACTGCCAACTGAATGAATAAGTAATACAATTTGTGTTCAAAGCATGATCCTTTCCATAAGGAAAAGAAAATGCTTGGATGTGGTTGGCAAACTACCCTATGGTTACAATCCCCAGTACACTCCGTGCTTTCTAAAAGAAGTCCCAATTTGATTAAGATACAGAATACTGTTAACATCCCCGCAAGTTCCCTCTTGCCCCTTCCCAGTCTACACCTCCACTCCCAGAAGCAAGCACTGATCTGAATTCTATCACCACAGGTTTGTTTTGCCTGTTTTAGAATTTTATATAAATGGTATCATATAGTATATAAATTTTGTGACCAGCCTCTTCCATGCAATATAATATGCGTCATATGTATCAGCAGTTTATTCCTCTTTCTTGTTGAGTAGAATCCCATTGTTTATCCATTCTATTTTTGAAGGACATCTGAGCTGTTTCCAGTTTGGGGCTACTACAGATAAATAAAACTGGTATAATAAACATTCTTGTATGAGAATTTTGGTGAACACATGTTTTTCATTTCTCCTAGATAAATACCTAGCAATAGAACTGCCAGATCATAGGGTAGATATATGTTACCTTTTTCACATATGCTTTTTCTTTTTAAATTTTTATTGGAGTATAGTTGATTTGCAATGTTATGTTAGTTTCAGGTGTACAGCAAAGTGAATCAGTTATACATATATACCCATTCTTTTTCAGATTCTTTTTTTTAAGATTTTTTAAAGATTTATTTATTTATTTAAAAGATTTATTGTTTATTAATTTATTTTGGCTGTGCCAGGTCTTAGTTGCAGCACATGGGATCTTCGTTACCGCATGTGGGATCTTTAGTTGTGGCATGCAGGATCATTTGTTGCGGTATGCAGACTTCTTAGTTGTGGCATGTGGGATCTAGTTCCCTGACCAGGGATCGAACCCGGGCCCCCTGCACTGGGAACATGGAATCTTACCCACTGGACCACTAGGGAAGTTCCTATTTATTTACTTATTTTGGTTGAGCTGGGTCTTAGTTGAGGCACATGTGACCTTCGTTGCCATGTGCGGGATCTTTAGTTCTGGCATGCGGAATCTTTCACTGCGGCATTTGAACTCTTAGTTGCGGCAGGCATATGGGATCTAGTTCCCTGAACAGGGATTGAACCCGGGCCTCCTGTGTTGGGAGCAAGGCATCTTAGCTACTGGACCACCAGGGAAGTCCCCAAATTCTTTTCCCATATAGGTTATTACAGGATATTGAGTAGAGTTCCCTGTTAGTTATCTATTTTTTAAAATTTCTTTTTAAAAAATTAATTTATTTTTATTTTTGGCTGCATTGGGTCTTCATTGCTGCACGCGGGCTTTCTTTAGTTGCGGTGATTGGGGACTACTCTTCGTTGCGGTGCATGGGCTTCTCTTGTTGCAGAGCACAGGCTCTAGGCACGTGGGCTTCAGTAATTGTGGCACGCGGGCTCAGTAGCTGTGGCTTGCAGGCTCTAGAGCACAGGCTCAGTAGTTGTGGCTCATGGGCTTAGCTGCTACGCGGCATGTGGGATCTTCCCGGACAAAAGCTCGAACCTGTGTCCCCTGCATTGGCAGGCAGATTCTTTTTGTTTTTTTTGAATTTTATTTTATTTATTTTTTTATACAGCAGGTTCTTATTCGTTTTCCATTTTATACACATCAGTGTATACATGTCAATCCCAATCTCCCAATTCATCACACCTCCCCACCCCCCGGCCGCCACTTCCCCACCTTGGTATCCATACGTTTGTCCTCTACATCTGTGTCTTTATATCTGCCCTGCAAACTGGTTCATCTGTACCATTCTTCTAGGTTCCACATATATGCGTTAATGTACAATATTTATTTTTCTCTTTCTTACTTACTTCACTCTGTATGACAGTCTCTAGATCCATCCACGCCTCTACAAATGACCCAATTTCGTTCCTTTTTATGGCTAAGTAATATTCCATTGTATTTATGTACCACATCTTCTTTATCCATTCGTCTGTCGATGGGCATTTAGGTTGCTTCCATGACCTGGCTATTGTAAATAGTGCTGCAATGAAGATTGGGGTGCATGTGTCTTTTTGAATTATGGTTTTCTCTGGGTATATGCCCAGTAGTGGGACTGCTGTGTCATATGCTAATTCTATTTTTAGTTTTTTAAGGAACCTCCATACTGTTCTCCATAGTGGCTGTATCAATTTACATTCCCACCAACAGTGCAAGAAGGTTCCCTTTTCTCCACACCCTCTCCAGCATTTGTTGTTTGTAGATTTTCTGGTGATGCCCGTTCTAACTGGTGTGAGGTGATACCTCACTGTAGTTTTGATTTGCATTTCTCTAATAATTAGTGATGTTGAGCAGCTTTTCATGTGCTTCTTGGCCATCTGTATGTCTTCTTTGGAGAAATGTCTATGTAGGTCTTCTGTCCATTTTTTGATTGGGTTGCTTGTTTTTTTAATATTGAGCTGGCAGGGGGATTCTTAACCGCTGTGCCACCAGGGAAGTCCATAGTTATCTATTTTATATATAGTAGTGTGTATATGTTAATCCCAGTCTCCTAATTTATCACTTCCCCCCACGTTTCCCCTTTGGTAACCATAAGTTTGATTGCAAGATCTGTGAGTCTGTTTCTGATTTGTAAATAAGTTCATTTGTATCATTTTAAAATTAGATAGATTCCACATATAAGTGATATCATATATTTGTCTTTGTCTGACTTTACTTCACTTAGTAGGATAATCTCTAGGTCCATCCATGCTCCTGCAAATGGCATTATTTTGTTCTTTTTTATGGCTAAGTAATATTCCACTGTATATATGTACCACATCTTCTTTATCCATTCCTCTATCGATGGACATTTAAATTGCTTCCATGTCTTGGCTATTGTAAATAGTGCTGCAGTGAACATTCAGGTTCATGTATCTTTTTGGATTATGGTTTTCTCTGGATATATGCCCAGGAGTGGGATTGCTGGATCATACAGTAGTTCTATATTTAGTTTTTTAAGAAACCTCCATACTGTCCTCCATAGTGGCTGTACCAATTTACATTCCCACCAACAGTGCAAGAGGGTTCCCTTTTCTCCAGACCCTCTCCAGCTCTTATTGTTTGTAGATATTTGATGATGGCTATTCTGACCAGTGTGAGGTGGATATGTCATTGTAGTTTTGACTTGCATTTCTCAAATAATTAGTAATGTTGAACATCTTTTCTTGGGCTTTTTGACCATCTGTCTGTCTTCTTTGGAGAAATGTCTATTTAGATCTTCTGCCAATTTTTTGATTGGGTTGTTTGTTTTTATGATATTGAGTGGCATGAGCTGTTTATATATTCTGGAGATTAATCCCTTGTTGGTCTCTTCATTTGCAAATACTTTCTCCCATTCTGTGGGTTGTCTTTTTGTTTTGTTTATGGTTTCCTTTGCTGTGCAAAAGCTTTTACACTTAATTAGGTCCCATTTGTTTATTTTTGTTTTTATTTTCATTACTCTAGGAGGTGAATCAAAAAAGATATTGTGGGACTTCCCTCGTGGTGCAGTGGTTAAGAATCTGCCTGCCAATGCAGGGGACATGGGTTTGAGCCCTGGTCCGGGAAGATCCCACATGCTGCGGAGCAACTAAGCCCATGAGCCACAACTACTGAGTCTGAGCTCTAGAGCCCGCAAGCCACAGCTACTGAGCCCGTGAGCCACAACTACTGAAGCCTGCACACCCTAGAGCCTGTGCTCTGCAACAAGAGAAGCCACTGCAATGAGAAGCCCATGCACTGCAAATAAAGAGTAGCTCCCACTCGCCACAACTAGAGAAAGCCTGCGCGTAGCAACAAAGACCCAACACAGCCAAAAATAAATAAATTAATTAATTAAAAAAAAGTTATTGCTGAGATTTATGTCAGAGTGTTCTGCCTATGTTTTCCTCTAAGAGTTTTATAGTATCCAGCCTTACATTTAGGTCTTTAACCCATTTTGAGTTTATTTTTGTATATAATGTTAGAGAGTATTTTTAGTTTCATTCTTAAAAATATGCAATGCAAAAAAAAAAATATGGAATGCTTCACGAATTTGTGTGTCATTCTTGTGCAGGGGCCATGCTAATCTTCTCTGTATCATTCCAATTTTAGTATATGTGCTGCCGAAGTGAGTACACATGTTTTTTGATTAATTGAAAAATATTAGTTGAAATGAATGTGAGCCACAGGAAGGTTGAGATAGCATCTGTTTTGTGCCACTGCTTTTACTCCTAGTACTTAGAACAATGTCTGCCATAGAGCAGGTGCTCAAAAAATATTTGTTAAATAAATTAAAAAGGGCAACATCATAAAATTTTTTAAATGACTTACACCTAATATAAGACCACTGTGTAATCTCTTCCATTTCTATTGCTTTTGCAGATAATTTTGTATACTCAATTTCACCATGATCATTTTTCTTTAACAGTATTGTTCTTGTATCAGAATCTTATTTGTCAAGCCCCACTTTCCTCTCCTAATATAAAAAAAAAGTATCAATTTTACAAAATCTTCCTTTTCCAACTTCACTCACTAACAGCTTTAGAGATAAAATGGTAATTTGTTTTGCTCTATTTTCCTTCTTTGTTCTTTGTATATTTACTGAACTAAATTAACTATCATATTATCTACTTTTTAGTCCAGTTCTCAATTTTATACTCATTATTAAGGCCAACACTCATTATTTCATAATTAATCTATGGATTAACTTATCTTTAAACTCTCTGTGTACTTGATTCATCGTCTTTTCAACAGTAAAAGTAAGTTCACAGGTATTTTAAGATTAGGTTTCTGTTTCTAATAATTTTATCACTTTAACATTAACTTTACTTTCTCAAACAGTACCTATTACATAATCTTATATACAGAATGATACGTATTAAGTGATTTATAGAATCATTATTAATGTCTTTCAGGTAGTCTTTCTAAAAGGAAGCACAGTAAATTATTTTTTAATTATTTTAAAACTTTCTAGGGAATTCCCTGGCCGTCCAGTGGTTACAACTCGGTGCTTTCACTGCCGTGGGCCCAGGTTCAGTCCCTGGTTGGGGAACTAAGACCCTGCAAGCCGTGGGGTGTGGCCAAAAAGAACACCAAAAAACAAAAACCTTTCTATAAGTGTATCAATACATGCCCTGTTTTTTGGAATAATTCTATGGTCTTTATATTAGAAATAGTTCAGGTTGTTAGGACTGGAAAAATAACTGGTTAACAAGTTGAGAGCTACCAGCAAAGTATAAGACTATAATCTGTCCATTGAATAATGATTAAAATAGTACAGTTCTAAAATTTGAAAGAAATTTAGGTTATGTAACAAGCTAAAGGTGACTATTTATAACCTAAGCAATATGTTGTTGAATATCATATCATAATCCCTGAGGCAATAACTTTTTAATTCCTCTAGCTGGACAATGGTATACTAACTGATACGAAGATATGAGTATTATTTGAAGATCTAAATATACTCCCTAGAGTTGGGTCACTTATTATTTACTATACTATTTTAAGAACAGGTGAAATGACCTGATCATAATTTATCCACCAAAAAAACAAACAAAACCTTTTGGTTAGGGCCTATGAATTGGTACCACTTGATCAAGTAATATATTGTATGGGAGAATATACTTACTGGGGTGTAACGTTGGGACATGTTGTCCAAGTCTATCATCTTTTAGCATGTGTAGCAATGTTGTTTTTCCCGCATTATCCAATCCAAGAAATACCAATTTACCAGTTTTCTTATATAATCCTGCAGAATAAGAGCTATGATTAGTCAAAGTGATATCTGACAGACTACACAAATAAAATGACTTTAAAAAGAAGTATAATATAATATTCACAATTTAGTTATTTAGATACTTTTCCTAATTACCCCAGATTTTTGATAAAGAAACATTAACCTTTTTGAACTTTTAATATTTTATAAATTGGCCTGAAAAAGCTTGGATATCTAACCTATTTTTAGTTTTGAAGAGCTATTTTAAATTTATTATGATTTGGGAATTCAAATCATTATAAAACTAAACTTTGCCCCGATCAATAAATGTGTGTGACCTAAACTTATCTTGCAATGCCAGAATGCCAATTCCCTTGACAATTTATCTTAAATCCTCTTTTATTTTATTTTAGTTTATCCCTTGATAAATATCTGTGTCCTCTACTAGAGAAACACTCATAAAATACTTGACATCATGTATTTATGAAGCTAGACCAAAAGAAAAATTAAAGAGTATTTTTCCACAGATAAAAATAAATTAACTATTTTTGACAATAAAAATTACAGTGAGTTTTTTTTCAGTAAAAAAGTTTAGTTCACTGTCAAATTTCCCTGAGAATAAGGTTAAACTATTCACATGATTGCATAACACTAAGCAACAACAAAAATATCCAAGCACATAATTTTAAATATATCAGTCAAGCATTGATAGATAAAGGGATAAACAGATAAAGACAGCATTGACCAATTTACAGTAGACTGGCATTTGCTGCAAAGTTCCATATTGAGCTATATGTGTGTGTGTGTGTGTGTGTGTGTGTGTGTTTGTGTGTATTTTAAAGACTTTTCTTAGAGCACTTTTAGGTTTACAACAAAACTGAAAGGAACGTACAGAGATTTCCCATATACCTCTGTCCCCACACATACATATCCTCCCCCAAGAGGATAAAAGTTTAATGACACATATTCAACAGTATACAGAGTATTTTCACCGCCCTAAAAAGTCCTCTGTGCTCTGCCTATACATCCCATCCCACCCAAGGCCCAGCAACCAGTGATCTTTTTATTGTCTCCATATTTTTGCCTCTTCTAGAATGTCATGTAGTTGGAATCACTCAGTATGTAGCCTTTTCAGATTGGCTTCTTTCACTCAGTAATACGCATTTTAGTTTCTTCCATGTATTTTCATGGCTTGATAGTCCGTTTCTTTTTAGTGCTGAATAATATTCCATTGTCTGGCTATACCATAGTTTATCCATTCACCCACTAGAGGACATCTTGGTTGCTTCCAGGTTTTGGCAGTTATGACTAAAGCTGCCTCAAACACCTGTGTACAGGTTTTCGGGTGGGTGTAGGTTTTCAGGTGGATGTAAGTTTTCAACTCCTTTGGGTAAATACCAAGGACCACAATTGCTGGATTGAATGGTAAGAGTATGTTTAGTTTTATAAGAAACCAACAAACTGTCTTCCGAAGTGGCTGTACCATTTTTCATTCCCACCAGCAATGAATGAGAGTTTCTGTTGTTTCACATCCTCACCAGTATTTGGTGTTGTCAGGATCTGGATTTGGGGCATTCTAATAGGTGTGTAGTGGTATTGAAATTTATTTTTCATGTCTTTAATTGTCTAATACCCATGGAATTCCATGAGGACAGGGAATGCAGCAGCAGCTCAAAAAATACTTAATCAATAAATGAAATTTTTAAGACATTAGGCAATTACAGATTCAGGCCATCCATTTTCTAATAAGTTCGTGCCAAAATAACATCTAGTTCTTTACCCACATTTAATTTTAAGAAGTAAATTATTTAAGTCCTAATCTTTTGATCACATATTGACCAACAATTCCAATCCTAAAGAGAAGATTGTTTTCCATATTTACTTGAGCTGGGATACTACATCTCTCTAATTATAAATCTGACTAATAATGTCCTTAAACATTTCTATTTCTTAAAAGATTTCTATATAGACTGTTTCTAACCAATGCACTCAATCTTACCACCCTTTAAAAAAAATATTTAATTTTATTTATTTTTGGCTGCGTTGGGTCTTTGTTGCTGTGTACGGGCTTTCTCTAGTTGTGGCAAGCGGGAGCTACTCTTTGTTGTGGTGCGCGGGCTTCTCATTGCGGTGGCTTCTCGTGTTGTGGAGCATGGGCTCTAGAGCACAGGCTCAGTAGTTGTGGCATGTGGGCTCAGTAGTTGTGGCGCACGGGTTTAGTTGCTCCACGGCATGTGAGATCCTCCCAGACCAGGGATCAAACCCGTGTCCCCTGTATTGGCAGGAAGATTCCTATCCACTGTGCCACCAGGGAAGTCCCTACTACCCTAACTTTTAAATAGTAAAAGTGTACAGGATAATATACTAAAAGGGAACAACTGCATTTAATCTTTAAACTGAGTTGGACTAAATTCTTATTTTGTGGTAGGCACTGTTAAGCACCTGCAAACATTTCACTTAATGCTCAACTCTGTGAAGTAGCATTATTATCCTCTTTTTTACAGAGGGGAAATGAAGACTCAGAGTTAACTTGCTCAAATGCCGAAGTCAGATCTGAGATTTGAACCTATGTTTGATCCCAAAGCTTTGGCTCATTTTCATTTCTCTATACTGCTTCCTAAAGTTAGCACTATTAACCTTCTTGTTCCTGATTGTGATGCAATCTATTTTGCCTTTTCAACATAATTCAGCATAGATTCATTGTTCTATAAACTGAGATATAGATTCCAACATGTTATAACCCAAAGCCCCAGCAAAATAAAGTTTAAAAGCCTCTATTTCTGACCCAGTTCTTGCAAATATGGGACAAAATATTTCAGTCTGATAAAAAGATTTAAGAATTCTCTTGGAGGTAGTATAGAGAGATCTGACATTTGACCTGTAGTAGAGCAACAGTATAAAATAATGTGAGGAATTATATTTTTAAAAAGAAAAAAAAACACTCTGGGTTTTTAAAAATTTACAACTAAGGTTCAACTAAGAAATAAAAATACAGTGACAAAATTTGATCTTACATTTTTATCCTTTCAATATATAGTAGTCAAACAAAATTTATATTTCCCAATCAAAATTTATTTCCTCAGTCAAGATTATGTTTATGGAGAAAGAAATATTTATATAGGAGATATCATTCCATAAGTATGGTTGTAGCCAGTTTAGAACTATGTTGACCACTCTGTAATTACATGAAATGCTTCTCTTTCTGCCAGTTTACAAGATGATGGTTATAAGGAGACTAAACTTCGGACAAAATTTGAAAATAGGAGACTAGAAATATTTTCATTAATTATTACAATAATAAAATTGTGTATATCCCAACATAAAAGTTAATCAAAAGCCTGGTTCAGGGGGAAAAAAAAAGCCTGTTTCACCGAAAAATGTGACAAGTCAAGGGTGTCAATAAAAGAATGGGAAGCAAAGATTATTCCTATCTTTAAAATCTATAAAGAGAGGAAAATCACTAGTCAGAATTGCTGGGTAAACAAGACTCATTTAGTAGGTTATAAAATGCCATTTATAATATATGAGGTACTTTATGGAACATGCATTTTTATAATAATAATAAAAAAAGAAACAATGCATTGGATTCCGGTGAGGATTACATGAGGTAAAGCATGTAAAACTCTTGTGCAAACTGGCTAATAAATGGTAGCTATTCCTGTTAATAATATGCTTATCAACAACCTTAAAAGATAGGAATTATTATTATTTTACAGATAAGGAAATTAAGGCTAAAGTGGAGAAAAGAGTTTGTCTAAGATTACTTTGCAACAGGTATAATGAGTAATTGAACATGTTTGTATGATTCCAGAGCCCATATTTGTAATTACTGGGTTACATACAAAGAGGCTCTGTACAAATAAAAGACATTTTTATATAAGTAGGATTAAATGGGATAACAAAAGAGAACAAAGGGCCAACATTACCTAAAAACTGTAGCACACTGCTGAAACCACTGTAAATCCAGTCAAATATGAAGGACATAGCCAAATCTTACAGGGTCTGGAAAAAAAAGTGTTTTGAATTTAGTAGTCAACATTAAACACCAACAACATTAAACATCAACTGTGAGTAAATAATCCTACAACCTTACTACAAAGAATTAAACACTCTTTTCCATGCCAGTCTAACCTGATCTATACTGATGAATAAAAAACAAAATGTCATTAAAATACCAAGTAGAGACCATTCTTTGCCCCTCAAAGTAGCAAACATGAAAAAATTATAACAGTCAAGACTAGAAAAAATGTGGTAAAAGAAGCATTATTAGTGGCAGTATAAATTGGTACAAATCTTTTTCAAAACCAATTTGACAATAATGTATCTGTTGATACCATCTGACCCAAGAATTCTACTTTTAGAAATTGTCCTAAATATGGAAAAGCTTACGTATAAAGATGTTCATCAAAGTGTTCCATAAGAAAATTTTTAGAAATAATCTATGTTCAATAGTAAATTAAATATAGTATCTATGGCATATGAAATATTTACCAAAACCTTGGAGTGGGGGATGGGAGAGAAGGGAGAAAAGAGGAAAAGAAAGGAAATTGATCATGAAATAAGTTTCTGAGTCTGATTTTACCTATGTGGAGTAAAAACCCTTTTTCTTTTTCTTTTGTTCTTTTGTAGCAGTTGGTACCAGACAGTAAATTTCTGGGTTTGTTATCTTTCTGCATTTTTCAAATTTTAATCATGTTACTAAATGTAAAAAAAAAAAAAAAAAAAGATTAAATCACAGTAGAAAATACAGAGCATAGTTCAATTCAGCACTTACTTGACATGTACTTGATAAACTAATATAGCTAATATGGAAAATAAGAGAAAAAAAGCCTCTTTAGAAAAAAAAATCACTTATACAAAAATATGCTTTCAGATCAACAAAGTTCATTTTCTAGAGCTGAACAAAAAAACCCAGGCCCCAAACTTGGGCCAAGTCCAAAAAGTTTGAAGGGTTGTGCTATCTTTGATATTCTTCAGACTAAGTATGACACACAACACTGCTTTCTATAACTGCCTCTCCCTCCAGTGGGCTGCCAAGCTGGACACAGATGGGCCCACCAAACTCAATATTCTTAGAGGGTAAGATGTTGAGAGCACATCACCTTGAGAGTCAGAAACAGAGAAAAGAGACAGCCTACCTCCAGTCTGTACAAGGCCTAGCAGTGTTTACTAGGAAATCCCCTGGATCCTGGCAATAGATTCTCCCCTCTTCTATTAACTTCTTACTTGAATTAGCGTAAGCAGAATTTTGTTCTTGCAATCAGTTGATTCCTGATTAAGACAGAGTGACTGGCAAACTATGAATAGTTTCATTTGTCAGTGTCACAAGAATGAGAACTACAACAGCAACATAAATATATAAGAATCTATTATCTTAGAAGTTCTCATTTTACTCAAGTTGAAAATTACACCTCCTACTATTATCATTTTAGGTCATATAGAAATTGAAACTTAAAGTCAGAGAAAATATATACAGGTGGCTTGTCTTTTCTGAAGATTCTGAGGTATATGCTTTTCAAAGGGAATCATAATAATTTTCACTGTAGAGAACCAAATAAAGCAGTGGTGTGTTGAGATATTTAATTTAATTTAATATATATTTACCTAGTTCATATTACATCCAAAGTCCAGAGCTAGACATCATGGGGAATACAAATATTGATGACAAACATGGCTCTTTCTCTCAAAAAGATTATACAGTGATAAATTAGCTACACAAATGCAATTAAACTGAAAAATGCTAAAACTGAATAGGATATTATCTAAAATGGTAACAACTCACCCTATAGAGTTTCAAGACTCATTCAAACACAAGGGGGAAAAAATGCCCATACTCTAAGTCCTAAGCTACTAGGGGAGTAATGATCATAAGAGCATAAAAACAAAATAATGAAAATAAATAACAGAGATATGAGGTATTTATGTGCATACCAACAGAAAGAGGTATGGTATGCTCACAAATGCACTTTATATTTTGTATGAAAAAAGAGAAAACCAGTCCTGCTTGTCTCTACATCCGAAGTCCTATTTCCATAGTTCTATGGTGACACCAGGGTACAGCTAAGGAAAGGTTTCTTAGATGGTGTTTAGCCTGAATGGGTACAGCAAAAAGTCGGGAATTGTTAGATAATATGACTGGGGTTAGGGGACCGCAAACTGAGAGTAAAAAATCAACTGGTGCTAATTAGTGATGCAGAAGCCAGATTGATAAACAAATCTGAGACTAAATTTAGACATTAGGTCTTCATGCCTGCTACTTTTAATATATGAACATAAGAAACGATGCTGAATCCGCCTTTCAACTTAATAAAACAAAGCAAAACAAACAAACAAAAAATATCAGCTACCATTTATTGAACCTCTACAAGCATTATGGTCTAGAGGTTAAGAGCAGGAGCTCTGGTGCTAGGACTTTACTATCTACTTTAGGTAAGTTACTTCACTTTCCTCATCTGTAAAATGGGGATAACAATATTACCTGAGATGGTTATTGTGAAGATTAATTACTACACGCAAAGCATTTAGTATTTCGCATGGAGGAAGCATTTAATTTTAGCTGCTGTTATTATTATTTCTTCTACTACATGGCCCACAGTACTAGACACTTTACAGATATGACCACTAAATACCCCAACAACCTTTCAGAGTACATATATTATTGTTCGCATTTTACAGAAGAAGCTGAAGTTACAGTAAGTAAAACTCAACTATTAATGATAGGCACAGCTAAGTTTCAAACATGAGTCGAACTTCCACGTCCATCCCCTTTCCCTTACATTGCATTGGCTCTCTAAAGCTTTATAATAATAGTTTTAAAGGTTTAAATTTATTTAAGTCATTACATACCATTTTTTAATAACTCCAGCTCATGACTCTGACATGTAATTCCTTCCTCTCCCTCACATCCAACGCCCAGTCATTCCTTAGTTCTATCAATTTCTGCACTGAAGTCTCAAGTTTTCTTTGATGCTCACAGGAGCCACCTAATCAAAAGCCTTATTGTCACTTTCCAAAACTACCATCTTAACATCAAAATGTGTTTCTACCCATCTGTACATGCCCTCCAGAGTAGCTTCCCCAAAATGTCATCTTGGACTTGTTGCATAGTCAGGGTGACTATAACTCCCAGTTTGCTGGGGATAGTCTCAGCAAAGTTATTTCAGTGTAATTATTAACAGTGCTTCCTCTCACTCTCAAAAGGGTCCTGATTTAGGTTAAATTATATGGCCACTCTATGCTTGTGGATGGAGAGTCACTGGAGGTTTGTGAGCTGAGAAATGATACATTCAAACTCCTAGGCCAGTATTCCACATTCCACTCTTAGCTACCTTTCCAAGTTTAATACATATTACTTCCCTACTTGTAGCTTTCCCCAGACCAAAGTAAACTGCTTGCCATTCACCACTGGCGACCTGGACTTTTACTACCTTAAAACCTCTGCTCATTATCCTTCCCAGCATCAGAATGTTCTCCCACTATCTCTGCTAAAGTCTCCTTGCCTCCAGCACCAGCCAAATGCTATGAAAGAAATTAATTCTCACTTGAGGGACAGATATAGATGGAAGAACCAAAAGAACCCAGGAAGGGTAAAAGAACTAGAAGAGAGAGGCAAGGAAAGAAGTTAGCCACATTAAATGCAGAGATGTCACAGCTAGCTTTGGTGACAAGGAGACAACAGTTGACAGCATGAGTAGCCTGCAGTGGAGTGGTAGGTAGTACAGGAGAGCCTATGGCCGGTACTTAAAGCACAGCAGAGCTGTGTGACCTTGAACAAGTTAAAATCTCTCAGGGTGTTTTAAGAGCAAATGAGATACAATGTACAAAGTAAGTATCAATATTGAAAACCTGGCTTCTGTCATTATTGAGAAGAGAATGGGACAGGAGGTTAACAGGTGGAGGCAGTGAGGAAATTCTTCTTTCATTCTTTTTCTTTCTTTTTTTTTTTTTTTTTTTGCGGTACGCGGGCCTCTCACTGTTGTGGCCTCTCCCGTTGCAGAGCACAGGCTCCGGACGCGCAGGCTGAGCGGCCATGGCTCACGGGCCCAGCCGCTCTGCGGCATGTGGGGTCTTCCCGGACCGGGGCACGAACCCGTGTCCCCTGCATCGGCAGGCGGACTCTCAACCACTGCGCCACCAGGGAAGTCCTAGGAAATTCTTCTTTCAAAAAGTTTGAAATGGGATGAGGGAAATGAGGTTTTCTTCTTAAGGAAGGGTGAGGCTTGAGAATGTTGATAAATTGAAAGGAAGGAGCTAGTGGCAAGGAAGAGGTTAAAGATGAGAAAGAGAAGGAATTAACCAAAAGGGTCAAAGTCTCAAGAGGAGCCTGGGCAGAGAGCACACTCTTTCTCTAAGATGAGAAGGAAGGAAGGCCAGGAAAGATGAAGAAGGGGTGTAACTACTGAGCCCGCGCGCCTGGATCCCGTGCTCCGCAACAAGAGAAGCCACCGCAATGAGAAGCCTGCACACCGCAACAAAGAGTAGCCCCCGCTCGCCGCAACTAGAGAAAGCCTGCACAGCAACGAAGACGCAACACAGCCAAAATTAAATTAAATTAAAAAAAAAAAAGAATAGCTACTGTGGGGAAAAGATCGAATTAAAAGATTGCTAAAAAGAGCCAGGGACTTCCCTGGTGGCACAGTGGTTAAGAATCCGCCTGCCAATGCAGGAGACGCGGGTTCGAGCCCTGGTCTGGGAAGATCCCACATGCCGCGGAGCAACTAAGCCCGTGCGCCACAGCTACTGAGCCTGCGCTCTAGAGCCCATGAGCCACAACTACTGAGCCCGCGCACCACGACTACTGAAGCCCGCGCACCTAGAGCCCATGCTCCACAACAAGAGAAGCCACCACCATGAGAAGCCTGCGCACCACAACGAAGAATAGCCCCCGCTCACCACAACTAGAGAAAGCCCTCACGCAGCAACAAAGACCCAATGCAGCCAAAAATAAATAAATAAAAAATTAATTAAAAAAATAAAAATAAAAAGAGCCAGTTGCTAGGGTTGAAAAACATCACAGCAGTACCAATCTGTACTGATTTCTATCCCTCACCCCCCCACCCCAAGCAATGCTCAGCCTTAGAGAACAAGGAGCGAATGGGGTTTAGGGACTTCCAGAACAGCAAATGAAAAAAAGATAGGGGAGCAGGAATTTGACAGTACTAGCAACAGAGACTGAAGTAATCTGATGAGAAGTTCAGTCTGAGTGGATAAGGTATAAACACAAATAGAGCATGGAATGGGGTGGGGATCAAAGGCAGGCTCCTCACAGAATAGAAATGGAAGAATAGGGGAAGAGTCTAGCTAAATAGCAGGTGTAGATGTAGTAAAAGGGTGCGAGAAGTGAAAGGTGGGTCAGAATTGTGCCTGCACAGTGGAGGAAAATGTGGGGTTCAGAATTCAAGAAAGGATTGGGTCTGGGTGGTGGCCAGCTCCAAGGCCTGGCTCTGGCATGGGCAGCTGAAGAGAATTAGGGGTGAAGGATTCGGGAAGCTGGGCTATTCCACACTGACAGGCAGTGGAATCACCTAGAAGATTGGAGGGTAGCGTTTTAGAAAGCAAGACTGTGAATCAAGTGGCAAAATCCTTACTGAAGATGACTGTTGGTAGGTGAGAGCCACGAGGACTCAGGGAGGGTAGAGTGGGTAAGCCATGCAGGTAAATGGATTTTTTTGCATAAGGATGGTACCAATTTGCTTTTGTATAATTTGTCCCAAGATAACAAATTTAATAACATATATGGGGAAACTCTTCTTTAGAAATTAATGAGATATTTACATTTCTATAAAGTCACGGTTTCTGAGATCCTTAAACAGAAACTCCTTAAGCTAGGAGTAATTAGTCATTTTAAAGTAGAGGGAGTGAAGTAAGTCAGAAAGAGAAAAACAAATACTGTACGCTAACACATATACATGGAATCTAAAAAAATTTTTTTAAAAAGTTCTGATGAACCTAGGGGCAGGACAGGGATAAAGAGGCCAACATAGAGAATGGACTTGAGGACGGTAAGGGGGGCAGGGTAAGCTGGGACAAAGAGAGAGAGTGGTATGGACATAGATACACTACCAAATGTAAAACCCATAGCTAGTGGGAAGCAGCTGCATAGCACAGGGAGATCAGCTTGGTGCTTTGTGTCCACCTAGAGGGGTGGGATAGGGAGGGTGGGAGGGAGATGCAAGAGGGAGGAGATATGGGGATATATGTATATGTATAGCTGATTCACTTTGTTATACAGCAGAGACTAACACACCATTGCAAAGCAATTATACTCCAATAAAGATGTTAAAAACAATAAAGTAGAGGTAAAAATGCCAACTAAGAATAAAAGTTACTTAGCCACAAACAGATACCTGAGCCCTGAGAACAGGTTACACAACACCATGAACACACTATTAAGACATGTGAAAAGCAAAGGTCAAGAACAAGGAAACATATACACGTCAGCAGATTTATTTATTGCATGAACACCAAAAAGGAAAAGTTGCTAAGCAGATTAGAAAAGTGATCTACTCAAGTAACATGAAAATCAGTGCAAAGGGTGTAATGGAACAGAAATTCTCAGATTACAAATAACTTCTGAAAGCCTTGCCCCATTAAACTCATAAGGACAACTCCATTTTTATGAAATGTCCAGAATAGGCAAGTCTTTAGAGTAAATAGATTAGTGGTTGTCAGATTGGGGGGAAGGTGAAATGGGGAGTGGCTGCTAATAAGTACTGGGTTTCTTTTGGGGGTAATGAAAATGTTCTGGAGTTACTGGTTATGGTTGCACAACATGATGAACTAAAAAAACACTGAATTGTACACTTACAAAGGTAAGAAGTGTATGTACAAGTACCCTTTATGGTATGCATTCTCTCTCAATAAAGTTATTATTAAAAAATAAAGAAAATTATATGTTGAAAATTTACATTTTAATATTTATAACTAATATTTATAACTAATATATTAATATTTATAACTAATATTTATAACTAATAATATTTATAACTAATATAAGTAATTTAGCAAAATCATTTAGGTATGAACTTTTTTTTTTTTTTGCGGTACACGGGCCTCTCACTGCTGTGGCCTCTCCCGTTGCGGAGCACAGGCTCCGGACGCACAGGCTCAGCAGCCATGGCTCACAGGCCCAGCCGCTCAGCGGCATGTGGGATCCCCCCGGACCGGGGCACGAACCTGTCTCTCCTGCATCGGCAGGCAGACTCTCAACCACTGCACCACCAGGGAAGCCCTAGTTATGAACTTTTTAAAAATATACATAAGGGAAAAAAATACACATAAGATGACAAGATATAAATACTCCAAAAAGTAGTGCTGGTAGAAAATAAAAAATATTCTAAGGAGGTAAATCCTATTCAGAATAGAATTCTAGAATCAATACGTTAATAACTTTGGGAAGCAAAGCATGGTAGAGCTGTGATAAAATGGATGGAGTGCCTGTCCTAGAATTTAAAAAATCTAAACTGAATGTGCATCTTTTTTTTTTTTTGGCCACACCATGCAGCAAGGGGAACTTCCCCCACCAGGGATGGAACCTGTGACCCCTGCAGTGGAAGCTCGGAGTCTTAATCCCTGGACCACCAGGTAAGTCCTGAATGTGCATCTTTCGAAATACCATAATTTCATTCTGGGAAACCCAATCTTTCTGAGTGCCAGTTTGCTTCCCCATATAAGGGAAATACCACCTGCCTCACAGAATGTTAAGAATGATTAACTATGATAATGTACATGAAAACACTTTGAATACTACCCCATATAAGTGGTATTAATTCTTTCAAACTAAGTTGATTAAAATTCAAATCACAAAACTTTAAATGCCAGTTTTCAAGTTAACTTCAATATTAACAACTATTAATATGAAAAAGTTTTTTTCATAATGTTCCGATTTTACTTTAAATATTAATAGCACCATCACTGTCACCAGAAAAGGCATTAGAAGAGTTTCCTTCAAATCCAGGTAAGGAAATTTCACTAGGAGAGATTAATCGCAATTTTCTACACAATTTTGTCAGGCTTATGATTAAAATATGTACAAATTCCATAAGATTAGTATACTATCTGTAAACTAATTTAGGAACTATACATACCTCTCTCTCAGATTCAAACAGTACTAGAAATACAAAGGCCAAACTCTGCTTGACCATGTTTTGTAGAATTTCAGCAAGGCCCTATGCCTTTCAGTCGTCCCTTGGTGTCCTAGAGGATTGGTTCCAGGCCCCTACACCCCATCCTCAAGTCCCTTATATAAAATGTCATAGTATTTACATATAATCCACGCACATCCTCTAGTATACTTTAAACGATCTCTCAATTACTTATAATATCTAATACAATGTAAATAATAAGCGAATAGTTGTAAATACAATGTAAATGCCATGTAAATAGTCGCCAGCACTTGGCCAATTCAAGTTTTGCTTTCTCAAACTTTCTGGAATTTTTTTCCCCCAAATATTTTCCACCCATGGTTGAATCCTTAGAGTGGAACCCGTGGATATGGAGGGCCAACTCTGCTAAAAGTATGGACAGTGACAATGTTGAATGTTTTAAGACAATGTTACTTTATAAATACTCACCCCTAAAATTGTTAAATTTTCTTTTTACAAACTTTATGGAAATGGTGATGCAAATAAAAAAACTCTAGAAAACATTTTAGGATTGAATGTATAGCAATTATAATAATGGAACTAAAAACTAAACCTTTTAGTTCGTGTAATGAACAAAAAGTACATAATCAATTTTCCTTTAAGGGAAAGTGATGCTCGATTGAAATAAGGTTAAATCTATGACAAATATAAATAGGATTTTTTAAGAGGAAAGGAAAAAAACCTCTGTATTAAAAAAGTTGCGCACCTAAGTACTGAACTTGGCTATAATGAATTAAGAAAAAAGAAAACTGACATAAGCAATGACAAATTTAATCATTAAAATACTTTTGACTCAAATTGTTCTAAAAGCTATATACAAGGAAGAGAAACTTTTCAATACCATGATTTGAAAATTATTTGCTTAGTAATGTTTTGCAGAAAAATAATTTAAATGAGTTTCAGCCAAGTGTACTTAAAGAAGAGGGTGGAGAAATAATGAATCATTACTACAGAATTCTGATTTATAAGCTTCAAATGACGTGGCAGTGATTTTCATTTCTGATAACCTACTCTTCGGTCTCAATTCTTGCTTGAAGTGCAAGGCAAAGGAAGGTTAAAATGTACCCTATTCAAACTGCTAATCTGCATAATTAATGACAATGCTTCTTTAATATTTCTAAAATGAAGGCAACACCTTCCTCTTCTGCAAACTCAGAAAACACCAATGAACTATCCTAAAGTTTTTAAAGTTCAAAATATTTTGGTGACGAACGCAAGCCCACTAAAACAACGTTTGATATACACATTGCTTTGAAATATCAGCACCACTAATTATTGATAAAATGTAAACCTTCCTGTATTCCTCATGTGTAAAATAGAGATGATACTATTACTTCCTCATTGGATTGCTGTGTGCATAGCTAGCGCCTTACACATAGTAGAAAACAAATGTTCTTTTCCTTCTTTCATTTGCTTCATTTAGACTTACTCTAATTCGTATTCTAACACTGAACACTGGACATTCTTCAGCGTGAGACACAGTGGTAGTATAGATCTTGATATATCAAGAAAAACGTGCAACTAATATTAGGTTTAGTTTTTCAAATTAAAAGGATTTCTTCACCTCATTTTGCCCCATGTACCTAACACCTTAAATTCCTGACGCGTTTGGTTTTTTTGGTCATCAATGTTAGAGTTTTCGCTGTTGTCAAAATCAATTTCTATCTTGTTAGAAACTCGTGAAATAATCCCTAAATCATTGCAGTTTTCCCCCAACAGTTTATCTTTTTCCCAGTCAGCTGGGACTTGGGCTATGGGAAGACGTTACCCACTAGTGGGAAAGGAAGTTCGATTTGTTCCCGCACTAAGTGGGAGAGCTGAGAACAACACGCCGCGTCACAGCCTCTTGAGCTGTCAATGATCCCGCCGCCTTCACCTTACTCGGTGAGGAAACTGAGGCCGACGGGAAGGAAGGGCTTGCCTGCAGTTCAGAGTCATCTCGTTCATTCCTGAAATAACACACCGTTTGACAGCAGCGGTGTCCTATCCGGATGACCGTCAGAGAGGCCCCGCGAAGCACGAAAGGAGCCCGTCCTCTTTCCCGCCGCCAGATTCCAGGGCAGAAAACAGGAGCCCCTTCCTCGCCCGGCTACAGGCAGGGGCATTGGGTGGGCCCAGGCGCGAAAGGCGCTCCTTCCCCGGGGTCCACAGCTGCCGCCCGCCGGTTCTCCGGGGAGGAGAGGCCGCCACTTACCTGCGATTGGAGAGAACACAATTCCTTGCTTGGCGTCGACCCTACTCACTCCGACACCGAACTGCAAAGCGCGATGGCTGCCGCGGCCCTAGTCTGCGCTAGCTCCTTCCGGGCCGGTGGGTGCTTCTCTCCCGAAGGTTCGCAGGACAGCAGCGCCGTGCGCCTCTAGTTCCGCCTCCTGGCGGTTCCGCGGCCAGTCCCACTGCTGAACGCTCCCAGAACTGGGGCCTGCTCCCCATACACGCCTGAAGGGGCTGCACGGGCTGCGGGCCTAGGCAGAGAAGGTAACACCTGTTCCTAGCTTGGGGAGATTATACGTGACATGCTTTTCTGAAAAAATACATTTTCAAAGTGCACCTGTTTCTTGAGTTCAACAAGTAATTTACAAAATGTAACTATGAGCTTTAAACAAGACTGTCTTGACCGCGGCCGTTCTTTGCTCATGGATGTTACTTTTCTTAAATGTATTCAAATGGGAATACTTGAGTGCCTTGAATGAAAGTGTGATTATAGCACTTCCAAGATTGCTCTTAAGCCTAGGATTCTAGGTGATGCGGACAGAACAAGGAGGTGTTTGCGGACTGAAGCAGAGTTATTTGATAGATTCCCAACAAAGCCTGTAACTGGCTCAGCTGGATCTCCCCCTCTTTCGTTCCAGCCTCAGGAAATGCCTTACTCCATTGGTCCTCCCTTTGCACTTGTCATTCTTTCTGCCAGAACTGCTTCCCCAGATCTCTCCTCTCCACCCTGCTAACTCCTACACACTCTTCAAGTCTCAGCACAGATAGCTCTCTCATCAAAGCCTCCCTCTCAGACTTGGTTAAGCCCTCTATTTCAGGTTTCCCCAGCAACTGTACAATTTACCTTATCATTGAAGTTATCTTGCTTATAATTTTACAATTAAATATGTATGATTATTTATCTATAGCCTCCCCCAACAGGCATTCTAGAAACTTCCTTAGGTCAAGAACCATATCTGCCATTCCTCTCTTGAACCCGTTTTCAGTGCTTGGCATACAATAGGTGCTTAATACATATGAGCTAGTGATTCATTCATAATATGAAGGACTCCTAGGTACATTTTTGTCCTCAAGGGGTTAAAGAACTTCCCTGGAGTCCATTGGTCTAGGTGGAGGAGCCTGCTGTTCCAGTCTGGGTTCATCTCTATTCTCCTTTCCACTCACCTAGTCTTAAATTCAGTTTGGTTTAATAAATACTTTTAAGTAGCTTGAGGCCCTTCACCAGGCTCCTCAAGATTACTCCACAGCTCTTTTCCTGGATTGCCTTTCTTTCCTGATATCCCTGGCATTTTAGTGACCCTTTAGATAGAAATCTAAATTATGGTTCCTGCTGACTTCAGCAACAGATTGTAAATTGACTAGGAATGGGGGAATGACAATAAGCAAGACAGTCTCTTTCCTCCAGGGCCTTTCGGTTTGGTGGGGAGATGTGTTTGTTCACAACTAACTATAAAAGAAGGTAGGAGGAGAGAAAGGATAGCAAAGTACAAACTTATGGTAGGGGTGAGGAAGTGGAGAGGCAGGAGATATCAATGTTTGAGGAGAGTCTAAAGGATACATAAGATATTTACCCCCAATCTTTTTGAAGATTGTTATTGTTATAAAAATAATACTTAGTCATGGTTAAAAAGTTCGGAAAATCCAGAAAAACATAATGGAAACAAAAATCGCCCTCTGTCACACCTCACAGATATAACCAGTTTTATAAGATTATAATCATACTATGAACAGTTTTGTAAAACATTTAAAATTAAAAACATTCCCATGTAATTAAGTATTCTTCTAAATCATGAATTTTAATGACTGCATTTTTATTTATTTATTTTTGGCTGCGTTGGGTCTTCATTGCTGCACATGGGCTTTCTTTAGTTGATGCGAGCGGGGGCTACTCTTCATTGTGGTGCACGGGCTTCTCATTGCAGTGGCTTCTTTTGTTGCGGAGCGTGGGCTCTAGGCGTCCGGGCTTCAGTAGTTGAGGCGAGCGGGGGCTACTCTTCATTGTGGTGCACGGGCTTCTCATTGCAGTGGCTTCTTTTGTTGCGGAGCATGGGCTCTAGGCGTCCGGGCTTCAGTAGTTGAGGCGAGCGGGGGCTACTCTTCATTGTGGTGCACGGGCTTCTCATTGCAGTGGCTTCTTTTGTTGCGGAGCATGGGCTCTAGGCGTTCGGGCTTCAGTAGTTGTGGCTTGCAGGCTCCAGAATGCAGGCTCAGTAGTTGTGGCACATGGGCCCAGTTGCTCCACAGCTTGTGGGATCTTCCCGGACCAGGGCTCAAACCCACGTCCCCTGCACCGGCAGGCAGATTCTTAACCACTGTGCCACCAGGAAAGCCCAATGGCTGCATTTTTAATAGCGTATAATAGTTAAGAGTACAACCCTTAGCTGTAGACTATGGTTCTAACATTATTAGCCATTTGAAGTTTCAGTTCCTGTATATGTAAAATGGGGATTAATATCCAGCAGGGATAATATATCATAATGAGAGAATAACATTCTGAAAGGAATAGAGATGGGAAAAACATCAGGCAAGTATTATGGTTTGACTAAATAGCTTTCAACTGGACTACCAGGGACCTTGACTCCCAAACTGTAGAGCCTTTCAGAGGTTCTGAGCAGAACAGGAACATGGTCAGTCATATTTTTGAAAGTTTGCTCTGGCAGCAGTGCGTGGGTTGTATTGGAACAGGTCAGGACTGAAAGCTGAGATCAGTAATAAGACAGCTGCAATCACAGAGGTGAGAGGTAACGTGGGGCGGTGCTGGGTCAGTGGGAGCAAAGAAATAGGGAGTCAGACATGCTTGATTACATGTTGGTAGCAAAAGTAAAGGAAATACCAAAGTTTTAACTTGGATTAGTGAGTCTACTTCTCTCTCCACTACAACCACCTTACTGCAGGCCACCATCATCTGTGGCCTGGGTTACTGCAACAACTCTTCTTTCCCCACCAGTCAATTACCCTCACAGCTGTTGCACTTATTTTTTTTTAATGGATTCATCTTAAAGCATGAATTAGATCAAATTACTCCGCTGTTTACAATTCTTCAATTGCTTCCCAAAGTCTGTAAACTCTTTACAATGCCTTATAAGGCTCTTGCTGCTCTGCCTCCTGTGTTTCTCGAATTTCACCTTGTGCCATTCTACCTTGTTCACCACAGCAAGCTCATTCCTCCCTCTGGGCTTTTGTAGGTGCTGTTCCCTTTGCCCAGTGTCCTTCTTCTCCCCACCTTCTCCCTTTGTATGGGTAGCTTCCTCGTCCTTTAGATCACAGCTTAAATGTTACCTCATGTCCTAACCCTCCTATCCAAATCAGATCCTTGCTTCCTATTCTCTATCTCACTACCAATATCTCAACAGCACTTATCAAATTCGAAATTTATAAAGATATATTTATTTACATTTTTATTGCATTTCCTCCACTGTAAACTCCACATAAGGAAGAGATCCTATCTATCCTGTTCTGTTTTTGCTTGGTGCCTGACATATGGAAGGCATTTAATCAATATTTGTTGAATGAATGAATAAATCAGTGAAAGAGCTGATGAGTAGAAAGTACGATGAAAAGATAGGTTTAAAGGGGAATTTATATCTCAGATCTCTGATACCATGGTGCCAGGTTGTGTGTAGATGGGGCAGGGACAGAGCGATATCTTTAGAGTTAGAAAAGGAAAAAGAGTTGGCATTTGATATTGTACCTCCAGTGCTACTCAGGGGCGATAGGGTCTGACCAGAGGCTGACACTATTTCAACTACACTACCAGGTCAGTATCAGATGGGACACAATGCAGCGTAATAGTTAAGAATAAAAGAATTAGAGAACAACATAGTTTAGAAACAAGTGCTAGTGGTGTGGTTTGGGCTACAGTTGCAATATGAACTTACAGTAGTGAATTAGTGAGGCTCAAAATATTCAGAATAGAAGATTGGAACAGATGACGCTTTAAATTTATCCATTCAAAAATGTTTATTGAATGCCTGTCAAGTGTAAGGCCCCAAGCCAAGTGCTGAGAATACAGAGGTAAATAGGACACTGGCCCTGGGCTCTACTTTCTTACACTCTAAATAAGGAGACAGACATGAAATCAAAACGATTACCTTGGGCTTCCTTGGTGGCGCAGTGGTTAAGAATCCTCCTGCCAATGGAGTGGACACGGGTTTGAGCCCTGGTCCGGGAAGATCCCACATCCCGCGGAGCAACTAAGCCCGTGCGCCACAACTACTGAGCCTGCACTCTAGAGCCCGTGAGCCACAACTACTAAAGCCCGCGTGCCTAGAGCCCGTGCTCCGCAACAAGAGAAGCCACCGCAATGAGAAGCCCGCGCACTGCAATGAAGAGTAGCCCCAGCTCTCCGCAACTAGAGAAAGCCCACGCACAGCAACAAAGACCCAATGCAGCCAAACATAACTAACTAAATAAACTTATATAAAAAAAGGTTACCTTAGAATTGTCACGATATGTATAGAATTTTATTCCACTGAAGAAAGATAAACATAAACACAAGTATATAACAATGATGAGAAGTGCTATGAAGAAAAAAAAGCAGGGTAAGAGGGATAGAAAGTGAGCACAGAGGGTATGTTGTTATATAGGGTGCTCAGTAAGGGCCTCACCATAAGGTATCATTTGACTAAAGAAGGGGTGAGAGATTGAGCTAGATGGGTGTCTTGAAGAAGAGCATCCTGGGTAATGGACATAAGTATTAAGGCAGACTTGTGCTTGGGTAGCTAGAGAGATAGCAAGTGCTGAGTGAGAGGCAGTGTAGAAGATGATGAGGAGAGAGAAGTAGTAATGTCAAGTCATCTGAGGCCTTGTAGGCTATGAGTAGGACTTTGGATTTTACTCAGAATGAGATGAGAAAAGCCATGCAGAGAAACTTTAACTTGATGGAGCAGGCAAAGGGAGCAATTACAGGTTTAGGGGTATAGGAAAATAAAAATGGAGTCAGTACTTAGGAGCTCAATTCAGCAGGAAGGATGGATGGGAGAGATTGAAACCAGTAAGACCATCCCAATAGCTCAGGTGCAAGATGATAATAACTAACCAGAGTGGGCAGTGAGAACTACATAAAGATGAAAAGTTTTCAAAGAAAGCAATGGGGTTTACTGGCTTGGTGTGGGATGACTGTACTTGTAATGTACCTTCAGAGCTACTGACTTCAGATACAGACAGATGTCCTGTGAGAGGCAAATGAGGCCAGAGGAACTGTTCCTAAAGTGGAGCCACAAGAGAGTTTCAGAACAAACCTGCTGTTTGTAATTGAAACTAGTTTGTTTGTTTGAAATAGAAATAGAAAAAAAACCCCAAAAAACTAGGAGACCTAAAATAATTTCCCTTATCCTGAAAAGTAAACAGGATTGATCCTGCTTATCAGCTGACAGTTCAATAGTCGCGAGCAGGCAGGCAAAGTGGACTTAGGCTGGTGTGAGCCAAAGTCCACTTCTGCAAATCAGCAAATTTTATTAGGAATGCATCTCCCTCTTTTGGGTCTAAATAAGTAATCAAATTTAATGAAATATTCTTTGTACAGTGTTGTCTCCTTACTCAAACACTTTTGTGTCACTTATTTTGTTGTATATCATTTTCTTAAATAGGGTTGAAGGCTCTGAAAATAATGTGCAGAAAATGTGATACATAGATAAAAATATGAAGGGGCATATGCAGTAGAAGGGTCCTGTTGTTCTGAAAATCAGGATAAGAAAGTAGAATATATTACTGACATTAGCTTAGAAAAGTGTATGGTAGTGTAGGGTAGATATAAATAATTGACCAAAGAAATATCGATACCCTTAACAACTGGTAATAGCACTAATAATTTTTCCATAAAATTTATGTGGCCAACTTAAAGAAGCCAGAGAAGGATTTGGTAATGTGTGGATAATATTTAATAGGAAAAGCACTTAACTGTTTAAATATGTTGTCTCACCTCAGTTATTTACACTTATCTTCCAACTATTCCTAAGGGTGTGCAGATGACAAATTATGTGTTTTTCCTCAATATTTTAAAGCTGACTACATTGAAAATGTAAAAAACACTTGAAAGACTTAACCATTAATTTTGTTTCTTGTTTTTGGAGTGGGGGTGATAGTAGCAACAGGGATACTTAGGGGTGGAACACATTTTAGAAGAAGCACTGTTTACTTATTAGCAAATTATTTATGTTTATTTAACCTGATTTAACCAGAGGTTATCTACTTTTTAAAATGGCTAATTCTTCTTCATCAGTATTTTTTTTCTCAATACAGATATTGCTTAAACAGAACAAAGTCCAGAGAAACCTTGATTTAACCAAATCAAATTCCTGTGCCAAGGTCAACAAACCAAGATCATTTAAAAGTTGAATTAAAAAAAAAAAGAATTCAACTGAAGCAAGTTTGAGACCAGGCCTAAGGATTTGCTCTTTTGAAGAGTGACGCTGACTTTCTGTCTGACCTCAGGGAGGTTCAGTTTCTGAGGTTTCTCTTTAAACCATTAAGAGGCTTGTGTTTGTGTATCTCTTCAAGTGTTCTTGGGATACGTGATTTGGGATTTGGTTATAGGGGCTCTAAGCTGAAAACAGTTTGACCAAAAGTATCATCTTCATCCTAAAGAAGTCTTGTATACTGTACAAAGGAGTTTAATTTTTCATACACAGCAAACACATTTTTACACATCTGAGGCAAATGATAAAAAAAGGATAAAAGTTAACATTTAGTGTTTTGAATTCTTACTGTTCATTTTTCAGGCATCACACAGCAGTTTAGTTCTTACTCTTTTTGCATGTAATATAACATTTCATAATAGGCATTTGATATTAAGTGAATTAAGTAAGATGTACTTCACCCTTCACCGGTTTTGAAACTGTTGTTATGACATTTTAATGAACAGTACAAATCTGCAGTCTAAAGAAGGGCTTGATCATCAGCTCAGAAGAGGAAAACCTAAGTAAAATGAAGGTGGCTAAGATGACTACTGAGATCATTAATTATGTTGTCTAATCACTCCAGTTTCTACCTCCCTTTGGCCTCAAAAGTTAAAAAAAAATCTTCTACTTGTAAGAAAAAAAAAAGTCTCCTTGACTAGAAAGGAAGTTTGAATGTTGTACCTTACTGCAAACTCTTAGAAGAGGAAATAAAACTGCCATTTAAATATGCTGTTAATGAACTTTGGCGTGACTATGCTATATGAATCAGCGAGTTTCAAAATTAAAATGACTTCTGAATCCTCCGGTCAAAAAGCAAAGGCCTCCTCTTCGATTTGATTACTCTGAACACATGTACATAATTAACCACTCCTTTTTTAAAAATCCCTTACAATTTACACCTGGAATATGATGATGAAATGTGAAATGAAAAACTGCAACGAACATTAATCGGCTCAGCTACTCGGCACAGTCTCAGCAGAGGACGATGACGTCTGTCCTCCCAGGTAATCTTCACAAAAACTCGAGGAGAGGAACTGTCATTCCCACCCCACGAAAGCTTCCACTCAAACCCTGACTGCCCTCACATCCCGGCCGTGCCGGCTAGATGACGTTCATCACGGCGGGGATTTCCGTATCGGTGACACACGCCACTTCCGGCCGACGGTGAGAGTGACGTGGCAGGAGAGGCCGAGCTCCGTCCTTTGGCCCGGGACACCCGGAGCTGTCAGGTGGCTTCAGGGCAGCCCTGCGGGGAAAGAAGAGCTCACCTATACCGGCGGCAGCTGCAAGGCCGGAGGCGGAAGTGCCACGTGTCCCGATTGCGCCTGCGCGGCCGGGGGCTGACAGGCAGTTCCGGCCGGGGCCTCCCTACGTCTCTCTCCGCTTGGCTGCTGCCTACCAGCCCGGCGTTCTCGGCCCCACCGGCCCGACTTCCAAGCCTCAGCCCCCTGACCAAGCAGTCACCGCCGGCGGGCTAGGGAGAATGCGGCGCCATGCCTAGGGCTTCCTGCGCCGCCCTCTCTCTATCCCGCCTTCAGTTCTAAGTCGTTAGCCCCCTCCCTCCGCTTCCAGCAGTCGTCTTTCAACTCTCGGCTTGGCGCTGCCGCAGACGCCAACCAGCCCCTTCCAACCCCGATAAACATCGTCGTCATGTCCCAGCCCGGGATACCGGCCTCTGGCGGCGCCCCCATTGGCCTCCAGGCCCAGAACGGGGCCGCCCGGGCCTCGGGGTCTCCCTACACTAACGGTAAGTGCCGCCCGGGGTTGGGAGGTGGGGACGGGGCGCTGGGGACGGCAAAGTTTGGGCCCCGGCTCGAGCTGACCTTTGGTTGCTGCCGCCGTCTGAGGGGAGGGTGACTTTTCTGCCCGTGTCAGGAACGGCTGGAGGTGGGAGGCAGAGCCACGGACACCGCGGCTCGTCTTTGTTTTCCAT
The DNA here is from genome assembly GCF_039906515.1 of Pseudorca crassidens. NCBI lineage: Eukaryota > Metazoa > Chordata > Mammalia > Artiodactyla > Delphinidae > Pseudorca > Pseudorca crassidens. The sequence goes on from NC_090298.1 coordinate 112,060,752, forward strand.
ATTTATTTATTTATTCTTTCGTTCAGCACACAGTCACTGAGCACTTGCTGTATGTAACGCCCTGGGTATACATGGGTGAAGAATACAGATTCGGTCCGTACCTCAGAACTGGCATACAGGGCTCATAGTGCCTGTTTATGTGCCTTTCCCCTCCTCGCCTCTTCACCCATGTCTTCTAGAGAGCAGAGTTTGGGGTCTGATTCATTTCGGTCCCGTCGGGCCTGCAGTGACGTGAGGGTCATACTCAGTGTGAATTTGCGGAGACGAATGGATGCTTGTGCTTTGGCGAGACCTCCTTAGGGCCTGCTTCATCTCTCCCTGAACCTTCCCCGAATTGTACTTAGGCCCCCTCGTTCAGTTTTTCAGCTTTAGAAGGGGAGAGCTCCTGTTTGATTTCCAGAGGTCTTTACATCACTTGGAAAGTGGTTGGACACAAGTCTCTGAACCTCTGACCAGAGTGTACATGTGGCACTATAATTTGTCATTTGGTGTGAGGGTGTCTTCTAATTTTATACCCCTTCTAGGATTCTTTAAATTGTCGTGTGTTGTGATTTGCTAAGTTTATTATAATCGTTATAATAAAGACAGATTTTCTGCCAACAGTTTGCCAAGTTACCAATTTACTTATAAATCTTTGGTTCTTGGAAACAAAACTGGTAGAATAATATTAAAATGCTTAAGTTGTCCATTGGAATCTAAGATTGCTGTGAAGTTCGAGAAAATAATCAATGACTAAAATAGCTAATTTACATTGTTTTTAGAGACTACTGTTTTCTTTACAAAGAAGGCTCTAAAAGACTTTTTAAAATGTCTATGAGTAGGCAGGTATGTAGGCAGAAGCAAGAATAAGTGGGGGTAAGCACTGAAATGGTGTTAAGTTGAATCAGTTGTTCTTTTTCAAATTTACGGTAACATTATGTAAACTACATTTTATTCTAGGCTCTTTAGTTACATTTTCACCGAGGATGAAATTATTTTAAGACATTTCACTTTAAGGTCAAAACTCTTAAGCAAGATGTCATATGACTGTGGCTTTTTCTTATAATCTATAAATTGCAGTTTTACATGAGCTTTAAATGGCAAATCTTGTAAATATGCATGTAAACTTATATGTAAGTATATTTTTGATAATTTTGAAATGTTAAAGCAATTTAGCCACTGTATGTACTGTGTTGGAGATGTTGTCACTATGTTGATTTGATCCAGTCCAACAGACATTTGTTGCACACTTAAGTTCTGTCCTTAGGAATGTAAAAGAGAGTAAGAAAAGAGTCCCTGTATACCGGTTGCTCAGAGCCAATTCTGGAGTCAGATAGGGAAGGAAATCATAGGATTGCAAATATGTACCCCGACTTTTTAAAAAATATATATTTATTATTTATTTATTTATTTTTGGCTGTGTTGGATCTTTGTTGAGGCACGCAGGATCTTTCTTTGCTGTGTGCAGGCTCTTCGTTGTGATGCTCGGGCTTCTCTCTAGTGTGGCATGCAGATTTTCTCTTCTGTAGTTGTGGCACGCAGGATCCACAGCGTGTGGGCTCTGTAGTTGTGGCGTGTGGGTTCCAGAGCGTGTGGGCTCTTTAGTTTGCGGCACAAGGGCTCTAGTTGAGGCGCGTGAGCACAGTAATTGTGGCATGCAGGCTTAGTTGCCCCGCAACATGTGGGATCTTAGTTCCCTGACCAGGGATTGAATCTGAGTCCCCTGAATTGTAAGGTGGATTCTTTATCACTGGACCACCAGGGAAGTCCGTATCCCGCACTTCTTAAAAAATAAGTTTCAGGGGCTTCCCTGGTGGCGCAGTGGTTGAGAGTCCGCTTGCCGATGCAGGCAACCCCCGGTCCGGGAAGATCCCACATGCCGCGGAGCGGCTGGGCCCGTGAGCCATGGCCGCTGAGCCTGCGCGTCCGGAGCCTGTGCTCCGCAACGGGAGAGGCCACAACAGTGAGAGGCCCGCGTACCACAAAAAAAAAAAAAAAAAAAAAAGTTTCAAGTGTATAACATTATAATTTGACATCTGTATACACTACAAAGTGATCACCACCACAAGTCTAGTTACCATCCATCACCATACACGGTTGGCCCTTTCACCCATTTCATCCATCTCCCAACCCCCTTCCCCTCTGGTAACCACTAATCTGATCTCTATATTGATGAGTTTTTGTTTTATTTTGTCTCTTCACTTGCTTTGTTTTTTTAGATTCGAAATATGAGTGAAATTATATGCTATTTGTCTTTGTCTGCTTATTTCACTTAGCACAGTACCTTCAAGTTCCATCCACGTTCTTGTAAATGGCAGGATTTCATTCTTTTTATGCATGAGTAATATTCCATTGTGTGTGTGTATATTTATCACATCTTCTTTATCCATTCATCCGCTGATGGACACTTAGGTTGTTTCCATATCTTGGCTGTTGTAAATAATGCTTCAGGGAACACGGGGGTACATATATCTGTCTGAATTAGTGTTTTTGTGTTCTTCAGATAATGCCCGGAAGTGGAATAGCTGGGTCATGTGGTATATACCCTTGTTAAGATATAATTTTGACATTCTTTTTATAAGCCCCATTTCTAAAGTTTTTTGAAAAAGTATTCTCAGTAAAATGGCTAATGTCCTGTATTGGGTTCCTTTATTGTTCATCCCACTAATAATAAAGAGAGTAGGGATGTGGTGGAGAATTGGAGGGGAGGATATTTCTCTAGAAGGTGAAAAAAAAGTTCAGTGCTGGAATCTAATTTTTTTGGTTAATTCTTTCTAGGCACTTATTGCTGCTTAAATATTCTATTGAATTCTCTTACGCTTCAGGTTTGATGTAGCTTGCTTAAATTACATATTACAGTTTAGTTGGATCTTTTGTTTTGTTTTTAGATTATAATCTAAAAGGTGACTGAGGAGTCACCTTTTTCACTTTTCTGTAACTTACTTTCATATTGTATAGTGTCATTATATTACAGGATGCCTCAATCTGGACATTTCTTTATGTGGTTGATTGTTACATTGCACTACAATCCAAAGTTTGTCTAGACAGGTTTTTCTAAGTCTCTGTGTAGATTTGTGTACACTTATTTCCTTTGTAGAAATTGATGGTGAAATTGCAAGACTACTTAAACTGGCAGATCTTCATCTGATTACCATGTAATAAGGGCTAAAGGCAAATCATTACTCCCACTTTTTAAAACAATTGTTTAATTTATTTATTTGTTTGCACAGGGTCTTAGTTGTGGCAGGCTAGCTCCTTAGTTGCAGCTCGAGGGCTCCTTAGTTGTGACATGCAAACTCCTAGTTGTGGCATGCACTTGGGGTCTAGTTCCCTGGCCAGGGATCGAACCCGGGCCCCCTGCATTGGGAGCACAGAGTCTTAACCATGGCGCCACCAGGGAAGTCCCATGCCTCCCACTTCTAATTAGCTTCCTTATTGACTATTTGAGTCAATTTGCCAAGGCAGTTAGAAACTATAGTTTTATTAATAGTATTTTTTTGTAATATTATGTAATAGTCAACTTTTTCCCTTATAGATTAAGAGTGAGAAGGATATTCTACACCCTCTCTCCCACCCAGATTACCCTGTTATAAAATAATATTAGCTTTCCCTCTAGACTGTAAGTCCTATGAGGACAAGAATATCTGTTTTTGCACATCATCCTCTCTCCAGCAGACTCACACGGTTTCTAGCACATTTAAGGAATTACCAGTTTTATCGAATGAATATCTTAGAATTGGGTATTTTGCAGTTTAGTTCACTAAACACGTGTCAACTTGTTCATGATGAGATTTGAGCTCATTTTCAACTTCTTTTTTTTTCTGGTGAAATTTTCTGTGGATTTTTGTACAGTAGTATCTGCTAAAACACAGTAGAATATGGGGGGGGTTGGTCATCAGTTTAAATGCTAGACTTGTGCTCATCTCTCTATTTTAGGCATGACAGAAATGTAAATCTCTTTTAGTTTCACTATGAGGAGAACCGTATTTATGATGTTGTATTTTTAATATAGGAAGTCTTTAGTCGTGATCAAAGCATGTTGAGAATAAGATTGGCATGTGGTCTATAATACTGATTGTTGTGGCTGAGTTCCCTTTAATGTTTTCTGTGGGCACAGTAACTTTGGACTCTCATAAGACTCTTTGCATACCTCTAATAGAACTTACTGCATTGGGCTTCTGGTTAGTCTCTGCTGTTAGACTGGGAACTCCTGAAAGACATAAAATAGTAATAGTAAGCACTAACATTTACTGTTTACTTACTGTATGCCCAGTCACTGTGCTAGGTTGCATTATATGCATCATTTCATTTAATCCTCACAACAGCTCTATGATAAGAGAACTGTTAGGTTTACTGACCAGGAAACTGAGATGAGTGGTCAAGCAACTGGTTCAAGGTCACACAGCTAATACGTTGTGGAACCTAGATTTTAAACTAGGCAGTCTTATTTAACCACTGTTATTCAGCTTACCTGGTAGTTATGCCTGAATCAAGGATCAGAACCTTCTCTTTGGTTTCTTTATGTAGGTGGATACATATAATTAGAGTAAACATTTGCTGATATTTTTTGAAATTGCCACCTAGCTTAGTTTCCTTTGGATTGTAATTAATATATGACCTGACCTTCACTTTTGTTAGTATTGAGTCCATTTCTTTGCTGTTTCAGTATCACATTTCATAAACGTCTTGTAGACCCTGAAATTGCCTATACCCCCACTTTGATTCTTAATATTTGCTCTTCCTCTTTGATCGCTTTCTTAAAACCCGTATGTCTAGTGACTGACTCACAAGCTGTTTTCATGCAGTAGCATCCATTTGTTGCACTTACAGTTTCAATTGGTAACTTTTTAAGTGATCAGAATGTATTTTGATGTGTGAGATCTTTCCCCCCTTACCTTACTATTAAATTTATGTGAAAAGGTAGTTCATTCATTGTGTTCTTGTGACTGTTCAGTAGGCTTCCTTGAAGAAACTTGTAAAGTTAACCTTTATTTTGTATTCATTGAGATAGTGTATCAGAAGTATCTTTTAAGTTTTACATTCTAGATTTCATGAATAATAATATGTCAATCATTTTTATATGTCACTGGTTTCTAAAGTTCACAAAGTTCATTTTGAAGTATGTGAGGATCACCAGTACATGAAAATTTTACTAGTGTAAATTCTGGGATTCCATTGAGTCCTATAGAATAGGAATTTACAAAGGTAGAACCTAGTATCTCTTTGTTTTTGAAGCTGCTGTTTGGGTGATTGAGAAGCAATCACCTGCATCTATTTTTTTTTTTCTTTTTTTTTTTTTGCGGTACGCGGGCCTCTCACTGTTGTGGCCTCTCCCGTTGCGGAGCACAGGCTCCGGACGCGCAGGCTCAGCGGCCATGGCTCACGGGCCCAGCCGCTCCGCGGCATGTGGGATCTTCCCGGACCGGGGCATGAACCCGTGCCCCCTGCATCGGCAGGCGGACTCTCAATCACTGCGCCACCAGGGAAGCCCCACCTGCATCTATTTTAATCTCTCATTTGTTTCTTTTCTACTGTTTCTAATTTGGCTTCTACTTCTATACATCCACCAAAACTGCCCTTAATAAGGCCACAAATGACTTCTTGGTTATTAAGTATGTAAAATATTTTTCTTTTAATTGCTATCTTTTAATTGCTCTCTTTTTCCTAAAATGTTGGTGTTCCTCAGAGCTTTCTGACCTGGTTCCCTTCTTTTTCTTTTTTTCTTAAAAAAAACAAAAAACAATAAACACAGTAAACATTTATTATTTCACATAGTTTCTGTGGCTGGCTCTTTTCTTACTCTGCACATACTCCCTGCATGATATTATTAATTCTCATGGTAGCAAATATTGTACATATGCCAGTGAGTTCCAAAGTTATATAATAAGCTGAAACCCATATAGATAGGTGTCTTTCTATTGGACATTTCCACTTGAATCTCTTGGTGACACCTAAAGTATGTTGAAAATAATTCTACATTCCCTCTTCCCTTTGCTATTCCCTGCCTTCCCCAGTTCTTTTCTCCTCCTTCTGTCCCAGTGAATGGCACTGCCATCTGCTGACTTGCACAGGTCAGAATCCTGGGAATCATCCTTGGTTCCTTCCCCACTGCAATTCCACATCAATTCGTATATTCAGTCTCCATATTCAATTCCACATCAAATTTCATTGGTTCAACTTCCTCTATCAGTTTTTTTTTTTTTTGGCCACACTGCGTGGCTTTTGGAATCTTAGTTATATATACTATATACCATCTTAATAGGGGAAGGGGAGAGAGAGAAGGGTACTTATGGGAAAACAATTTTTAGGAAAGATAAATTGGTCCTTAGTAGCATAGATGGGAGACTTGATCATTTTGTGACAGGGTATGTTTAGGTGTGGTGTGGAGAATTATCATCTCAGGTAATGAGGCAGTCTTCTTTGGTTGCTCCTTGGGAGGAGATATATGACAACTTAATCCTTTTGAGTTCTTTTGGGAAGCTCTGCTTTTGGGCAGGTAAATGATTCCCAAAACTCATGCCCTGTACTCAAAATAATTTTTATGCCATGGTGGTATATTCTGGACCCCTTTAATGTCTCTGATCTATTATTTTGATGGGCTACATAATTTATTAATGACTTCAAAATGATATAATTAAAATCCATTTAGTGAAAACTTCATTACGTATTTACTACTACATTTCTAATGAACTATTGCAAGTTGATACATATAAAAATAAAAATTTCACATTATAAGTCACTCAAAATGGATCTATGATAATGACTACTACAAAGCAGTTTCTTTTGTATTTGTCTTTCTACTATTTGCATATTCTTTTCATTTTCTTCGTTGATATACTGTAAGACTTTTGCTTATTTTGTGCATTTTGTTGATACTTGGCTTTCACTTGGCTGCACTTGGCTTGAAGGCCTCTGGCATATTGGCCTGTGATAAAACAATAAATAAAAATACGAGAGTGGGCCATGAAATCTTGTGGCAATACAAGGTGTGAGATGTTGGTTTTTATCCAGATGACCCAAAATATGCTTATAAGTTAACTTTTTACAAATGTTTTCATTGATTCAAACACCTCTGTATTCCCACTGCTGCTGTTTAGTCAATTATTTCTTACCTGGATTACTGCTATAGACTCCAGTCTCTTCCAATCTCTGATCTCTCCTCCAATCCCCAAGAGGTTCTTTTATGTCCTAACCTCCTGTCTCACTTCAGTCACTTGACTCTGCGGTGCCATACTGATTTTTCAGACTGCCCTTTCATGGCCACAGGTGATTGCACATGTTGTTCCTTTTTCTGGGAACACCCTTGACAGTCCTTTTCCTGGGGCTAACTCCTGTTATCTCTTAAGATTTCACTCTGTTTTGTCCCTGCCTGGTTATATGTCTTCCTGTTTGGACTATAGCTACTTGAGGGCAGGGATGGAGTAGACCTTACTCACCTTGTGTCCTCAGTAGATATTTAGTAAAATCTGTCTTTTCAATTAGTCAATGAATGGAGTGTTCCTAACCATTTGTAATAAAATGAATGATTAGCCTAAATATAGTGTTGACAATAAAATTAATTAATAGTCTAAGATCTAAGAAAGAAATGAAAATTTTATTCCACCTAACCTGAGGATTATAACCTGGAAGACAGTCGTTTAGAGAGCTCTGAGGAATATTCCACCTGTTAGAGGTCAAAGTACAGTTATATACCTTTTTGCGACAAAGGAGTATACATCAAATCACGTACAGTTTACATAATCCAGATCTGGATGTACAAAGCTAGTAGTAGAGTGTTCTTGGCAGAGTAAAAAGTGAAGAACCCTACAGTAGAAGCATTTTTAAGCTTGTTGAAGGAGCGTTAAGAAGGTGGATGTGGCTGGAGCTGAGCAGAGAGGAAGAGTAGGAAGTTCTTTGAATAGCTTGCTAGTAATGGCCTTTGGCCATTAAAACAGAGTAATTGATTACTCTGTTCACACAGTGACCTTACCATAATCAGTTACTAAACTCAAAGAATTGGTGTTCCATTATACAGACAGGGCTTTCAGTCTCTAGTGGAAATTATTCATTAAGCCATTTCGGATTATATGATAAACTGTTATAAGGTAGAATTGTAAAGGTATGTGTTTATTTGGAACTGCAAATCTGCTCCAAGTCGGCTTAAATACAGCCTGCATAGACATCTTTCCAAAGTTAGAGATATCAGATAAAAAGACCCCTTGGCCTATACAGATGAACAGATATTATTCACTAATAGCAAAGTCAAATTAGGATGGAAACAGCCTAATAAGAGAAGAACCATGCATAATTAATACAACAAAGATAGAACTAATGAATCTGTGGTTCAAGACATTGGCTTATTGTCTGAGTTGACATAGTCTATGTTAAACCTAATCTTAAAGAAAAATTGAACTTTATATTAAAATTTGCTTAAAGAACAAGTGAAAAACAAATAGAATCAGAAAACTACAGGCTACTTACTTCCAGATCAGAAAGAACATATGTATTATCCTGGCACTGTTTCATTAAAATAAAATGAATGTTCAATATTTAAAAAAAAGAAAGTTGGAAATGAGACCAGAAAGGAGGCCAGGGACATAGAGGATGTTATAAGCTAAGATAAAGACTTTGAAAGTTTTGAGTAGGAAGTTGATATGATCCATGTTTTAAAAGGTAATAGGATGTGTAGGAAATAAATCATAGAGGGATAAAGGAGGATGCAAACGTATCAGTTGGTCACGGGCTTTCAGACTTTGACTATAATCTACAATAAGAAATATTTTAGTGACCCAGTATATATATTCATATATGTATGTATTTGTAATGAAACCTCACAGTACTTGCCTTATTACATATAATGTCCTGCGATATTTTTCATTCTTAACTATGTTCTTTTTCATTACTAAAAAGATAGTTTGTAACCCATTGATATTTTCCATTCTTTTTTTAAAATTAATTAATTTTATTTTTTGGCTGCATTGGGTCTTCATTGCTGCGTGCAGGGTTTCTCTAGTTGCGGTTAGCAGGGGCTACTTTTCATTGCGGTGTGCCTGCTTCTCAATGCAGTGGCTTCTCTTGTTACGGAGCACGGGCTCTAGGCGCTTGGGCTTCAGTAGTTGTGGCCTGTGGGCTCAGTATTTGTGGCTCATGGGCTCTAGAGCACAGGTTCAGTAGTTGTGGTGCATGGGCTTAGTTGCTTTGTGGCATGTGGGATCTTCCTGGACCAGGGCTCAAACCTGTGTCCCCTGCATTGGCAGGTGGATTCTTAACCACTGCATCACCAGGGAAGTCCGATATTTTCCATTCTTAACTATCTTTTTTTTTTTTTTAACTAGCTTCATTCACTTTATTTTTCTCATAGAAAACTATGTGGTGGCTACAGCTTGAGCCTGTGTCCTCTGCATGGAAACTCTGGTGTGGGTCTTTAAAAGATGGTCAGTGAATTCCTGATACGGAGACTTGGTGAACACCGTCTCTTTCCAGAGATCAGAAGTGAGATAACTGTAGGTCTTGGAAATGCCATCAAAAGTGGCCTTGGTGGGCTTCCCTGGTGGCGCAGTGGTTGAGAGTCCGCCTGCCGATGCAGGGGACATGGGTACGTGCCCCGGTCTGGGAAGATCCCACATGCTGCGGAGCGGCTGGGCCCGTGAGCCATGGCCGCTGAGCCTGCGCGTCCGGAGCCTGTGCTCCGCAATGGGAGAGGCCACAACAGTGAGAGGCCCACGTACCGCAAAAAGAAAAAAAAAAAAAAAAAAGTGGCCTTGGTGAAGTTGCCCAGGGTGGCGGTGCAGCCCCTGGCAGAGGTGTAGCAGTCATCAGTTCCAGCCATCATCAGTAGCTTCTTGGGCACAGGGCTGAGAGGATGCCATTGCACCTGGGGGCAGGGATGAAGTGCACCAGCGCAGAGCCACAGCGGCCAGTCACCTTGCAAGGGCTAGTATGGGGCTTGCCAATCTTGTTCCCCCAGTAGCCTCGCTGCACGGGAACGATGGAGAGCTTGGCCAGAATGATGGTCCCACAGATGGCATTACTAAAAAGATAGTTTGTAACTCATTGATTTCATAACTCATTAATTAATTGTATCCACTGTTTGAAACAGTGTTAATGTACTATGACAAAGCATCCTTGTACAATGAGAACATTTGTAGAGACTCATATGTAAGGTGACTTCTTTTTTGAGAAATAATTTTTGAGGAAAATGTCACCTTATAATTGGACATTTATGGTGCTTTGAATAATAGATACCCTTTTAACTACTTAGAAGTGAAAATAAATGTTCTATTCATAGTATTTACAAACTACAAAATCCCTAACAAGTTAACCAAATTTAATTAATTAATTTTTAAGTTTAAAAAAATTATTTTACTTTATTTATTTTTGGCTGTGCTGGGTCTTCGTTGCTGTGCACAGGCTTTCTCTAGTTGTGGCAAGTGGGGGCTACTCTTTGTTGCAGTGCGCTGGCTTCTCATTGTGGTGGTTTCTCTTGTTGCAGAGCACGGGCTCTAGGCACACGGGCTCGCGGGCTCTAGAGCGCAGGCTCAGTAGTTGTGGCACATGGGTTTAGTTGCTCTGTGGCATGTGGGATCTTCCTGGACCAGGGACACCAGGGAACCCGTGTCTCCTGCATTGGCAGGCGGATTCTTAACCACTGCGCCACCAGGGAAGCCCCTAAATTTAATTTAAATAAGGTATAAGACATCTTTACGAAAAAAGCATGAAATATAATTGGAAGATATAAAACAAGTTTTGAATAAATGGAGAGATATATACCATGTTTATGGTACAAAGGAAGTTGTTTTTGTTTTTGTTTCTTTCCAGCTGTGCTGCATGGCTTGTGGGATCTTAGTTCCCTGACCAGGGAACTAAGGCAGTGACTAAGGCACTGGCCCTCGGCAGTGAAAGTGCAGAGTCCTAACCACTGGACCGCCAGGGAATTCCTGAAAGATTTTCTATCATAAAATGTCAAACAATCCAAAATGAATATATAAATCAAATGTAATTCCTATTGACATTTTACTTTTTTTGTGTGGGAGACTGCATAAAGTAGTCTTATATTTTTGTGTATGTCTGAAAATTTTCATAATAAAAAGGTTTATAAGAAAGATATCATACTTACCTCTCTATAACTTCCCTTTTTTCTCTTAGTATTCTTTTTTTTTTTTTTTGCCATACGCAGGCCTCTCACTGTTGCGGCCTCTCCCATTGCGGAGCACAGGCTCCGGACGCACAGGCTCAGCGGCCATGGCTCACGGGCCTAGCCGCTCTGCGGCATGTGGGATGTGTCCCCTGCATCGGCAGGTGGACTCTCAACAACTGCGCCACCAGGGAAGCCCTCTCTTAGTATTCTTTTTGTAATTTATTTCAGTTGGTAGATGTACATCTGGTTTATTCATTTTATTGATAATTAGCCCATTGTGTGACTAATCTACAATTTATTTATTCAGTCTCCTGCTGATGGATATTTAATTTGTATCCAATTTTCCATTATTATAAACATTGCTGCAACTAACACATATGGATCTATTTCTTTTGTCCTGGAAGGATACCTGTTTTTTTTTTTTTGCAGAGCAATGCATATAGACTCTCTCTCCCCAGCTACATATTACTTATGTGTGTATGCTTTTGTAGGCCTCCTAATCCTACCTCTCTCTATATGTGCATATGCTTATGTATGTTTGTATAAGTATTGTGTAATTTATGAAACGATTCAAATTAGGCTGATGATATTTGTACATTGCTTGCATGGATTGAGGGGGTATAATTGGAAGATACGTATTTTCTTTTTATACCTTTTGAATGTAAAAAGTCCAAAGAAATTAGGTTTGTATGCGTGCCATCTTTTGAAAAATATTCATCTTATTTCTTTTCATTGTTTAGTTTTATGGGCAAAAATGACAGCATATTCCTTAGAAGTGGTGATTCTAGAGATTAATATTTTTTAATTAATTAATTAATTTTTGGCTGTGTTGGGTCTTCGTTTCTGTGTGAGGGCTTTCTCCAGTTGCGGCAAGCGGGGACCACTCTTCATCGCGGTGCACGGGCCTCTCACTGTCACAGCCTCTCCCGTTGTGGAGCACAGGCTCCAGACGCGCAGGCTCAGTAATTGTGGCTCACGGGCTTAGTTGCTCCGCGGCATGTGGGATCTTCCAAGACGAAGGCTCGAACCCGTGTCCCCTGCATTGGCAGGCGGATTCCTAACCACTGCGCCACGAGGGAAGCCCTAGAGATTAATTTTTTAATAACAGCTTTAAAATGTACAGGTCAGTGATTTTTAGTGTATTCACTGAAAATTGCAACCATCACTACAATCAGTTTTAAAATATCTTTATCACCCCCAAAAAAGAAACCCCATACCCATTAGCAGTTACTACCCATTCCCTCCTTCCAGCTGTTGTAACCACAAATCTACCTCTGTGTTTGTGGGTTTTCCTGTTCTGAACATTTTGTATAAATGATTTATACAGTGTATGATCTTTTGTGACTAATGCCTTTCAGTTAGTATAAAGTTGGGACTTCCCTGGTGGTCCAGTGGTTAAGAATCCGTCTTGCAATGCAGGGGACGCCGGTTAGATCCCTGGTTGGAAAACTAAGATCCCACGTGCCGCGAGGCAGCTAAGCCTGTGAGCCACAACTACTGAGCCCACACCCACAGCTAGAGAGCCTGTGTGCTGCAACTACAGAGCCCACACGCTCTGGAGCCCGTGTGCCACAACTAGAGAGAAGCCCGTGCACTGCAATGAGGAGCCCATGTGCCACAATGAAGGATCCCACGAGCCACAACTAAGACCTGATGCAATAAATAAATAAACAAACATAAAATGTTAAAAAAACACTAATAATCTCAATAGTCTTTAAAAAAAATAAAGTTTTCAAGGTTCATCTGTATTATAGCATGTCATCAGTACTTCGTTCCTTTTTATGACCAAATAATATACCATTGTATGGTTATGCCTCTTTTGTTTATCTGTTCATTAGTTGATGGACATTTGGGTTGTTTCTCCTTTTTGGATATTACAAATAATGATGTTATGAACATTTGTGTACAAGGTTTTATGCAGACTGGGAGTGGAATTGCTGGATTACATAACTATGTTTAACATTTGAAGAACTGCCAAACTATTTTCCAATGTAGTTGTACCGTTTTACATTTCCACTAGCAATGTATGAGCTTTCCAGTTTCTCCGCATCCTTGTCAACAGTTGTCACTTTCCAGCTTTTTCTTTATAACCGTCCTAGTTGGTGTGAGTGGTATCTCACTGTTTTTTTTTTTTTTCTTGGCTGCGTTGGGTCTTTGTTGCTGCGCGTGGGCTTTCTCTAGTTGTGGTGAGTGGGAGCTACTCTTCGTTGTGGTGTGCAGGCTTCTCGTTGCAATGGCTTCTCTTGTTGTGGAGCACGGGCTCTAGGTGTGCCAGCTTCAGTAGTTGCAGCATGTGGGCTTCAGTAGTTGTGGCTCGTGGGGTCTAGAGCACAGGCTCAGTAGTTGTGGTGCACAGGCTTAGTTGCTCTGTGGCATGTTGGATCTTCCTGGACCAGGGATCGAACCCATGTCCCCTGCATTGGCAGGCGGATTCTTAACCACTGCGCCACCCTCATTGTGGTTTTGATTTGCAGTTCTCTAATGACTAATAATGTTGAACATTTTTGCATGTGCTTACTGGCCATTTGTTTACCTCTTTGGAAATATATTTGAATGCTATTTAAAGCCTTTGCTCATTTTTTTAAACACTTTTATTGGCGTATAATTGCTACGCAATGGTGTGTTAGTTTCTGCTTTATAACAAAGTGAATCAGCCATACATACACATATATCCCCATATCTCCTCCCTCTTCCGTCTCCCTCCCATCCTTCCTATCCCACCCCTCTAGGTGGTCACAAAGCACCGAGCTGATCTCCCTGTGTTATGTGGCTGCTTCCCACTAGCTATTGATTTTACATTTGGTAGTGTATATATGTCCACGCCACTCTATCACTTTGTCCCAGCTTACCCTTCCCCCTTCCCTTGTCCTCAAGTCCATTCTCTACATCTGCGTCTTTATTCCTCTCCTGCCCCTAGGTTCATCAGAACAATTTTTTTCTTTTTTTTTTTATATTCCATATATATGTGTTAGCATACGGTATTTGTTTTTCTCTTTCTGGCTTACTTCACTCTGTATGACAGATTGTAGGTCCATCCACCTCACTACAAATAACTCAATTTCGTTTCTTTTTATGGCTAAGTAATATTCCATTGTATATATGTGCCATATCTTCTTTATCCATTCATCTGTTCTTTGGTCATTTTTAATTAGGTTATTTGTCTTTTCGTTGTTGGGTTGTAAGAGCACCATATGTTTTACTGTATTTTTTAAAGTATTGCTTTATTTGTTTGTAAAACTAATTTTTCCTCCTCTTATTGGAAGGTCCTGTCCAAAATGCACTGATGTCTTCACAAGTGTCAGTGAGCCAAGGATATAATTCTCAGCTTCCAGGATCCTACCCTCATCTAATACCAGCAAAGACTTTGAATCCAGTCTCTGGACAGTCTAACTCTGGTGGTTCCCAGACTGTTTCTCCACTAAGTAATTATCAGGGACCTGGACAGACTGTTTATAGACCATCTGTGGCTTCTAATCCAGTGACACCTTCACTCCGTAGTGGTCCTGTTCCCCAAATGCCACTACCTACTTCTCAGAACCCAGCTGCTACACCAATGCCTTCTGGTAGCTTTCTTCCTGGAGCCAACATACCACCACCCTTGAATTGGCAATATAACTATTCGTCACAGACAAACCATTGTCCTCGTGCGTCATCCCAACCGACCATGTCTGGGAATGCAAATTTGACAAGTCCTCAATATGTTTCTTCTGGAGATGCTTCACTTCAAAACAACTTCATAAAATCAGGTAGAGTTCTTACAGGACTGCTTAAAATGTAGAGATGGGAAAATTTTGCTTGTTTAAATGTTTTTAAATGACTATTTCAACCTTAAAATCATATGGAAGGCTATTGATTTTTTTGATCATTGTTAATCTTTAAATAGATTACTTCTGTAACCTTTGGGTCAACTTAAAATCATGATTGTTCCTGCTTTGCTTCTTTCCTTTGAAGGTATCCTCTGAATTTCTTTGAGTCACCCATGATATTTCAGGGTTTCAGGTATGCATGCAGAACCACTTAAGTACTGGCCATTACTTTTATTAATGGGTTTCCATCTTGTATTCTAGGGAAGCTTAATCCCTGTGGTCTCTCTTTGGACTTGATCTAAGGCTTGTCTTGTCTATTTGTTATGGCATGGACAATTTTTGGCTCCAGAAACCAGAGAATCCGGAGGGGCAGGTGAAAACAGACAGTACTTTTGGAGTGAGGAGTATTATTGAGCACATCTGTGATCAGAAAGCAGTGCACAGAGATTTATCTCTGTTTTTTTTTAGGAGTTTTATAACTTTAGTTCCTACATTCAGGTGTTTGATCAATTTTGAGTTAATTTTTGTGTGGTGTTAGTAGGTAGGGATTCAGCTTCATTCTTGTGCATGTGGATATACAGTTGTCGCAGGACTATTTGATGGAAAGACTGTTCTTCCTCCCATTGAATGATCTTGACACCCTTGTTGAAAATCAGTTGATCATAAATGTAGGGTTTATTTCTGTACTCTGAATTCTGTTCCATTGATCTATATGTGTATTTTTATACTAGTACCAAACATCTTGATTAGCGTAGCTTTGTAGTAAGGCTTGAATTGTAAAGATTGACTCCTCCACCTTTTTAGGTTTTTTTTCAAGATTGTTTTGGCTGTCCTAGGTCCCTTGCATTTCCATAAGAATTTTAGGATTAGCTTGTCAATTTTTGCAATAAAAAGACAGCTGTGACTTTGATAGGGATTGTGCTGAATCTGTACATCAATTTGGGAAGAAAGCTATATACTCTTGGACTGACTTTGATCATTTTATTTTTTAACCTCAGTGCTTGGTCATATACAGTTCAAAAGTAGGTTCATTTAAGCGTTTCACTATTCCCTTTTTTATATTAAAATTTGTCTTAAACACTTATCAACATTAATAGTGTTACTTTGAAAAGCATTTCAGATTCTGTATTAGGATCTGCAGGTTGATTATGCTCAGCAGACATCCTCAAGGAAATGAACTAGTAAAAGTTTCCAAATGTAATAGTAATATCAGTCATTACCTTTTTATATTCATATGTATTTCTGCATCTAGATACTACATGCACTTCATCAGTTTTGTAGTTTGTTAACTGCTGAAACTATTTTTCTTAGCCTCTTGACTAGCCACTGGCCCTGGTGAATGCATTTTGGACTTGTAAAGATTAAGCCTGCTTCTAGAAACTTAGTTTCTTTGGAGAGATCTTCTGATCCATAATTGTTAGACCTAAAATCCTTCTAATTACTCTTATTCTTATTCATTTGACACCATGAGTGAGCATCAATCGCTTGAAGTTAATGAACATTCACTTCTTTTTTAAGGTAACATTTATTATATAGAATTTTAGGTAACATTTTAGGTAATATTTTTAGGTAACATTTATATAGGTATCATTTACTGAATGTTTGTTATTTTCCAACACTTTACCAAACTTTAATGTGTTTTATCTTATTTAATCTTTACAGTAGTACGTTTTACAGGTAAGGAATGTGAGGCTTGAATAATTTTCCCAAAGCCACAAGAAAATAGGTTGGGAAAAGGTACTATTTAAAATTAGGTGTAGCCTCTCATTAAAAAGCACGTGATCAATAATCTGAAATATTTTTTTGGCTATAACAGAAGCCCTCAGGTAGAGCACCTTGATTACAGCACAGGTGTGGTGAAAGAGACATAAGGAAGTGCCAAAACTTATGAAGGTTTCTATATAAAAGAAGGGGAAAGAAAGATACATAAACTAATAAAATGAACCTACAAGAGATGTATGACTCCCTTCTCTTTTCTTAATGAGAACTCTAAAAAACTTCCCCAGTTTTTACCTCTGTTTTTTCATCATTGTTAGTAGGTGCCTGATTGTCTGATCTCAGAACTGTATCTAGGAATTTCCTTGGTGGTCCAGTGGTTGGGACTTCGCCTTCCAAAGCAGGGGGTGCCAGTTCGATCCCTGGTCAGGGAGCTAAGATCCCACATTCCTTGCGGCCAAAAAACCAAAAAACCCCATAAAACAGAAACAATATTGTAACAGATTCAATAAAGACTTTAAAAATGGTCCACATCAAAAAAATCTAAAAAAAAAAAACTGTATCTAAGTTATGCAAATTTCTAATTCACGTATTAAAATTCTCTGACTTTTTTTTTCTAATGGGACACCTTTTAGCATGTAATTAGTTTTAGGGATCTCAGAAGGCAGATTCTGAAACTCTAACTGTTAGTGTTCTAAATAAGAGTCATTCAACTTGAAAAAATAATGTCTATTTTATGAAATGTAGCCTATTCTGGATTCAACAATATTCCTCTTAAAGCTGTGAAAAATCTCTATCAGCTCACTTGTATTCTGTTAAACATTAGGTTGTTACATCTTTGTGGCCAGATGTATCAAACATTCTTATTCATGCTGAGTTGCAAATGTACCTTGCCCTTTTGTTCTTTTGACTTGTCTCTATTGCCATAGATACGTATGGGTGCTTCTTTGATAAGGGAGTTACATGGCAGTAATCTTTGTCTTCACCTTTGACAACAGGGCACTGATTAGTCTTGTTGGGAGATCATTTTTCAATTTGGCCCTGGAGAATTTGAACAGTATTGAAGAAACATAATGAAATTTTTCATATTTAGGTATCTTTATTCCTTTGATTTTACAAAATACAGGGTTTTACAAAATACAGGTAGAATATATTATATGTAAAATTTATTACCTATTTCACTTACAAATTCAGAGGATTAAAAGTCTTGTAATGAAAAATTAAATCACATGTATTTTATCAGTAGTATTATCAGTAGTATTTTATCTACTTTATAGACTTTGTTCCTCCTCTTTAGCAAATGAGAAGGTGGAAGCAGTATTATTGATTTGAATGAACAGGTGGTTGTGGGTTTTGGAATTTTCCATGTCACACAGAAGAATTTCCCCAAGGGTAACTGACAATGTTTTTACAGTAGTCAGAACTCACTGTCCTAATAGAAAATTGGTGAAATTGAGGCAGTGAGATGCTGGTAGATACAAGGACAAATACCATGTCATTTCTTAGTTTTGTTTGATGGGTACTTTTAAACCTCTTGGATATCAGTGTTTCATAAGGTTTATACGTAAACTTTGGATCATTTCCTGATTTTTAAGCCTAGGGAGTGTTCTTAATATAGTATTTAAGCAATTATTGAAAGTAAACTACTTTTAATTATTATTAGGTAAACACTGAACAGTGTACACATTTATTATCTATTTTAACAGGTTATACCCCCAATAAAAATGAAGCAAAATGAAATAAAACTTGGAAAATTTAGGATAACCACAATAGTTTGTAGTTTTAGAAAGCTAACTCTAAACCTAATTGATGATAGTGAATGGACTATATTGATAGGTATTCATAAACTTTTATTAATGTTAATTTCTACTGGAATATTTGATGTGGCCTGTTGAAACTGACCAGTTAATGAAAAATTAATCAATAAACAGGGCATTGTATCTACTGTATAAGTGATTTGATGCTGACTTTATATTTATACTGCTTTAATAATCGACAGGTAAGAATTATGGTAGGAGAGACTTGGAAATGTGTGAAGTATGCATATAAATTAGAAAATCATTCATCTGGGAGGTTAACTTATTTCTAGTAATTTTTGGTTTGTAGTTGAAATATAGATTTGGAAGTTACTTAGATTCGGTAAAAGGCCGTTTTGGCATTTTTCTTAAGTTCTTAAGTGTCATGTGAAAAACCACTGTTTCCATAGGATCTGCACCCCCCTTAGTGAATCCACCTCTGCCTACCACTTTTCAACCAGGAACTCCTCTTGGGCCCCCTCCAACTGGAGCACCACCTCCAGTGAGGGCCCTTACGCCTCAGAAATCAACACATAGAGCTGTGCCCCAGCCCACCTTTAATTCAGCTAGCAACCAAGAAGGTAAGCAAGACAAAAACCAAGTCGCGTCCTAAAGTTTTGACTCAGGGTGGAAAGATGAATATTATCTGAATTCCGTGCATTCAAGTCATATTCTAACAGAAAATCTAGTTTTTTTGGTTAGGGATGCCCCTCAGGAATTTAGAGTTTAAAAAAGTTTCTCGGTATTCCACTGCCCCATTCTGGGCTGTGGAATAGCTTTTGGGATCACTGTTGACTTTTTTTGTTGCTGTGCAGATTTTAAAAATCTTGGCTATAAAGTTACATGTCTTTTGGGAGAGGGAGGCGAGAGAGGAAATTTTGCTTTTCTGGACATGATGTTAGAACTATCCTTTTAATACATTAGCCCTTTTTTATGAAGCAGTATTTTGCTTGCCACTCTTACTGTAAATGTAACAAATATTTATGAGCCTAAATAAAAAGTCAAATATACAAACATTTTGATGTTTTATAATTTTAAAGCATTGTCTTCAGAGGTAACTTTAACATATAAGTTTATTAATTTAAACAAAATATTTTATAAAATAAGAAATTTGATTTTAGCCATAATATAACCATTGCAACAAGATTGGAAATAGGAAAACAGAAGAGGAGGGGAAAAAACCACTGCCCATATCCTACTACTCAATATAATCAATATTATCATTTTTGTATTTTCTTCTACCATTTCCTCTTTTTAGTATTGTTAGTAGGGAGAAAACTGACCTGTGTATAATTTGAAAAGAATGGTGTTAACAATGAGTAACAAAATGATAAAGCCGTGTCCCAGTGGTTGCCACCTGATAATTTTGAATATCAAGCTACAATAAGTATTTAAACTTTTAATCAACTAAAAATATGCTCAATGTTTTTGTTTCTACAAAACAGTTTTACTAAGGTTTTCTGTATCAACTCATGGCTAAAGACCTGGTGGTCTTGAGAATTGGAAAGGAGTTACTAACTTTATGAAACCATTAAACTTATCTATTTGGTGTTAAAACTGTTAAAAGTTAGCACCTTTATACTTAGGTGCTAGAGGTTGATACTATTCATTGATTTTAGTTTCTTCTGTACACAAATTAGAGCTAATAAATAGCAGAGGTACATAATGATAAATTTTTATTATTCATTTTAGTGGTTGTTTGCTAGACCAAAGCAATTGTTCTAATTAATATATATCACCTTAAAGTTAACTCTAGATTCTGCTCTGTTCCATATTTTTATTTTTTAAAATTTTTTTCTTGTATTCTATTTTTTTTGAATTTTATTTTATTTTTTTATACAGCAGGTTCTTATTAGTCATCCATTTTATACACATCAGTGTATACATGTCAATCCCAATCTCCCAATTCATACCCCCTCCCTCGCCACTTTCCCCCCTTGGTGTCCATACTTTTGTTCTTTGTGTCTCAATTTCTGCCCTGCAAACCGGTTTTTCTAGGTTCCACATATATGCGTTAATATATGATATTT
Organism: Pseudorca crassidens; assembly: GCF_039906515.1. NCBI lineage: Eukaryota > Metazoa > Chordata > Mammalia > Artiodactyla > Delphinidae > Pseudorca > Pseudorca crassidens. Next base: position 112,081,195 of record NC_090298.1, read on the forward strand.
GTTTTTCTTGCTGACTTACTTTTTTTTTTTTTTTTTTTTTTGCGGTACGCGGGCCTCTCACTGTTGTGGCCTCTCCCGTTGTGCACAGTCTCCGGACGTGCAGCCTCAGTGGCCATGGCTCACGGGCCTAGCCGCTCCACGGCACGTGGGATCTTCCCGGACCGGGGCATGAACCCATGTCCCCTGCATCGGCAGGCGGACTCTCAACCACTGCGCCACCAGGGAAGCCCTTACTTACATATTTTTTTAAAAAGGTTTTTATCCTCATAAATTTATTTCATCCTTAAATAGTATTGATTTTGGTGACTTATTTTAGTGTGTACTGCTCCTTAGAAGTTTTTAATGCTGCTCTCACAACTAGTAAAATCTTTCAGGTAGTATATAATTTTATAAACTACACAAAGTACCATTCTTTTTGGAAGCTTATAAAGTTATTTGAAACTTTTATATATTTTGTATATTTAAAATCTTACATTGTTTGAAATTTTTATTTCAACATTTAACATTTCCTGGGTTGTGGTTTAAACTATTTGTCATTTGGAAAGTTATCATAAATTTTAAACGTTAGCTCAAATCTTGCAAAAATTATAATAATGGTTCTAATTTAAATATTGTTAATAAACTTCCTCCTTAGGTATTATACCAAATACCAATAATGGATCTATGGTGGTTCACAATAGTTATGATGAAATTGAAGGCGGTGGCTTCTTGGGTGAGATGCTATGAAAGTTTTTTTGTTTTTTTAAGTATGTGTTCCTTGTAGGAAACAAAGAAGAAAACTTCATAATTATGTCACACAATGATACCTACTGTTAGCATTTTTAATCTCCATGTGTTTAGATTTTTTGTTAGGTTTTTATCCCCTTTAGGACTGGGATTATGGGCTTTATTATTATTATGTTATGACCGAAGAGTATTTTTTTCAATTAAATCTATTTAAATTTACTTATCCAGTTGAACATTTAGTATGTTTTAATTAAAGTTGTTTTGACTTAAATTTTAGTCTGAATACAAAGTTTAGTACATGATACGAGATATGAGAGTAAATTAATTATACTAAACTTATTTTTGTGTGTTTACAGCTGTAGTCCACTTTAGCTAGATTTTAATCATTGCTCTTACTTTGTTACTAGTGTTTATTTGTTTTACTTTACAAAATTGATGAATGAAAGTATTAAATTACCCAAAGGATTTTAGAGTTATGATTTCTATAATTTAATGGATGTGTGTGTTGATTTAAAGTACTCTGGAGTGTTAAATAGAACTTAAAAGTTACCTTGTTTCTAGCAACACCACAGCTTACTAATAAGAATCCTACAATGAGCCGAAGTGTTGGATATTCATATCCCTCCTTACCACCTGGTTATCAGAACACAATACCACCTAGTACAACAGGAATGCCACCCTCTTCCTTGAATTATCCAAGTGGTCCACAGGCATTTACTCAGGTATACTTTTTGTTTTTGTTTTTTTACCTGTATTCCACTTCAGTTTAAACTGTATTCACATGAAAAAATTTTAGGAAGGTATGATGAAAATTTTTAACCAGTTAGAATGGTAATAAATATTTCATAAGGCCTTCGTCCTGTTACATATCTCCAGAACCAAAAATTGACCAGGAAATCTAGATTACAGTGTTGTTATTTAGAGAGAAATTAAGTAACCAAGTCCTTATACTCTTCTCTTTTCAACTGAAGACATTATAAAGGCTACTTACTTTGAAATTATATATCTTTAGACTCCTTTAGGTGCTAATCATTTACCTGCAAGCATGAGTGGATTAAGTCTACATCCAGAGGGGCTATGGGTTATCAATCTACTTCAAGAAAGAAACATGCTTCCATTGACACCTTTGCAGCCTCCTGTTCCAAATTTGCATGAAGATATTCAGAAACTCAACTGTAACCCAGAGTAAGGCTTCAAACAGTGCTTCTTATTAAATATGACATTTTACTTGTTCTAAAATTCTTCCAGATTATTTTTGAGCTTCATGTGTTACGAACAAGCTATACAAATGTATTAATTTATGAAAGTAGTTCTGCATGCAGAAAACAGCGCTTTGTTAGTTGCTTACTTGATATTTGAAATATTCTAAGTCAAGAAATAGAGGGCTTCCCCGGTGGCACAGTGGTTGAGAGTCTGCCTGCCGATGCAGGGGACGCAGGTTCGTGTCCCGGTCCGGGAAGATCCCACATGCCGCGGAGCGGTCGGGCCCTTGAGCCATGGCCGCTGAGCCTGCGCGTCCGGAGCCTGTGCTCCGCAACGGGAGAGGCCACAGCAGTGGGAGGCCCGCGTACCACAAAAAAAGAAAGAAATAGAGTTGTAACCCCTGATCTGATAGCTACTCTTATCAGCTCTAATGGGACTATGATATTCATTATCATTATGGTGATTACATTATATTTTCAAAGTCCAAAGGACAGAGACTTGATTCTATATAATCCTTTATTTGCTCTCATTTTAAATTGTTTTTCATAACCAACATAATTATAATACTCTTTTCTCTCTTAAAATTGATTGTGAGTTTAAGTGTATATGAAGACTTTCTGATAAACTGAATTTTGTTATTTTTATTTATTTTAAAAATTTATTATTTATTTGGCTGCATTGGGTCTTAGTTGCAGCATGTGGGATCTTTGTTGTGGCATGTGGGATCTTTCGTTGCGGTGTGGGGACTCTTCTCTAGTTGTTGTGCACAGGCTCCAGAGCGTGTGGGCTCAGTAGTTGCAGCGCTCGGGCTCCAGAGTGCGTGGGCTCTCTAGTTATCGTGTGTGGGCTCCAGAGCACATGGGCTTAGTTGCCCTGCAGTATGTGGGATCTTAGTTGCCCAACCAGGGATCAAACTATTGTCCCCTGCATTGGAAGGTGGATTCTTTTTTTAAAAAATTTATTTATTTATTTATTTATTTGTTTATTTTGGCTGTGTTGGGTCTTCGTTTCTGTTCATGGGCTTTCTTTAGTTGCGGCGAGCGGGGGCCACTCTTCATCGCGGTGCGCGGGCCTCTCACTGTCGCGGCCTCTCTTGTTGCGGAGCACAAGCTCCAGACGCGCAGGCTCAGTAGTTATGGCTCACGGGCCTAGTTGCTCCGCGGCATGTGGGATCTTCCCAGACCAGGGCTCGAACCCATGTCCCCTGCATTGGCAGGCAGACTCTCAACCACTGCGCCACCAGGGAAGCCCCTGGAAGGCGGATTCTTAACCACTGGACCACCAGGGAAGTCCCTGAATTTTTTTTTTAATTAATTAATTTTTATTTTTGGCTGCGTTGGGTCTTCGTTGCTACATGTGGGCTTTCTCTAGTTGTGGTGAGCGGGGGCTACTCTTCGTTGTGGCGCACGGGCTTCTCACTGCAGTGGCTTCTTTTGTTGCAGAGCACAGGCTTTAGGTGCACGGGCTTCAGTAGTTGTGGCATACGGGCTCAGTAGTTGTGGCACATGGACTCAGTAGTTGTGGCTCGCGGGCTCTAGAGCGCAGGCTCAGTAGTTGTAGCACAGGGGCTTAGTTGCTCCGCGGCATGTGGGATATTCCCTGCGTTGGCAGGCGGATTCTTAACTACTGAGCCACCAGAATTGGGAAGCCCAATTTTGTTATTTTTAAATAGTCTTTTTAAAACCATCAGTAAAACTGAGCTTTTCAGTAATACACTTAACTTTTTTTTTAAGATTTATTATTTATTTATTTATTTATTTAATTTATTTTTGGCTGCATTGGGTCTTAGTTGCAGTACTCAGAATTTTCCTTGAGGCATGCAGGATCCTTCATTTCAGTGCGCGGGCTCTTCGTTGTGGTGCACGGGCTTCTCGTTGTGGCGAGTAGCTTTTCTCTTCTGTAGTGGCATGCAGGCTCCAGGGCGCATGGGCTCTGTATTTGTGGCACGCAGGATCTAGTTGAGGCGTACGTGAGCTCAGTAGTTGTGGCACGCAGGCTTAGTTGCCCTGAGGCGTGTTGGATCTTAGTTTTCTGACCAGGGATTGAACCCGTGTCCCCTGCATTGTAAGGCAGATTCTTTACCACTGGACCACCAGGGAAAGTCCCAGTAATACGCTTAACTTTGCATGTGCAAATTTGGGTCATCACCTTTAAATTCCAGTGCCATCTAGATTTATATAAAGAAAACTAAGTTCTTTGGTAGTCTAGACTGTCTTATGCACAAGCTGAGAAGAAAATTTGTTTTAGTTATATAAAATGGGATTATAACCGTCCACCCTTTCTTTCTGAATAGGATTTAAATATTTAAAAAGGATAAGATTTGTGAGGGCCTATTGAAATACTTCATTTGTAATCTGATCCAATGTTAAAATGTGTACCTTTTAAGTCTTTTTATTTTTGTCCAAAAATAGTCATAGTAATAACTGACAAATGATTTTTACATTGATATAGGTTATTCCGATGCACACTGACTAGCATTCCTCAGACTCAGGCCTTACTGAATAAAGCCAAACTTCCTTTGGGACTGCTGCTTCATCCTTTTAAAGACCTAGTGGTATGTTTTACTAGCGAAAGTAAATGTTTTGTGGAAAATTATCTTGGTGGTAAGGAATTTTTTATAATAGTGCAAGAATTTGTTTGAGCTATCTTTAGGAATTTGACCATTGGCCGATTCCTTTATTTGTATTTCAGCCAAAGATATTATCAAACGCTTTCACAAAGAGATAAAATAAACATATTGTTGAAAAATTCAGGAGGTACTGAATAGAATAGAGGTACTGAAGAAAATAAATAAATGAACCATACTATTTTAACAAGTTGTAAATTGTTTACCCATTAAAATACTTTACCCATTCTCCCAGTTCTTCCATTCTTGGAGTAAAATCTGTTGCTTTAAGAAGCTGTTTCCAAAAAGAAGAAGAAAAGAAAAAAAGCCCTTCTACTTTTGTCCTAAGGCTCTGGGACCTTGACATGTGACCACATACGGGTTGAGAGAATCAGTCCATAAGTGAAGTGACTTTCCCAATACAAACCTCCTTTTGGTAATAGGATTGTATTGCCTTTACTGATTTTTGACTTTAACTTTACATCTTTTAAAACGTAGGATAAACTTTAAATAGGAGCATAATTGCTAAGTCCAATAAAATATTTAAATATAATTTAACCATACCTTACTTTGTGACAGTTCTTTTATGAGAACTTAGTAGCCTGTTAATATAACATGAAGAAGCTTCCTAATGCTTTAATTAGTCATTTTTTTAGAATATTGATCCTTCCTTCACCATTCATCTCACAGATATGTTGTAAATTTACTATGTTGGTTTTGCAATGTAAACTTTTAATGAGAAAATAAATACTTTTTAAAAGGCAAAATTTAATGAGAATGGTCCTGGGGAAAATCACTAGGGTTTAAGAACCAGTACATTTCATTACATAATTTTTTGTTTGGCAGCTTGGACACATTTTTTTACCCTAGTTTTTTCTCTAAAATTATAATATCCCAACAATTATTTGGAAGGTATGGATTAAGTGCTTGACCTTTAGACATGATCATCATTGTCTTTAATAATTTAGTCCTTTTTTTTCAGCAATTGCCTGTGGTTACCTCTAGTACAATTGTGAGATGCCGTTCATGCAGGACATACATCAACCCTTTTGTCAGCTTTCTTGATCAAAGGAGATGGAAATGTAACTTATGTTACCGAGTCAATGATGGTATGTTTTTTTTTTCAAACATTTAAACATTTCTACATGCATTGTAGGGAAATCAGATAACACAAATGTGAAGTTAAAAAACAAAACAAAACCCGGTCTTATTTACCCGTAATCCTTTCACTCAGATATAACTTCTTTTAACTATTTTCTAGGCATTTATACTTATATATAAATAATAATATACTTCTTAAGCAAAAAATGTGATACTACTACTTTGATACCACTTTTTTACATTTATTCTGTTGGGTATATAATAAATGGCATATTTCATGGTATTATTTAAGCCTGTAATTTAAGAAATATTTTTATTTAGAAATTGTCCCATGCCTTTTCTCTAGGGTGAAAGAAAATAAGCCCACAGAGTAGCTGCCATTAGCTTCATTCACTGCTGTATGAAGGGAGGTGGGCAGTGCTAGAAGGTTAGTTGAATGTAGTTTTTTTAGTAGCTGATGAGGAGGGGATCTTCTTCAGTAACTGTTTCACAATTTATATTTGAGGAATATCATCTAACCAACAACATTCTATTAGGATTAGAGAAGAAAAAAAGGGCATGCCGTTACCCACAATGAAAATTTGGTCTCTGTTTAGAAGGAAATTTCATTAAGCATTGGGAAATAGAGGAACTTGAGAGATTTTTTTTTTTTTTTTTTTTTTTTTTTTTGCGGTATGCGGGCCTCTCACTGTTGTAGCCTCTCCCATTGCGGAGCACAGTCTCCGGACGTGCAGGCTCAGCGGCCATGGCTCATGGGCCCAGCCACTCTGCGGTATGTGGGATCTTCCCAGACCAGGGCACGAACCCATATCCCCTGCATCGGCAGGCGGACACTTGAGAGATTTTTTATAACCGTTTTTATTGTTTGTGTTTTTAGAGTAGAAGAAGTGAGGGTAGAAAAAGAGCATTCTTTTTACTCTGTAATAATGTAGAAAATGTATGTATTTATAGTGTTTAGTACACTTTTAAAATCTTATGTATATATGCTTCAATATATGAAATTAAATTATAATAAGGGTTGAAGTCACTTTTGTGTGCAGCCCCGACCATTTCATGAACTATGGCTTACCCTTTAGCATATATAGGAATTTGAATTTTTACACAGTTCCTGGGAAGATAGATGAAATGATAATTATGAGGGGGGGATTTTTTCAGAAACCAACGCCTGTGGCCGTAATATGTCTCTGGTCAAAAATGTGTTAATTTAGAAAATACTCTTTGAGCACTAGTGTTTTATAGGCAGTAGGCAACTGATATTCCATAGAGGTCTTATAACTATTGAAACTCACCATACCCTTAGGCTTTAACCTTTGAAGTATTTTACCATAGCTTTCTAGGGGCAACCAGAGTCTGTACATTTCATACGTCAAATGTTATTATCCATGTACCACTGTGAAATTTAAGACAAAGTTTAGTCTTGCATTTAAGAAAATAATTGGCATTTAATGAATTTTTATCATCCTTTCAAACTACTTTAGGAAAGCAGCTTTCCAAGAATTAAGAGAAAAAAGGATATTAGAAGATAGGGAAAGAAAAATCATAGTGCTTGTGGTTGTAAGAGCAAAACATACTTAGTGCCATTCAGTGTGGAGGGGAATTGAATGGGACTCAAAAACAAAGTGTATTTAACCCTTAATATTTAGTCTATATTGAATTATTTATAAATTCCTAAATTAAAAAAAACAGCCAAACGCAAGCTATATTAAACTTAATCCTTTCAGTTTTAACATTATATATTGTTAACTCACATAGTTCCTGAAGAATTCATGTACAACCCTTTGACCAGAGTCTATGGAGAACCTCATAGAAGACCTGAAGTTCAAAATGCTACTATTGAGTTTATGGCTCCTTCAGAATACATGGTAAACTTTCATTTTTTATATAGCACAAATATTTCATTATACCTGGTTTTAAATAAAATATAAAATCCTTTAACCAAAATTTTATATTTTTAATTTATAAAAGTTATCCTTGTTCATTATAAAAGTAGTTAATTTATATATAAGGGTAAGTTTGAAAAGTAAAAGTGTAAAGTTCCACTTATGTTTCTTGGGCATCCATCCAGAAATTTGCAATATATTATTGGGATCATACTTACTTTTAGGTCACTTCCAGTTTTTTCTGTTACAAATAATGATGTGATGCACATCATCTTTGCAACTACTTTTATACACTTGTGTGAATATCTGAGGTCTTGCATTTGAAAAGATAATAATTATGCCTAATGTTTAACTAGCACTATGCATTTTATAAAGCACTTATATATTTTTGATTATCACAAATAACTCTTAAGCTGTTAATCCTGTTTTACGGATGTGAAACAAATTTAGTTAGGTGACTTTCCAGATCTTCTTTAGCAGGTGCTAGAGGTCTCATAAAAATTTAGGATTTTTGATTTGATTTCCCTTTCCGCATGCAATAATTGCCTCTAAGGAAAGGGAATATGAAGATAAGATTTAATACCAACTTTTAATATTTTATTTTAGTATATTTTTGTGGAATAGTCTCTATCTGGTCAATTGGGGCCATTTAGTATAGATATTTTGAAGATTCAGTCTCTTTTCATCACATAGAAATTTCAGTGTAGAAAACATTTTTGTGACACTTAAATGGCTGGTGATCGCTTTCTGTAGTGTAGCTGTCCCTCTGTTGAATTAAAACCAAAAAATCAGAAGCATTTGTTCGTTTGAATTGGCCTTCCTGGGTTTCTTTAACTCCCAGGTTTTGTAAAAATGGCTTCCTTTAAATTTGGAAATTTGCCTATAGCAAGAGGTTTTCTTCCTTCCTGACTTACCTCTTGGGCAACAGATTCTATGGATTTTGCAAGTGATATGTGCAAAATAATATAAAAGTTAATATACTACACGTGGAGTTCTGATTGTGGTTATTTGGTGCTTTTTATTTTATTTTATTATTTTTATTGAAAACTTAAAATACTTTTTATTTTGAGACAATTTTAGACTTATATAAGGATGGCAAAAATAGCACAAAGAGTCCACCCAGCTACCCCTAATGTAAACATTTTATGTAGCTCTAGGACAGTCATCAAGCTTAAATTAACACTAGCACAACACTATGAATGAAACTACGGACTTCACTTGGATTTCACTAGTTTTTCCACTTAACATCCTTTCTCTGTCCCAGGATTCAATCCACATTGCATTTAGTTTCTGTTCCTTTAGTCTGCTCTCATCTGTGGCAGTTCCTTAGCTTTTCCTTGTCTTTCATGACGAGCTTTTTTTTTTTAAATTAATTTTTATTGGAATATAGTTGCTTTACAATGTTGTGTTAGTTTCTGCTGTACAGCAAAGTGAATCAGTTATACGTATATCCCCTCTTTTTTAGATTTCCTTCCCATTTAGGTCACCACAGATCACTGCGTAGGGTTCCCTGTGCTAAACAGTAGGTGCTCATTAGTTATCTATTTTATGCACAGTAGTGTATATCAGTCAATCCCAATCTCCCATTTTGTACCTGCCTCCCCACCCCGCCCCGGCTTTTTACTGAATTGAAAACAGATCTTTGAACTTGGAAGTTTAAAATATACTTGTACATTTTTCTGGAACTTGGCTGAAGTGTGTTGATTAAATAACCAGCTCAGGCTAACTTGATAGTCATTTTCAGAGCTGTACATTTCCCTAAATTGTGAAATATAATGTACATATGGAAAAGCCTATAAAATATAAATATATAGGTTACCAAATAATCATAGCACCACTGTTGCACCACATAGGTCAAGAAATTGAACATTACCGATGCTCATAAATACCTTTCTGATCACATTTCTTCCTCTTCCTGTCCTAGAAAAAAATACTCCTCTGACCTATGATAATCATATCCTCATTGTCCTTTTTCTAAGTATGCATCTGAAGAAAACTTCTTTCCATATTATTTTCTTAATGTATTATTATTTATTGTGGTCTCCACTTAATCTGTAAATACTGCTTATTTTATTCTTTTGCTATATAGACACAACAAATGGTAAGTTTAAATTTAATTCTATTAATTGTATTTAATGAGATCCTTTTTCTCCTTCAGTTACGACCACCTCAACCTCCAGTGTACCTTTTTGTATTTGATGTGTCTCACAATGCAGTTGAAACTGGATACTTGAATTCAGTTTGCCAGAGTTTGTTAGACAATCTGGATTTGTAAGTATCTTAATTCAGGTTAAATTATAAATGGTGTTTGTAAAATGAATAAGTAGTTTCAAACTATATTTTAAAAGTTATGTAATTATGTTCTAAAAGTCCACTTAAATCAGTAGATAACTTTAGGCCTCACTTTCTCTGAGAAACATTAATTTATTTTAACTTTTTATTATGGAAAAATTTCAAATATGTAGTAAATAGAAAGAATGTAATGAAGTTCCAGGTACCCATCCTTCAACTTCAATATTTTTAGCATTCAGCTGTTCTTGCCTCATCTAACCCTGCCCTTCCCCCTTTTTTCCCTAGAGTGTTTTATTACAAATCTCAGTCAGTATATCATTTACCTAGAAATACTTGGAATTATTTTTAACCCTAACTAAGATATGAGAATCACATCAAACAAAATTAGCAATAATTCCATAATGTGATATAATACCCAGTTCAATTTTTGTTCCTGGTTGTCTCCAGAATGTCTTTTTACTGTGGGTTTGTTGAAATAAGAATCTAAACAGTATCTACACATTGCATTTGCTGGTCATATCTCTTAAGCCTCTTAAAATAACTGTACTTTAAGTGGTTCTTAGATACTTAGTGTAACACATAAAAGCTAATGTGACCTTTCAGTGTAATGAAATACTATTGTGCTCTTGTGTGTAAGGAAGAATGTGTAGGACCAAATCTCATCAGAAGTGGACTAACTCCCTCACCTTGGCGAAGGGCATTCTTGTTCTTATCAGCATTTGTATTTTTAATGTTGTAGGTTATGTATGGGGATTGTCTGTTGATGAGAGAGTTCACTGACTCACCCAAGCATGAACAACAAAAATGAAAACTAGTTTGTCTTTCCCCTTATGAAACTATGGTCTACATATTTAAGTTCTTCAAAAACAGATCTTTCTGTTGATCATCTTAAATGAATGCATTAAACAATATAAACAGAGGTTTGGGCAATGTTTTTTTAAAGATATGCTGTTCATAAATTTATATTACATTTTAGAGTTGGTGTTTGGTAATTTTTTTGAAGTATTTTTTATAAATTAAAATCATCTACAAACTTCTGTATATACTTTCCACTATTTTTTATATCTCATTTCCTAAGTGATATAACTTTATATAGTATAATGAGTTTTGGATTGCTGTATTATTGCTGGGTTTTGTTGATTGTTTGACTTATATATAGTGTTTTCTTTTGAGTAGTGTATGTTTTCATGGTTATTAAATATTGCACGGGTTAAAAACATTTATGTTGGGGCAGTTTTCATAACACAGAAGTAGATATTTGTATTTAACTCTTTGCAGATATTTTAGGTATATATGTATATGGGAAAACTACAAAATACTCTTCTGAATTTGTTTTTAGGCTTCCTGGCAACACTAGGACAAAAATTGGCTTCATAACATTTGATAGTACAATCCACTTCTACAGCCTTCAAGAAGGTCTATCTCAACCTCAGATGCTAATAGTTTCAGATATTGAAGGTATATATTATATACTTAAAATTATTGAACTGCCTGAGGAGCTTTTAGTTTTAGAAATATTTCGTGACTGTTCAACAAACTAGCAGCATATGGTATGATTCTACTATACTGAGGAAAACCTTGAGTATAAAATCATAAGATTTTTGGAATTATAAGAGTCCCTCAGGGCTTCCCTGGTGGTGCAGTGGTTGAGAGTCCGCCTGCCGATACAGGGGACACGGGTTCGTGCCCCGGTCTGAGAAGATCCCACATGCCGCGGAGCGGCTGGGCCCATGAGCCATGGCTGCTGAGCCTGCGTGTCTGGAGCCTGTGCTCCGCAACAGGAGAGGCCACAACAGTGAGAGGCCCACGTACCGCAAAAAAAAAAAAAAAGAGTCCCTCAGTCAAATCTCTCATTTTATAGAAGAGGAAACAGAATTATGGAGGTAAAGTGAGTTCTGAACAAGTCAACAAAAAACAAGTTAATGTTAAAGCTCATTCAAAAAGTATTTGAGGATAGACCTAGATTAATTGAACAGAATAGAGAGCCCAGAAATAAGCCCTCACAAATATGTTCAGTTGATTTTTGATAAGGACGCCAAGACCATTCAATGGGGAAAAGACAGTCTTTTCAACAAATGGTTCTGGGAAAACCAAACATGCAAAAGAATGAAGTTAGACCCTTACCATAAACCATATAAAAAAAAATTAACTCAGTGGATCAAAGACTTAAACTTAAGAACTAAAACTGTAAAACTCTTAGAAGGAAACATAGGGGAAAATCTTAATGACATTGGGTTTGGCAGTGATTTCCTGGATATGACACTAAAAGCAGAAGCAACAAAAGAAAAAATAAATAAGTTGGATGTTATCACTGTTAAAATACTTTTGTACATGAAAGAAAACTGTCAAGAGAGTAAAAAGTCACAAAATGGGAGAAAATATATGCATATGCAAATAACACATATGATGAAGGATTAATATAAAGAGCTTCTCAACTCAGCAACAAGAAAAAAACACAATTCAAAAATGGACGAAGGACTCAAATAGACAATTCTCCAAAGATGTACAAATGGCCAATAAACACGTGAAAAAATGCTCAACATTATTAGTCACTAAAGAAATGTAAATCAAAATCACAATGAGATACCACTTCACATCCGCTAGAATGGTTATTATTTTTTTAAAAATGGAAAATAACAAGGGCTGGCAAGGATGTGGAAACATTGGAACTGTTGTATATTGCTGGTAGGAATGTAGCATGGTGCAGTATTATGGAAAACAATTTGGCAGTTCCTCAAAAAGTTAGACATAGAATTACCATTATGATCTACCAATTCTGCTTCCCAGTATATACCTAAAAGAATTGAAAGCAGAAACTCAAACAAATACTCATATACCAATGTTCATAGCAACATTATTCACAGTAGCCAAAAGTTGGAAACAACCTAAGTATCCATCAAGAGATGATTCGTTAAATAATGTGGTATATACATATAATGGAATATTTTTCATCCCTAAGAATGAAATTCTGATGCATGCTACAACATGAATGAACCTTGAAAACATTATATCAATACTAAGTTAAATAAACCGGATGCAAAAGGACAAAGATTATATGATTCCGCTTGTATGAGGTACCGGGAATGGGTGAATTCATAGAGATATAGGTTAGAAAGTAGATTATAGATTACCAGGAGCTTGTGGGAAGGGAGAAATTATTTAATGGGTACTGTTTAGGATGATGAAAATGTTCTAAAAATACATAATGATGATGGTTACACAACATTGTGAATGTACTTAATACTACTGAATTGTACACTTAAAAATGATTAAGGTGATACATTTTGTATATTATGTATATTTTACCACAGTTTAAAAAATTAACTCCAAATGGATCATAGATCTGAGTATGAGACTAAAACTATAAAATTGTTAAAAGAAAACATAGAAGTAAGTCTTTTTGACCTTGAATTAGGCAGTGATTTCTTAGATATAACACCAAAAACACAAATACCAAAAGAAAAAACAGATAAGTTGGGCTTCCTAACAATTAAAAACCTTTGGATAAACAGCATGGTCCTACAGTAGAGCAGAGGGAACTATATTCAATATCCTGTGATAAACCAAAATGGAAAAGAAAATGTATATGTATAACTGAATCACTTTGCTGTACAGCAGAAATTAGCACAACATTGTAAATCAACTATACTTCAATAAACTAAAAAAACATAAAAATTTTTAAAAATTAAAAAAGATTAAAACCTTTTGTGTTTCAAAGGATGCCATCATGAAAGTGAAGAATGAGAGAATGAGAGAAAATATTTGCAAGTTATGTATCTGATCAAAATTTATATCTAGATTATGTAAAAAACTTCTACAACTTATTAAAAAGACAACCTAATTAAAAAGTGGGCAAAGGATTTGAATAGACATGTTTCTATTCAATACACCATATTCAATATTCTGTATATGCAATTGGCTCATAATCCCTTGAAAAGATGCTCCACATCATGAGTTATCAGGGAAATGCAAATGAAAACCACAGTGAAATGCCACATCACACCAGTTAAAAAAAATTCTCAAAACCAAAATTTTTTGTTGCTCTGAGCATATCTGAATAGCTGGGAAGGTTCCATGAGTATTGGTTTTGGGGTTACAAATAAATTTTAATAAGTAGGCAAGTTTGCAACTATAATATCTATGAATTAGGAGAATTGACTGTACAACTTTAAAATTAAATAGTTGAATAGAGCCCCCTTCTGTCTTGGTTGTTCCAGGTCTCACAACAGAGCAGCCACGTCAGTCATTCATTTCCCTTATCTATTTACCCAGCTACTTATTTGGCATAAAATAAAATCACTGAACAGGTGATTCTGATGATGGGCCAAGTTGTGAATTTACTGATATGGTCCAGCTTCTCAATTTTATACATGAGCTGATAAACGGAATATCCCTTGCTGGATGTCACATAGCAAAAATTTTTTTAAAGGACAGTAACAAGTATTTGCAAGGATGTGGAGAAATTGGAACCCTCATTCACTAGTAGTAGGAATGGAAAATGGTGCTGCCATTAGGGAAATCATTTTGTCAGTTCCTCTAGAAGTTAAACACAGAGTTACCATATAACCAGCAATTTTACTTAATAGGTATATGCTCAAGAAAATTAAAAACATGTCTATACTATAAAGCAACTACACTTCAATTTTTTAAAATTGCTAAATACGAATTATTAAAAATAAAACAATACAGAACATGTCCACACAAAAATGTGTATGTGAATGTTGGTAGCAACTCAGCCAAGAAGTGGAAACAACCCAACATAAACAAAACATAGAATATCCATACAATGAAATGTTTTGTTACTCAGCAATAAAAAAGAATAAAGTACTGATAAATGCTACAACATGGATGAACCTTGAACACATGAAGCTAAGTGTAAGAAGCCAGTCACAAAGGACCTCATAGTGTGACTCCGTTAATATGAAATGTCGAGAATAGGCCAATCCAGAGACAGAAAGTGGCTGCCTAGAGCTGTGGGAGTTGACGGGGAATTGAGGAATGACTGGTAATTGGTGTGGGGTTCCCTTTTGGGATGATGAAAAGGATCTGGAATTAGTGGTGTTAGTTGTACAACTATGCATATATTAAAAATCACTGAATTGTATCTTCTGCAAGGGTAAATTTTATGGTATGTGAATTATATCTTAAAACTTTTATTAAAATCTGTTTAATTTTAAAGAAAAAGGTAGAAATCTAAACAATAGTACATTTTTTATATGATAGTTAAAGTATTTAATGTTTCAAATTATTTGTTGGTGTTATTTTTCATGAACATTATGATGAGCCTTATTTTTGTAATTTTTTAATAAAAAATAGTACAAAAATGTAGAAAGTGAGACCCCCTCATAATCCTGCATCACCACCCACATTTCCTTCCCAGTTGCTTCCTTCTAAGAAAGGATATTTAATTCCTAAGAAAGAATAAATTTGAATCCTGAGAAGGTCTTCTGATGTGGCCATTTAGCATACCTCCTGATTCACTTGACCTCGTGGTCCCATAAGTATAATGGGGGCCTTCTTTATGAGAAAGTATGTGCCTTATGAATGACAGAGCTGTTGGTGGGCTGTATTACTTCCATGTCAAGACACAGAATTCTTGTGTGTCATCTTAGTCAACTTTTTTTCTTAATGCCAAGAGTGTTTCTTTGGCTGGCTTCTGGGGCTAAGCAAGAATTCTAAAGCAGGATTCTAAATTGTCTTTAACCTAAGAAGCAGAGTACTTGTACAAACCCTTACTGAGTGCTTGTGGGTCAGTGTTTTCTATTTGGGAGGCTATTTACCTTTTACATGGTAATAGATAAGCTGCAGTAAAAGCCTAAATCAGTGCTCTTTTGGTGACTGAACATACGTAGACATTGCTGTACAAATGGAGAAGATGGCTCTTCTCTAAGTATGGGGGTGGTTAATTATATCACTATTATGTATTTGGAACATCTTTAACAATTAAGTTTTGTTTAAGAGAAATATTTATTTGTTCTTTCAGATGTTTTTATACCTATGCCAGAGAACTTATTAGTAAATTTAAATGAAAGTAAAGAGGTAAGGGACACTTTCCTATCTGACATGTTTAATTGAAATGTTGAAGGAATATATTTTTAAAACGAACTTTAAGTAGAATTTTGCTTCTCTCTGTGACATTTCTAAGATGTATAGCATTTTATATTTGCAGTTAGTTAAAATTCATCAGATGAACAGCTTTTGATTTTGCCCTTGAACTGATGGCTTTTAAGTTTAATGTATCCATTTGTAGTAGGGTAGAAGATAAGCCTATTCCATAAATGAGAGAAACCTGAAGGAAACCTGCCTTGCCAGCCATTTGGGAAATTGGGAGGGTTGCTGAGATAAGCTTCTGGTCACTACATAGAAGCACTTTAGGCTGCTTTCAGTGCCCTTTGCTTTTCTGATTCACAGAGTGTCATTGGGGTCAGTTCAGAAGAAACTCTTATTACCTGCCTGGAAATTGCCATGACATAATACAGTGAGAGGTGAACAGAATGTGTCTGAAGGGGGGATGTTGTCTACCCTGTACATGCATATATGCCGTAGGGGTAACATTTTAACTAGCAAGTCTATGGTCTCAGCTGTTGGCAATGGTGACTTCGCCATAGTGTGAAGTATTTTTTTCCCATTAACTCTCTTTATTTGTACAACCTAACCTGAATAGGTAGTTGTTATTTGTTTTGTTTCTCTTTTGTAGTAATATTACTAGTTGGCAAATTTACTGGCTATCTTAGATTTTGCAGTAGGGAAGAGTTAAACGCACTTTGGAACTGAAAAGAATAAAGTGTATAGAGGTGATTGAGAAGGCCATATTTCATGGCATTTAAATATGTAAAATCTCTAAACTGTGATGGTTCTTTTGGATACATTTGGACTTATAGTCTTGCTGGACTACTGCATGTGCAAGAACTGTAAGGCCCCAATTTTGATTTGTCTTGCTTGCCAATTTATAATGTTGACTTAAAATGGCTTTCTTGTCATTTGACCAACTTCATTGTTTACTGTACTGTCTGTAGATTCTCTGACCATCATCATGACTCAATGTCTTGTCTATTGTATGAGTTAGTGACTTAACGTGAAAAAAAATTTTTTTTATTGTAACACTCTTGAGTTTTCTTGCTTTATTTCACAAGCTCGTCCAAGATTTACTGAAAACTTTGCCGCAAATGTTCACCAAGACCCTGGAGACCCAGAGTGCCTTGGGTCCAGCCCTTCAGGCTGCCTTTAAGCTGATGTCCCCAACTGGTGGTCGAATGTCTGTTTTTCAAACACAACTCCCAACTCTTGGAGTGGGAGCCCTGAAACCACGAGAGGAACCCAACCAAAGGTCATCTGCTAAGGTTAGAAAGTCATCAAGTGCATGATAAGATTTATGCTGGTGTTTTGTCCCTTTGAGTACAGAGCTTATTTCAAATTTATTTTTCAGTTGTGAAAAGGAGGGAATATAAGGAAATGGATAAAGCGTTTCTCCTCTTTTATGTAGACATTTCTATTTTATTACATTATTTTCTATCTGATTCACCCTTACCTTATGTATAGATCTTTAGCAGGCCATAGCAATGCCACCTGCCTTTGATGAGAAAGTCAGGCAGACTAAGAGAATATGCTTGCCAGGGACAAAGTAGAACCTGGATGATGAATAAAAAGTAGTCATGGTTCGGTATATTGACTGCCATGGATTGCTTTTGAGCACCTTGTGTGTGTAAACTTAGTTTGAGATGTGTATTTCTCAAAAGATTATGATAGTGTGGCCATATACTGTAATGATTAAGGTGTCAGTCTTGGAATAAGTCTGCCTAAGTCTCACTGCTTTTTAGATGTGTGAGCTTGAATAGTTACATAATATCTTTGCCCCTCTTTTTCCTTATATTTATAAAATGAAAATATCGATAGTACCCATCTCCTATGATAGATGAAAAGTATTACATATGAATTTAGAAGCTTCTAGCATAATAAGCATTTAATAGATTATCAAAATTAGTATAATAGGTGTATTTCTTTTTAAAAGTAAAAAAAAATAGTAAATTCTTAAGCAGGACATGTTTCATACTGAAAAAAGAGGAAATATCACGGAACAAAAGGATTTTGTAGAATGCCCAAGGATAATTGTTAACCCTTGGTATATATGGATAGGTGTATAAATTTTATGACAATTTAATGATTTAAAATTTTTTCTCTTTGTAATTATGAATAGGAAATTCACTTGACACCATCAACTGACTTCTATAAGAAATTAGCCTTGGACTGTTCTGGTCAGCAGGTAGCTGTTGACTTATTCCTTCTCAGTGGACAGTATTCTGATTTGGCTTCTCTGGGTAAGTTCTTCCTAGTGATTATTTTTCTCATGTGAATGTCAAAATGGTATTTTTATGACGATATGTTAAAGAGAGGACAAAGTGAAAGAATTCTTATTCCCTTGGGAAGTTAGTTTAGTTTATAATAAACCTTATAGTCTTATACTCTGAATATTTATAATAGAGAAATTTCTATATTACTATTTAAAGGGATGAAATAATTCTTTTTTGCCAATATCTTAGGAGACTAAGGAAAGATTGATTCAAATGTTTGTAGTTACTCTGGTGTAGTAATAGTAGTTAATGGCAGAATTTAAAAGGAGTATGTGTTCTCTTCCAGGTTGTATTTCTCGGTATTCAGCAGGTAGTGTCTATTATTATCCCTCTTACCACCATCAGCACAACCCAGTGCAAGTGCAGAAATTACAGAAGGAACTACAGAGATACCTCACTCGGAAGATTGGCTTTGAGGCAGTCATGAGGATTCGGTGCACCAAAGGTGGGGGCACTATTTTTTTTTTACACTTACAAAGACGTAAATGTTGCTTTTGATATGAATAAATATACACATATATTCACCTGGTCTTTTCTCATAAGATTTGTTCTTCTAAAAAAAAATGATTTGTTCTTCTAAGGTATTGTACTTACTTTGATGGACTATGCAATTAAGAATAGAGAAGACACATATTGAAAAACTAAGGACTATTTTTTTATAAGAATTCCTATTTTTTTAATGTATTATTTTATTTATTTATTAATTTTTTTGGCTGTGTTGGGTCTTCGTTGCTGCAAGCGGGCTTTCTCTAGTTGCAGCGAGTGGGCTTCTCATTGCGGTGGCTTCTCTTGTTGCAGAGTGCGGGCTCTAGGTGCGCTGGCTTCAGTAGTTGTGGCTCACAGGCTCTAGAGCCCAGGCTCAGTAGTTGTGGCACATGGGCTTAGTTGCTCCACGGCATGTGGGATCTTCCCGGACCAGGGCTCGAACCTGCGTCCCCTGCATTGGCTGGCGGATTCTTAACCACTGCGCCACCTGGGAAGCCCTAGGGACTATTTTGAATATACTAAAAACCACTGAATTGTACACTTGAAAAGTGTGGGGTTTTTTGTATGTGAATTGTATCTCAGTGAAAAAATATCTCATCTCCAAAGAAAATAAAACATACTACTGATGGATTTTTATTCCACTTATTGAACAGTAGTAGTGGAAGATCTTTTTTTTTACAACTATTTTTTTAAAATTAATTAATTTATTTTTGGCTGTGTTGGGTCTTCGTTTCTGTGCTAGGACTTTCTCTAGTTGCGGTGAGTGGGAACCACTCTTCATCGCGGTGCGTGGACCTCTCACTGTCGCAGCCTCTCTTGTTGTGGAGCACAAGCTCCAGATGCGCAGGCTCAGTAGCTGTGGCTCACGGGCCTAGTTGCTCTGCGGCATGTGGGATCTTCCCAGACCAGGGCTTGGACCCGTGTCCCCTGCATTGGCAGGCAGATTCTCAACCACTGCGCCACCAGGGAAGCCCACAACTATTTTTTAAAATTGTGGTAAAACAGATATAACATAAAGTTTACCATTTTACAGGACTCCCCTGGTGGTCCAGTGGTTAAAACTCCATGCTTCCGACGCAGGGGCTCAGGTTCAATCCCTGGTCGGGAAACTAAGATCCCACATGCTGCACAGTGCAGCCAAAAAATTAAAAATTAAAATTTTTTTTTTACCATTTTACCATTTTTAAGTATACATTTGAGTGGCATTAAGTACATTCTCATTGTTGTGCAGCCATCACCACCATCCATCTCCAGAAGTCGGGTATCTTTTAGTTTGTGTTCTTCTCATTCTGCACCTGCTACTAATACCTTGCCACACTGTTGCTTTGGAAATAGTCTCACAGTTTCAGAATGCGTATGTTCAATATGTTTTTCAGGATAAATGTTTTGTGGTTGCTAAATGTGAAAACTATTTTCTTATGAAAGTGGGAAATTATAATTCTTGATATTTCATTTCTCCACATTATCAACCTGTTTCTACTCTTTTATTCAGATTTTAAAATATTACTGCTCTGTAAAGGGGTATGAAGCAATAATTTTTCACAGTGGAAAGATTATGTGAAATATGTAGCAAAAAATAGGTATCAAAAGATAAGGATCCACAAACCTGTCCACTAGATAGATGTTAAAATCTGTTGATCAAATGATGTGTCAAATGAAGTATCAGATAAACACTTAAGAGGTTGCCACATCTCCAAACAGCACACAGATATTGGTGTCACCCATAACAGATCAGTTTCCACAATAGCATTCTGTTTCCTTTTTTTTAATAGAAGCTTTATTGAGATAAAATTTACATATCTTACAATTTACCCATTTGAAATGTACAATTCAGTGGTTTTAAATATATTCACCATGATATTACCATGATCAATTTTAGAACACTTTCATCATTCCAGTACAGCTACCCTGTACTGATTAGGAGTCACTTTTCATTCCCCCACCTAGTCGACTGCCAGTCTACTTTCTGTCTCTGGACTCACCTGTTCTGGGTATTTCATATTAATGGAGTCATACAATATGAGGTCCTCTGTAACTGGCTTCTTACACTTTAATGTTTTCAAGGTTCATCCATGTTATAGCATATATCAGTATTTCACTACCCCCCCCTTAAAAAATATTTCATTTGTTTTTATTTCTCATAGTATTCCATTGTATAGATACCTCATTTTGTTTGTCCTTTCATCAGTTGATGAATATTTGGGTTGTTTCCACTTTTTGGGTATTATGAATAGTATTGCTATGAACTTTTTTTTTTTTTTTTTTAAATTTTGACCACACTGTGTAGCACGTGGGATCTTAGTTCCCCAAGCAGGGGTAGCACGTGGGATCTTAGTTCCCCAAGCAGGGGTCGAACCCACGCCCCCTGCAGTGGAAGCGCGGAGCCCTAACCACTGGACTGCCAGGGATGTCCCTTGCTATGAACATGTGTGTAGAGGGTTTTGGACCTGTTTTCATTTCTCTCAGGTCTATACCTAAGGTATATACTTGAGTCATAAGGTAGCTATGTTTAGCTTTTTGAGGAACAGCCGGACTGTTTTCTAGAAGTTGCACCATTTTACATTCCCACTAACAGTGAAAGTACTGATTTCTTCACATCCTTTTCAAAACTTGTTATTGTCCTGGTTTTTTTTTAGCCATCTTAGTGGGTGTGACGTGGTATCTTGTTGAGGTTTTGATTTGTATTTCCCTGTTCATGAATGAGGTTGAACATCTTTTCTTGTGCTTATTGGTTATTTATCTTCTTTGGAGAAATGTCTATGCAGATCCTTTTTCCATTTGAAAACTTGGTATGTTTGTCTTTTTATTATGGAGTTTTAAGTGTTCTTTATATGTTTTTAGATACAAGGCCTCTATCAAATATATGATTTGCAAAATACTTTCTCCATTTTGTGGGTTGCCTTTTTCATTTTCTTAATGGTACCCTTTGAGGCACAATTGTTTTTAATTTTGGTGATGTCCCATTTATCAACTTTTTCTGTTTGTGTTTTTGGTATCTTAATGTAGCATTAAACCACTGCTTAATCCAAGGTCATGAACATTTATATGTATGTTGTCTTCTAAGACTTTTATAGTTATAATTCTTATATTTAAGTCTTCGATTTATTTTTAGTTAATTTTTGTATTTGATGAGGTAGGTGTTTGACTTCATTCTTTTGCATCTGGATATACATTTGTCCCAGCACCTTTTGTTAAAAAGACTATTCTCTCGGGCTTCCCTGGTGGCGCAGTGGTTGGGAGTCCGCCTGCCGATGCAGGGGACACAGGTTCGTGCCCCGGTCTGGGAAGATCCCACGTGCCGCCGAGCAGTTGGGCCCGTGAGCCATGGCCGCTGAGCCTGTGCGTCCGGAGCCTGTGCTCCGCAACGGGAGACGCCGCAGCGGTGAGAGGCCCACATACCGCAAAAAAAAAAAAAAAAAAAAAAAAGACTTCTCTTCCTATTGAAATGTCTTGGTGTCCATGGCCCCTTGTTGAAAATTAGTTGATGATAAATGTGAGGGTTTGTTTCTGGATTCTGAATTTTATTCTTTTAATCTATGTCTGTCTTATGCCAGTACCAAACTTTCTTGACTGTTGTGACTTTGTAATAAGTTTGAAATTAGGAAGTATGAGTCCTCCCAACTTTTCTCTTCCTTACCAAGATGGTTATGATATTCTGGGTCCCTTGCATTTCCGTATGAATTTTAGTTTCATCTTGTCAGTTTCTGCAAAGAAGCCAGCTGGTATTGGATAGGAATTGTATATAATAGGTTAATTTGGGGAATATTGGCATCTTAACAATAATAAGTCTTCCCATCCAAAAACATGGTATGTCTCTTCTTTAATTTTTTCAACAATATTTTGCAGTTTTCAGAATGTAAGTTTTGCATTTCTTTTGTTAAATTTATTCCTAAATATTTTTTCCATTATATTTTAAATAGAATTATTTTTAAAATTTATTTCTCCTATAAATATAATTAATTCTTTGTATACTGATCTTGTATCCAGCAACCTTGTTGAACTTGCTTCTTAATTCTAATAGTTTTTTAGTATTTATGTTTTAAAGGGCCCATTTGTCATATCCCATTCATTCAAGATTGATGGACCTCAGAAATGATTATTTCTGCAGATATTGGCTCTAAATTAAGGGGAATGTACATCCTAAAAGTGCTTTTAAGACTTTTTCTACTTGGCAGGACAGAAGCTATTTTATATGTACCAAACTTTGCATAAAGAGCTTGGACATAGAAACCAACCTATGCCCTCTTTCTAGAGTGCTTAATTTACTAAATCTTTGTGGTTAATTTGTTTAGGTTTCTCTCTCTTTTAATGATAAATTACATTAAATTCATATTACATGAAATAATATGCTCTTGGTAAAGCTACAAAAAAAAAAGGTACAGTACAAAAAGATATAAAATGAGAAATTAAACTTAAACCAGTATAGTCTACCTCAGAGTTTCTCATATGCCCTTGAAAAAGTTTTCCCGTTCATATATAAGCATGGGAATATATTTTCGCCTTCAAATAAAAGCAGCGAGGGGGCTTCCCTGGTGGCGCAGTGGTTGAGAGTCCGCCTGCTGATGCAGGGGACACGGGTTTGTGCCCCGGTCCGGGAAGATCCCACATGCCGCGGAGCGGCTGGGCCCGTGAGCCATGGCCGCTGAGCCTGCGCATCCGGAGCCTGTGCTTCGCAACGGGAGAGGCCACAACAGTGAGAGGCCCGCGTACTGCAAAAAAAAAGAAAAGAAAATATACCTGTTATTTGTAAAAAATGAAAACATTATTGATAAAGCTAAAGTCCTCTTGTATAAGCTTGTGTGTGTGTTATTTCACTTTCACTCCATCCTTATGTAGTCACTATAACCACATTGTGGTAATGCTAAGTTTTTCTATACGTTTACATACATATGTACCTCTCCATGGAAAATATATAGTACAGTGTAGTAGCATAAATAACGTTGTACATGTTTTCAGCAAGTCTTGGGCCTCTCACTGTTGTGGCCTCTCCCGTTGCGGAGCACAGGCTCTGGACGCACAGGCTCAGCGGCCATGGCTCACGGGCCTAGCCGCTCTGCGGCATGTGGGATCTTCCCGGACCAGGGCACGAACCCATGTCCCCTGCATCGGCAGGCGGACTCTCAACCACTGCGCCACCAGGGAAGCCCAGCAAGTCTTGAAGATCTAATAATATTAGTTTATGTAGATCTGTCTCATGCTTTTTAACTTCTACCCAGTACTCAGTAGAATGTAAAAATCACAATTTAGTTATTTTCCTACTGGTTGTCATTGAAGATATTTCTGATTTTTTTTGTTATGATTAATTTTTTTTGCACATATAAATTTGGCACTCAATTGTATCTATAGAATAAATTCTTTTTTTTTTTTTTTTGAGTTGTCAAGTGTGAGCAAATACCAGTTGTGAGATTTGTTAGTAGAAACACTGTTACGAGGATATTTTATGAGGATATTCTAGGATAAATTCTTAGTTATGGAATTACTGGAGTCGAAGTAAGTACCCATTTAGAATTTTGGTAGATATTGCCAAATTATTATTATTATTATTATTTTTCGGTACACGGGCCTCTCAGTGTTGTGGCCTCTCCCGGTATGGAGCAGAGGCTCCGGACGTGCAGGCTCAGCGGCCATGGCTCACGGGCCCAGCCACTCCACGGCATGTGGGATCTTCCCGGACCGGGACACGAACCCGTGTCCCCTGCATCGGCAGGCGGACTCTCAACCACCGCGCCACCAGGGAAGCCCGATATTGCCAAATTATTATCGAAAAAAGTCTTTTGAAAATTTGAATTCATTTAAGAAGATATCTTTTATTCCTTCCCCACTCTCACTAACTACTATGTATTCTTTAATATGATTCTGCTTCCAGTTACAATGTGTGGGTTGTTTTTCTCCACACTACCAAGCAGTTAACTCAGTTCTGACATCGTCTGTGTGGAGCTAACATCAGATCCCACAGGTTACGGGCTCAGTCTCACAAGACCGTCTCCCATCCTTCCCCACCCCCCAACCCCATTTCAGAAACCAGTTGCAAGTCCAGTTTGTTACCTGTGCTTCTGACCAACTGGCTATAGATTGGATGTTCCAACAAATCCCTCCTTTGGTTGAAATTATTGGCTAGAGTGGCTTATAGAACTCAGAGAAACATTTTAATTACTAGATTACTGGTTTATTTTAAATAACTCAAGAACAGCAAAATAGAAAAGGTGCATAGAGCAAGATATAGGGAAAGGGCATGGAGCTTCTGGAGCTTGCTTGCTCTCTTTGAGAGCTTCACTCTCCCCAAATCTCCACGTATTCACAATCCCGGAGCTCTCTAAAGGACCCCATCCTTTTGGGGTTTTATGGAGGCTTTATTACATAGTCATGACTGATAAATCACTGACATTTGGTGATTGATTCAACCTCTAGCGCCTCTCCCCTCCCTGGAGATAGTGGTGGGGGGTTGAACTGGAAGATCTAACCCTCTTATCATATGGTTGAATCCTCTGACAACCAGCCCCCATCCTTAGGTTACCTGAGTGCTTTCCAAAAAACACTTTGTTAACATAGCAAAAGATACCTTTATGACTCTCAACACTTAGGGAATTCTAAGGGTTTTAGGAGCTCTGTGCCAGAAACTGGTGAAGACCAAGTATATATTTCTTATAAACCACAATATCACATTTAAACCTTTTAATATACTCTGTGCTATTCTGATAAGTGACAAGGATAAAATGTAAATATATGTAGGTGCATATAAATCATTTTGATATATTTTTCTTTTCTAGGTCTTTCCATTCATACTTTCCATGGGAACTTCTTTGTTCGGTCCACAGACTTACTGTCTTTACCTAATGTAAACCCAGATGCTGGGTATGCAGTACAAATGTCAGTGGAAGAGAGTCTTAATGACACTCAGTTGGTTTCCTTTCAGTCAGCACTCTTGTACACATCCAGCAAAGGTAAGTTTTTTTGTTTGTTTTACTGTGGCAAAAACACATAACATGAGATCTATCCTCTTAACAAAATTAAAGTCTAAAATACCATATTGTTAACTATAAGCACAATGATATAGCAAAGGTAAGATTTTTGATTTGGCCATGTAGTCTATGGCTTGTGATAAACTCCTTGAGAGTCTACTTAGTGTCTGAAATATGTTCTGGTAATACAATAGTCAATAAAACTGACTTAAAAACCTTTTTCTCATAGGCTTATTCTAGTAGGGGAGACAAACAATAAAGAGGATACGTAAGTAAAATAGTAGTATGTTACATAGTAATATCAGTTAATGAGAAACAGCATGTGAAGGGTTTAAGAAGTGCTGAGGGGATGGTTTTTTAAGATAGGGTTGTCAGGAAAGGTCTCACAGAGGGTGATGTTTGAGTTAAGTTTTGAAGGAGCTCAAATGGAAGATAAACACTTTTTAAGGGTATAATTTGTTTAGTACTAATTAATTTATAATGTGTTTTGTCCTAAAGATGATGTGAAGGCTGGTTAAATTTATTTTTATTATTTTAAAGATTCACAGCTCTCACCCTATTCTGTTTTGTCTCCTTAAAAAAGGTTTTGGAAGTGTTTCTGTGCTATGTCTACTGACCTTCACAGCCCCACCAAAATCTATAAAAAGTGTATAATAACAGATATTTTAATGAAAACCTTTAGTATGAGAGAAGTCCAGTTTTTGTACTATGATTGTAATACTGCATACTATAAATGTAAAAGTAAGATGGATTTCTGTCTCTAGGTATCATTTTTTATTTG
This sequence comes from Pseudorca crassidens, assembly GCF_039906515.1. Classification (NCBI taxonomy): domain Eukaryota; kingdom Metazoa; phylum Chordata; class Mammalia; order Artiodactyla; family Delphinidae; genus Pseudorca; species Pseudorca crassidens. Next base: position 112,107,576 of record NC_090298.1, read on the forward strand.
ACAGAAGAACATCCCAATCCTTTTTCTGCTCATTGATTTTTCTTAACATTTAAAAAGAAAAAGTAATATATAATTGACCTGTGGTAAAATCTACCATTTTAATGTATAGTTCCACAAGTTTTGACAAGTGTGTGTGTGACCACCACCACAATTTAGGTATCACAGTCTGTTCCATTACCCCTCAAATCTCCTTGTGTTTTTGTAGTCATTTCTCTCCCATCCCCAGCCCCTTGCAACCATTGATCTGTTTTCTGACTCTGTAGTTTTGCCTTTGTAAGACTGTCTTGTGAATAGAATCATACAGTAGGTAGCCTTTTGTATCTGGCTCTTTCACTTAGCATAGTGCATTTGAGATTATCCATATTGTTTCATCCAGCAGTAGTTATTTTTTATTCCTAAGTAGTATTCCATTGTACCCAGTTTGTTTATTCACTTTCCAGTTGAGGTACATTTGGGTTGTTTCCAGTTTTTGGCAGTTTCAAATATATCCCCTATAAACATTTGCATTGGATTTTTGTGTGAGCATAAATTGTGATTTCACTTCGGTTAATACTTTTTCAGTGTTTTCGACAGATGGCTAGGTTGTATGGTGAGCTTATGTTTAACTTTTTAGGAAGTTGCCAAACTGTTTCCTAAGTGGCTGTACCATTTTGCATTCTCACCAGCAGTGTATGAGAGTTCCAGCTGCTCTGCATCCTCACCAGCATTTGCTGTTATCAGTGTTTAGTTTTTGTTTGTTGTGTTTGGTTTGAGGTTTTTGGTTTGTTTTGTTTATCTCTTTTGCCATTTTAATAAAGTATAGTGATACCACTTTTAGTTTTATTTCATGTTTCCCTAATAACTAACATTGGATATCTTTTTATATATTTACTATTTGAAGTTTAGTTTATTTCTAATGTTTTGTTTTTATGGAAAATGTGATTATAATATCTATCCATGTCCACAAATCTTTGTCATTTCTGAAAATTTCCCTAAGATGGATTTCTAGGATTGGAAATAAAAAGTATAGAGATCAACTGTTTAGAAAAATCTTGGTATTGTCAGATTGCTTTTCAGAAATATTTTACCAATTTGTAGTCCCATCCAGTGCCCTTTTCATTTCAGCCTCTGATTTTGTGTGCATGTATCTGTGTGTGTCTGTATCTATGTTGCCAATATGATAGGCTAAACATTGTATCTTATTCCCTTTAGTTATCAATGTTTTTATCTAGACTAGAAACACTAAACAATGTTACCCTTTTTTGTAGATATCACTTCTTCTCTTTAAAAGTAATTTGTATGAGCTCCTCCTAGATACAGTTTTGTTAGTCTTCATGTGTCCCTGCAGGTGGTAGTGTGGGTATCCTCTCTAGTTTTTTTACTTGTTCTTTGTTGTTCAAGGTCTTGCTCATTAGAAATGTTTTAAAGATTGACATGATATTTGATATTTTATGGCTCTCAAAAGATTTTCATTTTTGTTTCTTGTATTTCTTGATTTTTATTGTTGTGGGTAATTACCAAAGAGGAAGTATTGTGACTATTAGTTGATTTCTTTCATTTTTTTTTTTTAATGAAAGCTTTATTTGTTTGTCTGTTTGTTTATAATTTGGCTGTGCTGAGCGGCTTTAGTCTATTTCTTTTAAACTTTTTTCCTGTGATTAAAAAGAAACATAAAATTTCTCTGGACTTTAAATATCAAAACAAACTCTAGAACACATCTTGGAGTAGTGTTGTCTTACAGTATGTATATTTTCCCAAAATTGTGTTTACGGAAAAGGATAAAGTAACCAAAAAATTCAGAAAAGAAGTTTGTAAGAAGCTAGCATGTTACCATCATTTGGATATGATCCCTGTGGTCTTTTCAGTAATACCTTGAAGAAAAATAATTTTGTAGTAAAAAAGATAAAAGAAATAATGCTTTAGAGTTTTCACGAATTAAAGTTTTGATACTATCTCTGCTTACTATATATAACCCTGTTTGGTTCCAAATTGAAAAGAACTGATTTTTCCGAGTAACTTTAATACAAACTATTTTTTATAGTGCTGTCCCTCACTGTCATTTGTGTGTTTTGTCCAAAGGTGAAAGAAGAATTCGTGTTCATACTTTGTGTTTGCCAGTAGTTTCAACTCTAAATGAAGTCTTTCTTGGAGCTGATGTTCAAGCAATTTCAGGGTTATTGGCCAATATGGGTAAGAATTGTTGTCACCTATTGCAGATATATTGCAAGTAGTAACATTTGAAATGTCCACATAGTTTTGTTTTCCTTTAAATAATTAGCTTTATGATTTCAATATTTTGGATCCAGTGTATGCCTGCTAAGTAAATGGATCTGCTGCAGATAACTTGATCTTTTTTTTTTTAATTTAAACAGTTTTATTGAAATGTAGTTTCAGTTTATTGAGATATAAGTGATATAACAATCACTTAACCCATTTAAGTATACAATTCCATTGTTTTGAGTATATATACAGATTTGTGTGGCCATCGTCTCAATCCGGTTTTAAAACATTTCCGTCATCCCAAAAGAACCTCATGTCCATTAACACTTACTGCTCACTCCCTTCTTCTTCCCTCACTGGCCTTAGGCAACCACTAAACTGTTTTCTGCCTCACAATCTGCCTGCTACGGACTTAAATAACCATGTTTTCCTTAATGTCTTCCATCTCAGAGTTGCTTTCTTGGATTTTTTTTTTTGGATCCTTTTTTCAAATACATAGAGCTTAACATCATTTTGTTTCTTGCTCCCTTTCTCCTTCAGGGATGACTACCAGTGGGTCCATTTGCTTCAAACTCAAATCTGCCTATAATAGGAATAATTACCTATTTTCTTGAATTTCCTATTGGGAAAATTTTTCTTTAATGGAACAGGGTAAAGAATCTAACCTCACTTTAGTCTCATGTGTTGTCAAAAGTTAAAAATTGTGACCTAAGAAATTTGAGGATCATTGCCTTTATATTTTGTTGAACTGCTATGTTTTGGTAACAGTGTGATTATTATTATTTTCAGCAACAACGATATATCAGGCAGTATTTGTGGATTAAAAAAAATCTTCACAACAAATATTAGTTCTGTTATTAAGTTTGGTTGATCCCAGTATGCACTTTTTTCACATTTTGTCAAAATCTTTAAAATCAGGATGTCTTCAGTTGATAAAGTCTTAGAGTTACTGTTGATCAGGTAACAGTAGTCTTCATTCTTTCTTGCTTATGTACAAATTTGGTCATAGCAGTTAATAACATCACTTCATTGAGTGTTTTTTGTTTTTTTTTTTTTTGTGGTACGCAGGCCTCTCACTGTTGTGGCCTCTCCCATTGCGGAGCACAGGCTCCGGACGCACAGGCTCAGCGGCCACGGCTCACGGGCCCAGCTGCTCCGTGGCATGTGGGATCTTCCCAGACGGGGGCACAAACCCGTGTCCCCTGCATTGGCAGGCGGACTCTCAACCACTGCGCCACCAGGGAAGCCCGAGTGTATTTTTGATAACACATGAATTGAGTTTAGTTGTAGTTTGAGAAGTCTTCAAAACAACTAGAGTGTTTTTAGTATTGAAGAAATTTTTTGAGTATAAAGAAAAGCATAAAACAGTGGCATGACAGATGATGAAGATCTAAATAGCTAAGAGTTCTTTCAATAAATATGAAATAAAAATTCTCTGTGGGGCTTCCCTGGTGGTGCAGTGGTTGAGAGTCCACGTGCCGATGCCGGGGACACGGGTTCGTGCCCCGGTCCGGGAGGATCCCACATGCCGCAGAGCGGCTGGGCCTGTGAGCCATGGCCACTGAGCCTGCGTGTCCGGAGCCTGTGCTCCGCAACGGGAGAGGCCACAACAGTGAGAGGCCCGTGTACCGCAAAAAAAAAAAAAAAAAAAAATTCTCTGTGTTAAGAAAGCATGTGTGTTTGATTGCAGAGTTTTTTCTTTGTCAATGATACATAAAATAAAATGGTGGGTTACAATTAATAACACCTTAGATTTGGCGAAATACAGTTTTCCCATTTTACAGGTAAGGATACTGAGGCTCATGAAAGTTAAATTACTTGCCAAATATTCATACTGCTAGGAAATAGCAGAACAACATTTCAACACATGTTGGTTTGATTTTCCAAAGTATGTGCTTTTAACTGCTATGTTTGATTCCTTGTGTATGTAATAACTTGAGAGAGAATTTGTATAATTTTAAAAAAACTTTTCTTTCCTTAACAGTGGGGTAGCTAAACTTCTTTTTTCTCTTTTGTCCCTACCTCAACCTCTGTTAGCTGTTGACAGGTCTGTGACTGCCAGTCTGAGTGATGCTCGGGACGCCCTAGTGAATGCTGTCATAGACTCTCTTTCAGCTTATCGTTCTTCAGTCCTAAGTAACCAGCAGCATGGACTTATGGTTCCTTTTTCTTTGCGGCTTTTCCCACTGTTTGTGTTGGCTCTCCTTAAACAGGTAAAAGAATCAGAATCAGAAACTAACACAGTGAAAATGTCAACAGCCAAAGATTTTGTCCTGTGAACCACTGAACATTGTATATATAACTTTACATCAGTTAAGTTTTCTGAGGACAGGGACCTTAACTCCTATTGTATCTTAAAGGATTTGTAACCAAAAAAATTTACAAAATACTGATTTAAAGTATGTGCCTTCTTTGTAAGAGATGCTCACTGATGAAGTATTCACTGATGTTATCGAAGATGCAAATGATCAGTTTTCCAGTTTTTCAAAACAGGAACTGTATATTTTACTGCTAGAGCAACAAGTCACACACGAGACTCTTCTTATGATGCTTTCCTGTTCCCTACAATATTTCAGCCATATTTCATTTCTTTTTTTTTGTAATGCAATTACTATTTATTTATTTAGGCTGCGTTGGGTCTTCATTGCTGCGCACGGGCTTTCTCTGGTTGCAGCGAGCAGGGGCTACTCTTCATTGCGGTGCATGGGCTTCTCATTGCAGTGGCTTCTCTTGTTGAGCACAGGCTCTAGGCGCACGGGCTCAGTAGTTGTGGTGCATGGGCTCAGTAGTTGTGGCACATAGGCTTAGTTGCTCTGCAGCATGTGGGATCTTCCTGGACCAGGGCTCGAACCTGTGTCCCCTGCATTGGCTGGCGGATTCTTTAACCACTGCGCCACCAGGGAAGTCCCACATTTCATTTCTTAATCTTAGAAATGCCTTCTCATACATGTGTACCTATTTCTATGATGTGCGTTATGCTTTCCTGTCCTTGTCTTTGAGCTCAAATGTTGTCCCTCTGGCAGTTGCCTTTCCTTCTGTGACCCGGTAGCTCTTTGTGCATATATTTATTTATAGAGGACATTTAAAAACATATTTATTATTTATTTTTAAATTTTTTATATTATTATTTACTTGTCTCCCCTGCCTACCTTTTGCCCATATCCCTGGCTCCTGAAAAAAGAAAAAAGGGAAACTCTAGCCTGGTGGAGGAGGCTTATTTTTCCAATGACCAAAATATAATGTCCTTAGAAAACAAACGTGGTTACCAAAGGGGATAGCGGGGATTGCGGGGGAGATAAATTAGGAGTTTGGGATTAACATACACACTACTATATATAAGATAGGTAAATAACAAAGACCTACTGTATAGCACAGGGAACTATACTTAATATCTTATAATAACCTATACTGGGCTTCCCTGGTGGCGCAGTGGTTAGGAATCTGCCTGCCAATGCAGGGGACATGGGTTCCAGCCCTGGTTCAGGAAGATCCCACATGCCGCGGAGCAACTAAGCCTGTGGGCCACAACTACTGAGCCTGTGCTCTAGAGCCCGCGAACCACAACTACTGAGCCTGCATGCCACAACTACTGAAGCCTGCGCCTAGAGCCCGTTCTCCACAACAAGAGAAGCCACCGCAATGAGAAGCCCGTGCACCACAATGAAGAGTAGCCCCCACTCGCCGCAACTAGAGAAAGCCTGTGCACAGCAATGAAGACCCAATGCAGCCAAAAATAAATAAATAAAATAAATATATATATTAAAAAAGTAACCTATACTGGAAAAGAATCTGAAAAAGAGGAAACTGAATCACTTTGCTGCACACTTGAAACTAACACATTGTAAATTAACTATACTTCAGTTAATAAAAAATGTCTAAACTTGTAGACTTGGTATAACTTTCCCTTATAAAATTTTATTAAAAAGTTCATGTTGACAGATTACCTGGGGAACCATCCCAGATTCCAGGATGAATTAAGGACTGCTCTTGTCAATTTGTATACTTTCTGAACTCCAGCATTGGCCTGTCAGGTGTATGTTGTCTCTTCCAGGCAAGAAGGGCAACCTGTTACACATTGATAGAAATAGCTTTTGAATCTACTTCTAGTTTCTTTAACTCAAATTATGTATTTCCACTTCTGAAAATAATGTAAATACACAGAGGTTACATAAATACTTAAATTTTAACATTTAAGAATCTGAGCTCTTCCCTCTTCAGGTCTTTCATTAAATGCTGTCCTTCACTGAGGCCTGCCTTCTGTCATCTCCCCATTTAATATGCAGTACTGTCATCCCATCCCACCCTGACATTCTTTATCTCTCTTTCTTCCTTTGTTTTTCTCCATAGCACTTAACACTGAAATACCACATATTTTGCTTGTTTATTATTTACTTCTCCCTTACTAGGATTTTTGTCCACAAGGACAAGGATTTTTAACTTGTTTGTCTACCACTTTGTCCCTGCATCTAGAGCAGTTCTTAGTACATAGTAGGCAGTCAGTAGATATTTTTTGAATGAATAAATGGAACTTCTTTCATTTCCCATAGTACTCTTTCTTTAAGAACCTTTTCTCTTCTTGCTTATTTATAGTCAGTGCATTTGGGTTTTTTATTTGTTTTTTTAAAAATAATTATTTATTTATTTGGCTGCACTGGGTCTTCATTGCGGCATGCAAGATCTTCATTGCGGCATGCGGGATCTTTAGTTGTGGAATGCAGGATCTAGTTCCCTGACCAGGGATTGAACCCAGGCCCCCTGCATAAGGAGCACAGAGTCTTAGCCACTGGACCACCAGGGAAGTCCCAGTGCATTTGTTTTAAGGCATACTTTCATTGCTGTTCTCTCTCCCTCTTTCTATTCCTTTCCATCAATAGAAATGGCTAAAACCTTACCTCAGAACTTCATTATTCTTCATGGAGCTAATATTCCAGTTGAAACTCACAATTACTTATTATCTGTATGCTGCTAAGCAGTTGTCTTCAAATTATTAATTTTCCTGATTGATTTGTGAGCTTTGTTACATTATTTAATTTCTCTGTGGGAGAAACAAGGATAGTTAACCACCATTAATCATCACCCAGCTTTTACAGAAACTTAGATCTTTGGTCCTTCATATTTCATATATGTCTTTATTTTGTCATCTGCAATATAACTTTACCCTCCTTGCAATGTTATTTAGTTTTTTACATCACTATTGCTATACGGTAGATAGAGTGTTTAGATCGATTTCATTGATTAGGAAACAAATGCTGGAGAGATTAAATGACTTTGCCATGGTCAGATAATTAATTTGTCAAGACTTTCAGGTGAGGATATAGCCACGATTTAATAGATGTGTGTGACTTATTAAGGTGTATATATATATATATATATGTGTGTATATATATATATGTTTTTTTTTTTGTCTGCGTTGAGTCTTCATTTCTGCAAGTGGGCTTTCTCTAGTTGTGGTGAGCAGGGGCTACTCTTCTTTGCGGTGCACGTGCTTCTCATGCGGTGGCTTCTCGTTGTGGAGCACAGGCTCTAGGTGTACGGGCTTCAGTAGTTGTGGCTTGCGGGCTGTAGAGTGCAGGCTCAGTAGCTGTGGGCTTAGTTGCTCTGCGGCATGTGGGATCTTCCTGGACTAGGGATTGAACCCGCGTCCCCTGCATTGGCAGGTGGATTCTTAACCACTGTGCCACCAGTGAAGTCCCAAGATATATTTTTGAAAGAATAATTAACGGTAAATTTGTTAATTCTGTCTGAAGATATTCTTTTAACAACTGATATTTGCAAAATGTATATGTATTTGTTAAATACCTTTTCTTTTTTTTAATGGGGGTGTATTATTTTTTTATAGAAATCATTTCAGACTGGGACAAATGCATGTCTAGATGAACGCATTTTTGCTATGTGTCAAGTGAAAAATCAGCCTTTGGTTTACCTTATGCTCACAACTCATCCCAGTTTGTATAGAGTTGACAATCTCTCAGATGAGGTAAGATTGATTCATTTTTTAGTTGCTTTTACTTGAAGGTTTATAAGCCTAATTATATTGAATCCACTGCAGAAATGAAGAAAGGTGTTTTCTTTTTTAAAGCTTTTTATTTTATTCCTATATAAAGAAAGTTTGGTTTTGGAAAGCTCCTGAATATAGTACCTTTATTTATTAAAATAATAAACTTTACTGTTTATTTAAGACAAATCTTTAGAGCAGATCTAAGTAAATGAAGAGATTGTCAGATTGACCAGAGCAACCTATGATTTATTTATTTAAGCAAATTGATCTGAAAGGAGTATCCCTAGAGTAAAATTACACTTAATTTAAATACCTCAAGTCAACGTTTAGTGTAATGGTGTCCCTCAATTAAAGAGAAAATATTTATCTGGTAAGTTGTAACATTATTTTCCCTTCATAGGAAATTAACCTGAGTTGAAGCTACAAGCATGAAAATGTTAAATCATAACCTTTCTTCCTACATTGTGATCAAATTAGGATATATATGTTGGAAGTAATATTTTGGTTAAAACCTTTTTGGAGTTTAAAGATTTTAGGGTACCTTGCATAATAAAGAAGAAATTACGTGTGAAATTTGAGGTAACTTTTTAGCAAATGAAAACTGTTGATGACATTATTAGTTTGTATTACAAAAATAATAACTCAAGATTAATCCTGTGTTTGACAAGTTCAACTAACTGGACCTGTCTTTTTCTCACATTAAAAAAAAGCAAATTAACATAAATACAAATGCAATATATTAGATGCGTATAATACAGAAACCACTAGAAAGAAGAAAAATAAATCACTCATATACATTCAAAGACAAGCACTACTAGGACTTTCAGTGGTGTATTTATCAGGACTCTCTTTTCTGCAAGTAAGCTTAGGAAGGAAAGGGGACTGATGTGGCACTCAAACACAAACCACATGAAAGGCTAGGGTATAACTAAACTCAGGTCTAGCTCAGATTCATAGACTCTCTTGCATTGCCTCATTGTTTCAGATTGGCCTTTTCTACCAGACTAGAAAACAGAGCCACTGATAGCTTCCCATCTTTATCACCAGAGAAGGACAAGGCTCTCTTTTCTTAGTTCACATTAATTTCTGAATGGCTGTATTTAAGTTATAGTCTCTTTAGCTGCCCACACACCCTAAGGCCAGAGGTCTTAAGGTGCTGTGATTAATAGTTCCTGGTAGAGCTAAAGCCTTATCAAGTTAGTACCCCTTGACAGGTCAGTATTTTATTTACTTTCTCCTTTAGATAAGGTTAATTAAGTACCAAGTTTTAGTACTTAAATCAACTTTTTGTCAAAAATGAATAGTTATAAATATTTAAAGGGGTGTGTGTGTGTGTGTGTGTGTGTGTGTGTGTGTGTGTTTTAAGATGGCAGTACTATACTCAATTATAAATGAAAACCTTCCATTTCTGGCCTTAATAAATATTAAATTGGAGAAAAACTCATTTGCATTAGACTTACTCTTCCCTCAGGATGTGTACATTGATCTAAGCCACGCAATCATCTGTTATTATTAACTAAGTTCCAGACTTTATTTGGATCTTACTAATGTCATTTATCCATTCAGGATACATGATATTGATTGCATTTATTGTATTAGTTTTTAAAATAATAATTAAGATCAGAAATTATTTTGGCTTTATTGGGATTCATGGTGACTTTGTTTAGATAAGTGATACATATTTCTTCCTCTTCTTTATATTTAAATATGAATAATTGTGATTTACCTAAATAAGTTCCAAAGTCTCAGAGGTAACACTCATTAAAATTTTTGTTTGTTTAATTGTGGCTCCCTATTACTGGTATCTAAAAGCTTTAACCTTTTTTTTACTTTATTTATTTATGTATTTATTTATTTTTAACATCTTTATTGGAGTATAATTGCTTTACAGTGTTGTGTTAGTTTCTGCTGTATAACAAAGTGAATCAGCTATATGTATACATATATCCTCATATCCCCTCCCTCTTGCATCTCCCTCCCACCCTCCCTATCCCACCCCTCTAGGTGGTCACCAAGCACTGAGCTGATCTCCCTGTGCTATGCGGCTGCTTCCCACTAGCTGTCTGTTTTACATTTGGTAGTGTATATATGTCCATGCCACTCTCTCACTTCGTCCCAACTTACCCTTCCCCCTCCCTGTGTCCTCAAGTCCATTCTCTACGTCTGCATCTTTATTCCTGTCCTGACCCTAGGTTCCTCAGAACCTTTTTTTTCTTTTTAGATTCCGTATATATGTGTTAGCATACAGTATTTGTTTTTCTCTTTCTGATTTACTTCACTCTGTATGACAGACTCTATGTCCCTCCACCTCACTATAAATAACTCAATTTTGTTTCTTTTTATGGCTGAGTAATATTCCATTGTATATATGTTCCACATCTTTATCCATTGATCTGTTGATGGACACTTAGGTTGCTTCCGTGTCCTGGCTATTGTAAATACTGCTGCAATGAACATTGTGGTACATGATTAAAAGCTTTAATCTTTTGCTTAATTCTTTAGGGTGCAATCAACATCAATGATCGCACTATACCTCAGCCACCTATTCTTCAGCTTTCAGTGGAGAAGCTGAGCAGGGATGGAGCTTTCCTCATGGATGCAGGCTCTGTGAGTAGTCTTGACTGCGCTGGATTCTTCTCTCTGCATACTACTACCTTCATTCCTCTTGATATCTCTCTTCCTTAACAGATTATATGCTGTTTAATCTGTATATTTTTGTATTAGCCACTTATCCCTCCATAGTCTCCTTTCATGCCAAACATAAAATGTCTCATCATGGTAAATGGTAGTTATCATTACTTCAGTTGAAGGCTGTACAATCTCAGTAAACGTACTCATCTTTCTGATCTTTTGAAACATAGTCAGTGGTTAAAGGTAACTCAACAGCTCACTGTTAAGCTACATCTCAAAATAGTTTTCTTCCCGTCCATAGGTACTAATGCTTTGGGTTGGAAGAAATTGTCGACAGAATTTTCTCAGTCAAGTTCTAGGAGTTGAAAACTATGCATTAATTCCACAGACTATGGTAAGATTATGTAATTATAGTGATTGTAATAGGCTTAAAGGCATTTCAAATGTGGCAAAAACATGAACATCCTATTTTGAAATCATAGCTATATTTTAAAGGCATTCTTTACGTTATTTTGCATCTTTGACTGACTTATTCTTATGTGTGTGTACTATTTTAGGGAGAAAGTAAGGAATTTAGTTAATGGCCAAAAAAGTTTGCTGCTGTTGGCATTAGTGTTAGGGCTCTTTTGTTTCTGTGTTTTGTGTTTTTGCAGGTGATTTCATTGTTCTTTGGCAGGGTCCTTTTAACCGCTGCTTTGGAGTAAGAACTAAGCTAATTTCCACACAAGCAAATGACTTGTGACCAGTGTCAGTAGAATTTATATTGATTATTGGACAGTGTAATAGTGGACTCTCTGTCACTAGCTCTGTGACCTTTGTCAAGTCACTAACCTTGACCAGGTTTGTCAAACCTGGTCAAGCCTCGTTTGTAAGATAAGAATGCTATTGCTTATGGAGGAGTATTTGAAATAACACATGAGAAAGCATGTGTGAAACTATGTACTATTTGGATAGCTGTGAATTTTAAAGTTAGAATTAATTATAACATGGTCTTATTTCACATCATATTTTTCAGTTTCAACTCTCAGTTTGTCACCAGCTTTGGAATATGTTTTATGTCAGCATCTTTTCATATTTATGGGTTTAACTTCATTTATAAAAATCATTAGGAGATTTATATATTTAAAAGACATGTATGTCAGGATTCTATCTAGGATAAGCAGTAGCTTAATGGCTGGTCTGGATGACTAGGCATTTTAAGTAATGAGGAGATAAGAAATGGATATATTTGTAATAACTGCCTGAATGGATCAGTTAATTCTAGATGTTATAATGTATAGTCTATGGCAACTTCAGTGGAACAGTGGCAGAGTTGAGAATTGCAACAGAGACCAAATGACCTGCCAACCTAAAATATTTATTATCTGTCCCTTTAAGAAGTTTCCAACCCCTTACTAGAAAACTGTGGTATGCAGAATCTCAGGCTCCTCCCCAGACCTCCTAAATCAATGTCTGCAGTTCAGCAAGATCCCCAGGTGATTCTTACACAAGATAAAGTTTGAAAAACACTGTAGATGGTTAGAATAAATTGGATGTTGCTGGTTTTTGTTTAATAGACAGACCTTCCAGAACTTGATACACCAGAATCTGCCAGAACAATAGCTTTCATCTCTTGGCTTAGAGAACAGAGACCATTTTACCCAATACTTTATGTAATAAGGTAAGTTGAATTTGTCATTTACTGATAGTGAAACAATTTGGCCTTGCAAGGACCTGTTTTGAGTCCTTGTGACTCAAATATGTGTGACCTTTTGCTTAAGCAAACTCTTGATTGATTGATTGATTGATTTGGCCACACTGAGCAGCTTACAGGATGTTAGTTCCCCGACCAGGGTTGGAACCCGGCCCCGGCAGTGAAAGTGCAAAGTCCTACCCACTGGACTGCCAGGGAATTCCCGCAAACTCTTTAGAAGAATATAGAAAAAGAAATTTTTTTTAATAAATATTACTAAGTTATGCTTTATATCCAGTTATTAGCAAAATGTGTGTCAAAAGCTTTGTGACAAATCCACTGTTCATGTTACTATTACATTTTGTCTAATGTATGTAAATATTTGTCTTTTATTCCTAAGGGATGAGAGTCCAATGAAAGCAAACTTCCTTCAAAACATGGTAGAAGACAGAACAGAATCTGCATTATCATATTATGAATTCCTCTTGCATATACAACAGCAAGTGAATAAATGAACAAATGAAGATACTTAGTAATTTCTAAGGAAAGTTACAATAATGCAGAACACCTGAAAATGTGTAATACTTTCCTTTCCTATTAGGTTTGTGGACTAATGTGATGATTATATGTTCTCACTGTGATCTCAACAAACTATAGCAAATAAAGGAACACAGCAAACATGCGACTCTGAAATACTGTATTTTTTAAATCAAAATATATCTATATACGATTGGATACCTTTTTTCCTTTGCTGCCAATTATGTTTGAGTTGTTATGGATTGAAATAAGACAGTATTGCAGAGGCAAAGTACATTTTGTAAAATAAAGACTTCTGTGTTCCAAATGTATATTTCTCATTTTTTTCTGAATTTTTGGCTGCTACATTTAAAACCTCACAAGACTAAATGTTGCAGGGAAGTTACAAATCCATTGATAATGATCTTTTTAAAATCAAAAAATTTCTTAAGTAAATAATATGTTGGAAAACTAGAATCCATCCCCCACAGTTGTTTTTTTAAGGAAGAAAAAGGATCATTATGTTAACTAAGACTAGAGTAAACTAACTCTAGTCTAGCTTGAGAAGACTATGAAGTGATACAGTCAAGCTTTAAAATCTGTCAGTATTCTCTATACTTGAAGAAGAATGTCCCTGATTTGAGGTGAAAACTATATGTAGTTTTCTGATTTGACTGCAGAAGACTTGGTTGGATACACTGTCTTATTCTGCAGTGAAAAGAATCTGAGCTGTCTTCATAAATATGTTGGGACTTGCAATGATAATAAGGAGATGAGAAACTTAGTTATCTTGATCCTTTAAGTGGGTTTTATTTGGTACATTTTTGCTCTGTGATGTATAATAAAAGCATTATATTGGTGAAATGAGTATGAATGAAAGAAATTAAAGGTTTCTTAAATGCTGTCTCAAATGCATCAGTAACATTTTTCTAAGGAGTTTAATAATTAAATTGGAAGCTGCTCATAAAATTTATTCTTGGATATTAAAAATTAAAGCATGAATGCCACTGTTTGGTTTAGTGGATATTAAGATTACACAAATCTGATTTATGAAAATTACAAAAGAAACTTGATTCCTGAACATGCTTAAGAAACTGCTTTTTGATTTGGCCAGAGAAATATTATAGTCAAAACTATTCAGTGAATTTTGTTTACAAATAGGTAAATTATACATCTGTATGTTTAAAGTGCCGTGATAAAATATCTTTAAAAGAGTTTGGTCCAGTTTTCACAGATTCATCTTGTCTTATATGAACTTCTTAAAGTAAAAGTTGTTCATGAATAGTACTTGATGAAAAGATTTTTGTTTCTTTGTTTTAATGGGTTAGAAAAATGTGTTTACAATCTTGATCTCATATGATCACCAATGAAATAGTAACTTTCAGGTTTACATCAATATGAGCTGACTTTAATTGAATTGTTTTGGGGTAGGGAAGAAACAGGTCCCACTAGAGTATATACTACTGCTTGCCAGCAAGATCAAAATAATTGTGTTCTATAAAAATATTATCTCCCTTAAGCAGTGTTAAGGTTTATTTTCAGTATGCAAGTGGTACATTGAACTGGAAATTTTCTTGAAAGCTGCTTCATTTATTAGGAAGCAATTTTCAAATTGTAGCTAGTTAGAATACATTTATATTTTCCCCTCTTCTGAAGAAACTGAGTCATTATTATGCACTGATGTTTCTTAAAATAACTAAAATTCTGTTCATAATGTGAATTTTAAATGTTGATATTGTAGGTTCTTTTTTAATAGTAGTAAAGAATCTTCCAGAGGGAAAAGTTTGTGCTCCTAGGGACAATAATCTTCCTTGTGCCTCACTTTTATCCCTAAGTGGGTATGACTCTTGTTATTACAACATGCTTTGTTAGTGTATTACACAAATTTACTTTAAAAAATTATTTTAGATATTGCATAACATGTGCAATCCAGAATAATTTTATAATAGTCAGGTCATAAAAAACATAACTTTAGTAAGGATTCACAATATTTGTTCTCCCAGTAATGAGGGAATGAATGAAACTTTTGGAGATATTGATATGAAGCAATTATTTTTTGCAATATTGAATGTGTTGTTTAGTTTAGTTGTTTTTTTTTTTTTAAATTAGGGCACTACCTGCTATCTCATCTTGTATTACTTTTTGATGTAAAGCAACTAATATTTACACTATGCCATATTTTTTTTATTGTAGTTGTAAATTATGAAAGACCCTTGAATTTTCTACAGATCTGCAGCTACTAAAATAACTGACAAGGGCAATCTTGGTATTTAAATCTGAGCATGGCAGTTCTACCATAAAAAGTACTCTATTTTTCTAATTTCTAGGATTTTTAAAATAACATTTCTGTAAGTCTGGCACATTAATATTCCCTCAAGCTGTAGCATTTATTTTAGTTTGCATATATTTTATTGTTTTAATTTAATGTAATATATTGAGTCTAATAGACTGTTTTACAATAATTAGAATAAAAGATTTTCTTCTAATCAAAGATGAATAACAGCTGTTATCTAGGGGACCACTAAATGTGATTTCAAGATTTCGTTAACTATTACAAATATAATCCTTATATAGAAATTTTAATTTTGTAAAGTAGTGTATAATATTGTAACATTAAATTCTTGTTTTCAAATTCAAAAATGTATTGATCTTCAATGTGCTGTGTTAAATCTTGCTTCTCTGAAACGTTAGAGACAAGATGTCTTCCTTTTTACAGTTTGTAATTTTCACTGTTTTATTCCTGTAAAAAAAAAAAGTCATTTGTAACCCATGCAAATAACCGTTTGAACTGTGCTAACTTATCAATTTGGCTATTCAATAAAGTTAATTGAAAGAGCTAACATACTGTGATTAGTTATTTAAATTGGTATGAATAACTTGACAGTCACTGAGTAGTGCTATGTTTTGCACCCAAATTAAGTAAATGGAAAACTATTGCTGAAGGTTCTTTAAACCTGAGTCAGTGTCTGGGAAGTCACAATCCAAATTCTGGATGCTCACTCTTCAAGAACAGCTAGGTTTAAAATATTAGATTGGGGGCTTCCCTGGTGGCACAGTGGTTGAGAGTCCGCCTGCCAATGCAGGGGACACGGGTTCGTGCCCCGGTCCGGGAAGATCCCACATGCCGCAGAGTGGCTGGGCCCGTGAGCCATGGCCGCTGAGCCTGCGCGTCCGGAGCCTGTGCTCCGCAACGGGAGAGGCCACAACAGTGAGAGGCCCACATAGCGCAAAAAAAAAATAATTAAAATAAAATTCTAGATTGAAAGCGTTTTCAATTTTTTAATTCTCAATATGTTTAAGATACTACTTCACTGTCTTGTGGACCCTTTTGTTACTGATAAGATGCCTACTGTAAGTCTAATTGTTTATTTGAAGATAATCTGTTAGCTTTTAAGATTTTTCTTTTATCCTTAATATTCTATACTTTTAATACTCTGAGTTTACTGTTTACCCTGCTTGCTTTTCAGAGCATGCTTTAATCTGGAGATCCTTGTCTATCTTCAATTCTGGAAAATTCTCAGTTACGTTTAAAATTTTTATTTATTTTTAAAACTTAGGTATAATTGACATATATTTTCTCTTAAAATATTTGCTTCTGTCATTCCCTCTATTCTTTTTTTACCTTGCAGAATTCCTTTTTTTAAAAAAAATATATTTATTTATTTTAAAATTTATTTTGGCTGCTCGGGTCTTAGTTGCGGCACACGGGCTCTTTGTTGCGGCATGCAGACTTCTTAGTTGTGGCATGCGTGAGGGATCTAGTTCCTTGACCAGGGATGGAACCCGGGCCCCGGGAGTGCATTGGGAGTGCAGAGTCTTACCCACTGGACCACCAGGGAAGTCTCCAGAATTCCTCTTGTGACTAATTCCTCTGTGACTACGTCCAGTTGGAGTTTAATCTCATCTATTGATTTTTATATTTGTATAACTAACCTTATTTTTGATTAATTTCTGCCTATTTTGTTCAATAATGTATTAAAATTGTTCTATAACATTCTTTCTGGAGTGAATTCCAATTTTTAATTTGGGTGGCAGAATTTAAATGTTGTATTTCTTCATGTTTGTTAGAATTTGGGTTTCTAGGCTTATTTGATTGGGAGGGTTGTTATTTTCATTTTAGCACATCTCTCTCAGTCCAAGCTTTCCCCCTCCCTGTCTATGGGTTTTCTAGTTGCTTTTTCCCAAAACTAGGGCTCATGGAGGTATTTTAGGGCTCCTGCCGTGATTTGGGGATATCACCATTCCAGTCACCAACAGTGGGAAGTCTAGTTGTTGCCCTCTCTTCTGTCTCTCTGTTTATTAAGCTGAAGTCCAATAGCAAATGATATTTTGAATATTTTTCAGGGAGGGCAGACCTCAAGCAGTGAGTTTGTCCTGTTCATCCCTTTATCTCACGTGGAGCACTTTCAGGTCCTCTTACACGCTACCATTGCCAGCTTCTGGATCTGCAGCCCAACAGGCACCTGACTTTAGCTCCACTGTGCTGTTTCTGATACTTTGATCTGCTGAGATGTTTCTCTTGTTTTTGAGGCCAGCTATCTTTTTTTTTCCCTTTATGTTTTTTAAAAAAATATTTATTTATTTGGCTGCATCGGGTCTTAGTTGCAGGTGCACGGGATCTTCGTTGCGGTGTGTGGGCTCAGTTGTTGTGGTGCGTGGGCTTAGTTGCTCTGTGGCTTGTGGGATCCTAGTTCCCTGACCAGGGATTGAACCTGTGTCCCCTGCATTGGAAGGCGGATTCTTAACCACTGGACCACGAGGGAAGTCCCTCTCTTTACGTTCTTAACTGTTACTGATTGTTATATGTAGTAGAGAGGTGTCCAAGCATGAACTTACTGTCTATATTTAACCCAAGAATTTGAATTCTACTTTTATTACTTATGACTCAATATGTTCATACATATTTGTCAGTTTGTAGCTACAATTTGTCAATAAAGTATTAATATTAGCCTACCTAAACAATGCTGGGATCAAATAAAAATTATACATAAAACTCATTGAAAATGCCAAGATTTGGCACAAAAGAAAAATTTCTGCAACTATTCAGGTAAATTTAATCTAGAGCTCTCAGTGCTAAGCATGGGGCAAAGTGGTCAATTTTTAAAAATGGAAAAAAAAATTTTTTTAAATTTAAAAAATTTTTAAAAGAATATAAAAACGAGACCAAAAAAATAACACACACACAAGAAAAAGAGATGGAGGTGGGCTTGCCCTTGTAAAGTCTATAGTGAGGGAGACAGAAATTAAGACAAGAATCATTAAGTATGCACATCATTTAGTAAGGAATCATATACCACTGAGAAGCACAAGGAAATTTAATAACTATGGAAACCCCATAGGGAAATGGTTTCCCAGAAATAAGTAAGCATGTAATATGAAATCTTGACACTTTAAATTCTTACCTGACTCCATCAGCCATCATACATCAACACATCTATCAAAATATCCATTTGGTTTCTATATGCTATCTCAAGTGAAAAAAATCTTTTGTCTACCATGGAACTGTATTTGGTCTTGACTCATCAGGATTTTACCTCATCAAGTTGTGCACACTTATTACTAGTACTTAATTATTTCAACTGTAGAAGTTTTTAAGGCACAGTCTGGGCCTCAGTGATGTAGATCTGTACAGATATGCAGGGAAACCTTTTCTAATGCTTTAAAATTACTAGCTAGGGCATGTCCCTGAGATTTAGCTATCATCCAATCAAGGGGGAATGTTCAATGTTTATACCTGAGTTCCTTACGTTGTTGAACCCAAAAGATAAGTTGCTGTTTGTTTTTACACTTTTTTTCATAATCCTTTTCTGTCTGAGACAGGGTCAGATGACTAACAGTTAAAAACAGTATTTTATTACCTTCTATCTAAGCAGGGTTTTCACCCACTTGCTGACTTTGAGCAGGCTTCATTGCAGGGGACACACTAGGCTGCCTCACCCCCTGCAGCCTCAGGTACGAACTGGCCATGGCGTCCTCTCAGCAAGGGTTGACAAGGGATTTAATTCCTTCATTCATTTACTCATTCACTTAGTCATTACTGTGCACCAGGGCTGCATTATGACTTTTGTGGGCTGTGGATATTTTGCTTTTGTGGGCTCCTTCCTCTATAAAAGCATATTTAAAATTATATTTTATGACTGTGTTAGTATGAGAATGACTACAATCCAGGCTTGATTCATCATTATACAAAAATTATTACTACACTTTTCTTCTGATTTAAAAAAAATATTCAAATAAATGAACTTATTTAGAAAACAGACTCACAAAGAAAACAAACTCATGGTTACCAAAGGGCAAGGGAGGGATAAATTGGGAGTATGGGGTTAACAGATGCAGACTTCCATATATAAAATAGATAAACAGCAAGGGTTTACTGTATAGCACAGGGAACTATATTCAATATCTTGTAACAAACTATAATGGAAAAGAATAATGTAAAAAAGAACATAGACATGTACATATATATATGTCAATATGTATAACCAGATCACTTTGCTGTACACCTGAAACTAATACAATATTGTAAATCAACTATACTTCCATTAAAAAAATTCAAAACAAAACATTTTCTTGGGCCCCTATTGTGGGCCCTCACCATGGCCTAATGGATAAGGCAACCCTGTTAAGCGCTCACACTGTTCTAGGAGTTGCAGCCGTGAACAAAACACATTACTTGTCTTCATGGAGCTTACATTTTAGTAAGAAGCAGATAATAAACACAAGTACATTCAGCTTTCGAGTCGGTTATAACTGTTGAGAAAAGGCACATAAGGAGAATCAGGAGTGTTGAGAAGAGGTGGAAATTTAAATAGAACGGAAAGGGAAGGCTTCACTGGGAAAGTCTTGAACAAAGACACGAGGAAAGCCTGGAACGAACCAGGTGTGTATTTGGTAGTAGCACTACTGAAGATGAGGAATCAGCACCAATAACAAATCCCAACCGCAAGGGTCCCTAAAGCGTCGCTCTCGGAGTTACGCATTCCCGAAGCCTATAAGCGAGGCCGAAGAAAATCACTGGAAACCAGTGCCTGCCGCTGCAATCTCCATTTTACTTCCTGGCACCAGGTAGAAAGAGTTTATTCCTCGCTCCCATACGTTTTCCGTGCGTCAGGCTAGGTGCCGGTTTTCTTCACTTCCGAGGGAACGCCACAGGGGACCGCTGGTAGGGGGAGAGGAGCAACGAGGGCCAGCCCAGGCGGGAGGAACTGAAGCTTCCAGCGATGCCCTCACTCAAGATGGCGGCGCAAGGCTCGCGCTTGGTCCCGTCAGGCGGCGCGCGTGCTTAGGCTGCATATGCGGCCAAGCGCTAGGGCAGGGGGCGGGTCTACAGAGGTAGAGGGACGCTTGCTCTGCGGCCCGGCCAGGAGTCTTCGTCGCCGCGGCTCCCGCTGCTGTCACCGTCACCACTCCCGGATTGTGGAGGGGAAGATGGAGCCGGTCACCATCGCTACCGACAGCGGGGACCGGCCGGGGGCCCCGGCGGGCTCAGGCCTGTCGGCTTCCCAGCGTCGGGCCGAGCTGCGGCGGAGAAAGCTGCTCATGAACTCGGAACAGCGCATCAACCGAATCATGGGCTTTCACAGGCCGGGGAGCGGCGCCGGTGAGAACCTCCGTTTCCCCACAGTCTCCTGCCCATCCCTTTTGAGTCTTCGGGATCATTCTTCCTTTCCCTTCTCCACCCTGCTGACCTTTTTGACCAAACCCTGCTTTCTGATCTCCCCCTCTGGCCCCGTCCCTTTGATGATATCCCCAGTTCGCACTTCGTAACCCCACGACGTTTCTAGTCTCTTTCCTCAGTTTTCCGGGGGCTCCGCCCTTAGGTTGTCTCCACCTCCACCGCGGGCTGCGAAACTCTCGCTCCTGAGACCCTCTGCCCTGGTGCCCTTTGCCCAGTTACCCTGAGACGGCCCCCTTCCTCCTTCCCCACTCCCTCGCCTCTCTTGAAGTGCACACATTTTATCCCTAGACTGCTCTGTCTATTGTGCCCGTCGGGAAGATTGCCTGCCTTTATTTCCTTTCCAAATGCTTTCCCTTCCAGTGCATTCCCTGGCTTGTACCTTCGTTTGCCTTTTGCTGTAACTCTGTCGGCCTGCATGAGCTTGTCTTTACTGAACTGCCGCCTGGTTCTTCCTTGGATCAGAGATTCTTACGGTTAAATCCTAGTGTCTGTGTTCGGTGCTCTCCACACTGTCATCTACAGGTCTTCTTAAACAGGTGAAAAAAATTGGAGGGACCGTTCTTTAGAAACCCAACAAGTGGGACGTGCCCATCTGAGGCCTTATCTCCTAGTGTGCTGAGATTGATGTGAGTGATGTCAGGAACTGCATTTAACACTGAAAAGAGCTCCTCATTTCTCCCCTAATGACATGTACAATGAGTTTCTTAAAATTTTTTTTCATGTGAATATTTACTGAACACTCAGTATGAGCTAGTGTTCTCTAAATTTCCATTGAGCGTTGCCTTTAATATTTGGCCTTTAGTCACTGATTGCATGTTCCTTAGATCCTTGTGACTTCTGCTCTGTGGGGCTTTAGATATATAGCTCTGAACTTTTAGACAGTTTACAGGTTTGCGACTGAAAACTGCCAAGAGAGGTAAGAGCCCTATTTCAAATTCTAGAACAATCGTTAGAAGACGCATTTTCCCCTTTAATGATTAATAGTAGAATATTTATTCTTTCCTAAAGCTTCTACTTTGTTATTTTGCTTTGAAATTTTTATTTTATCTGTCATTAAAGGTTTTTTTTCCCCTTTGTTTTGTTTTAAACCGGAACAGCATCTTAAAACTGCTTAAATACCTGCTAATGGCTGCCAGATTACAGTAGAAGGATTACGTAAACTGTAGCTGTAGTATATGCCACACCCTGTGCTGACAGGACTCTGGATTCAGAAATGTAATATTAAAAATACAGATTTAAAAAAATCTCCATCCCTGTCTTTCCCAATTTGTATAATAGCGTTATCTTCTACCTCCAAAGTTTGGGGTATTTTGACATTTTGAGTGTGTAGAGGAAGGAACTAGTTTGTCTTATGAAGAATCAGTATTAAATTCAGAGGCTGTGAAGTTCTAGCTCTAGTGGCATATTTTTAAATAGTAATAAGAAAGATGTTTGCCAGTATATAATACTTAAGTCTTCTAAATTTCTTTTCTCAGAAGAAGAAAGTCAAACAAAATCAAAGCAGCAGGACAGTGATAAACTGAACTCCCTCACCATTCCTTCAGTTTCAAAGCGAGTAGTGCTGGGTGATTCGGTCAGTACAGGAACAACTGACCAGCAGAGTGGTGTGGCCGAGGTAAAGGGGACTCAGCTGGGAGACAAATTGGACTCTTTCATTAAACCTCCTGAGTGCAGTATGGATGTAAGCCTTGAGCTCCGGCAGCGCAACAGAGGAGACCTGACAGCAGACACTGTCCAGAGGGGTTCTCGCCATGGCCTAGAACAGTACCTCTCCAGATTTGAAGAAGCAATGAAGCTAAGGAAACAGTTGATTAGTGAAAAACCCAACCAAGAGGATGGAAATACAACTGAAGAATTTGACTCTTTTCGAATATTTAGATTGGTGGGATGTGCTCTTCTTGCCTTTGGAGTCAGAGCTTTTGTTTGCAAATATTTGGTAAGAAACAGTAGAAAATGCAAATTGATTATAATAATGAGTGCTTTTGTAAGATTCATTGCCAACAGTAACTTAATATTTACTAGATTCATGTGGATGTTTGGAGATGTGTTATAAACTGCTATTCGCCTTAGGTATAGAATGAGGTGTTCTGGTTAAATACAGAGCCTGATAATAATTGCTAAAATCTTTCTACATGCTAAGTAACATTCTAAGTGCTTTACATATATTAATTCATTTAACCTCATCCTTGAACCAGGTATCATTTTTTAAAAACATCTTTATTGGAATATAATTGCTTTATAATGGTGTGTTAGTTTCTGCTTTATAACAAAGTGAATCAGCTATACATATACATATATCCCCATATTCCCTCCCTCTTGCATCTCCCTCCCGCCCTCCCTATCCCACCCCTCTAGGTGGTCACAAAGCACTGAGCTGATCTCCCTGTGCTATGCGGCTGCTTCCCATTAGCTATCTGTTTTACATTTGGTAGTGTATATATGTCCATGCCACTCTCTCACTTCGTCCCAGCTTACCCTTCCCCCTCCCCATGTCCTCAAGTCCATTCTCTATGTCTGCATCTTTATTCCTGTACTGCCCCTAGTGAACCAGGTATCATTTGAATCTGTTTTATAGATGAAGGAATGAAGACTCAGAGAGGTGAAATCATTTGTCCAGGGTCACACTACTAAGTGACAGCAGGGATTAAACCCAAGCACTTTGATTCCAAAACCAAAGGGTAAATTACCTACATATATAGAGATATTAATTACCACTTTTAAAATTTGAAATATTAAAATGCAGTTCCTATGGTCCTGGATGTGATGTAATTTTTTTATGGTTCAGAAGGCATTCTGCATTTTATAGTGTAGTATTATCATAGGAGCAGTCCATTTTTGTTGTACCTTCATATGCCATGGCTGTTCAGTGAAAGTTGGGATTTATTGGTCCTTTTGTTTCATAGTATGTGGAGGAAAGAAGAAAAGCATAACAGTGTCTTGCTCTTTGAGGTGTTTCCATTCAGTAGACATTTTAAGAATACCTACCAAGTACCAGCCACATAAGTAAATTTTCAGATAATTAAGGTTTATGTTATTAAGAAAAAAAGTTTTTATTATTATTATTTTTAAAATTTATTTTATTTATTTATTTTTGGCTGCATTGGGTCTTCGTTGCTGCACGCGGGCTTTCTCTAGTTAGGGCGATCAGGGGCTACTCTTTGTTGCGGTGCACGGGCTTCTCATTGTGGTGGCTTCTCTTGCTGCGGAACACAGGCTCCAGGCACGTGGACTTCACTAGTTGTGGCTCGCGGGCTCTAGAGTGCAGGCTCAGTAGTTGTGGCTCATAGGCTTAGTTGCTCTGCGGCATGTAGGATCTTCCTGGACCAGGGCTCGAACCCGTGTCCCCTGCATTGGCAGGTGGATTCTTAACCACTGTGCCACCAGGGAAGCCCAGAAAAAAAGTTTTTAAAAGTCTGTTTTTTTAATGGAAATTCCCATCTTTTAAAAAAAAAATTTATTTATTTATTTTTGCCTGCATTGGGTCTTTGTTGCTGCACGTAGCCTTTCTCTAGTTGCAGCAAGTGGGGGCTATTCTTTTTTGTGGTGTGCATGCTTCTCGTTGCGGTGGCTTCTCTTGTTACGGAACATGGGCTCTAGGCACATGGGCTTCAATAGTTGTGGCACATGGGCTCAGTACTTGTGGCTTGCAGGCTCAGTAGTTGTGGCACACAGGCTTAGTTGCTCCACGGCATGTGGGATCTTCCCGGACCGAGGCTCGAACCTGTGTCCCCTGCGTTGGCAGGCGGATTCTTAACCACTGTGCCACCAAGGAAGTCCCTGAAAGTCTATTTTTATGCCAGTTTTTTCTTAAAGAGAATCTGTTGAACAGATTCGATTTTTTTTTTCCTTATGATAAATTGGCATCATAGCTTTCAGCGTTTAGTGAGATGTATAGCTACTTTTTTTGTATTATCTAAAGGGCTCTGTACTTCCATGCTTTTAAAATTATGTCCTATTTTTGTACCTCATTTCGTGTGAGGTTTTTTGGCTTTCTTTTTTTCTTTTTTTCTTTTTTTTGCTGTCAGATTTTCAGCTATTAATCACTGCTCTCACTATTCTTCCATCTAGTAATATTTGCTCCTTCACTCCCTATTCTAACTTTAGAAATAAATGTAAATTAGGTATTATTTTGATCTTTTCTGTTTTATTGTGTGAGAAGTGAGATAACCAAGCCATTTTATCTATAATAAAAACACCTCGTCATTTGAGGGCCAGAGATGAATTCATTCCTTGCCCTGAAGTGTGAGTGAGGTATGTATGGTATCTCTTTTGAGTATTGAGCCTTTTAGGTATGCTTTCAAACTGTCAGTTAATTACCTCTAGATGAGAGAGATGTTACTGCATGATGATTATACATCAATCACCGCTGAGAAGTTACCTTTTAAATTATTTAAAAGATAACTTTTTAAGAGAGAGGGAATTTTGGAGGATGTTGATAGAATGTGACTTGAGAAACATGCTTTATGTTAAGGAAATCAAATCTCTTTATTTTTGTCACTCTTTTGCAGAAACAAGAATCCTTTCAGCCACTAAAATTAAATATTTTATTACAGTTTTTTTGCTTGGAATTTTATAACTGCTGTTAGTTTGATTTATTGTGATTTGAATGATTATGTTGGAAATACGTAACTTTATCTTCTGTCTTCACAGTCCATATTTGCTCCATTTCTTACTTTACAACTTGCATACATGGGACTATACAAATATTTTCCTAAGGTAAATTAAATTTTTTTCTGAATTATGGTGATATATTTAGATTGATTAACAACTAGATGATTTTAAGAACTTAAAATTATTTATACTTATGGTCTGAATCAGTGCTATTCAAAGAGTGATTGGCTCACAAGTGCAGATCTTCAAACTATTTGTTTCTGTTTGTAATAAGTTCAGTTCAGAAAGTGAGTAATTAGAAACTTGTATAGCAATATGACATTGCCATAACATTTTTATCATATTTTACAAAAATGTTGGTCCACCATGGAATAGGGGAAAACCCTCATGACAGAGTTTGAATAGTACTTGTCTAAGAAAGTGTTCAACTTAGTTACTTAGTAAGTTTAGTAACACATTTTGTTTTTAACAAAGGAAGTTATTTTTAAAATGGATTCAGTTATCTTACTGTGCTCCTTACTGAACACTTAATGACAGTGCGCTTTATCTTTAATGCCAAGGGTCTGATATTTGTAAGAAATATTTGGCCATACTTACAGAGCAGAATCATGGGGAGTATCAGTGTTTATCTGGTCAGCTTGACTCCAATTATGCTATACAGTTTTAAGGAACTTGCCTTGCCATTAGAGAAGATAACCTTACTTGTGTAACTGAGTTTTTGTGTGAGATTTTTGCTTAAAAATGGCTACTTTATTGTTTGCTTAGTCATTTGTAATGCACTGATAGACCTCATGTGTGTGTTTAATGGGTTTGAAACATATTTTTGAGGGGTCAAATAGTCAAATCCACAAAGTAAAAGAGTAAAGAAAGGTATGTAATTTTATTTATTTATTATTTTATTTTTAAAATAAATTTATCTATTTATTTTAGTTCTGGCTGCTTTGGGTCTTTACTGTGTGCGGGCTTTCTTTAGTTGTGGTGGGTGGGGGCTACTCTTCGTTGCAGTTCGCGGGCCTCTCACTGCGATGGCTTCTCTTGTTGCGGAGCACCAGCTCTAGGTGCACGGGCTTCAGTAGTTGTGGCATGCAGGCTCAGTAACTGTGGCTCGTGGGCTCTAGAGCGCAGGCTCAGTAGTTGTGGCGCACGGGCTTAGTCGCCCCGCGGCATGTGGGATCTTCCTGGACCAGGGCTCTAACCTGTGTCCCCTGCACTGGCAGGCGGATTCTTAACCACTGTGCCACCAGGGAAGCCCTGTAATTTTATTTTTTAATTAAAACTTTTTTTATGATATAGATGTATATTCATTGATCCCCTCCAAAATGTAATTTTAATTAAAGCATTTGTTTAGAAATTTACCCTTGAAACACTGATTTTAGTTTTGCAATAGCAAAAGTTTGGAAACAACCTAAATGTCTACTGATAAGTGACTAGTTAAAAAAAATTATGGCCTATCCATTCAGAATGATAAAGGTCTCCATGTACTGATAATGTTAAGCTCGCCAAGAAATATTAAGATATAAAAATACAGAATAACATCTATAGTATACTCCTTTTTCTTGTAAAAAGGAGGAAAATCCTATGTATTTCATTTTGCTTGTATATGTGTAAAGAAACTCTGGAAGAATATTACATGAAATTTTTAACGGTGGTTATTTGTGATAGAGTGTGTGTCGGTTACTAGGTAAGTGGGGAGAGAAAAGGAAGGGAGATTACTGTATAATTTTCCTTCAACAAAATATTTTGTTGTTAACAGGTTTCAACAGAAAAGTTGAAAGAATTGTGCAGTGAACACCCGTTTATGCTTACCACCTAGATTCTGTAGTGAACATTTCATTATATTTATCATATATTCACCCAATTTTCTATCCATTTTCAATACATCTTTTTTTAATACATCTTTTTTCTTGATGCATTTCAAAGTATGTTGTAGATGAAGACATCAGTATATTTTACCCCTACACATACATTTCAGTTTATTTATATATATATATATACACACACACACAATTCAGTGTTTCTTTATGGTTATTTTTCGTTATTTTGAGGTAAAATTTTCATACGGTGAAATGCTCAAGTCTTTATTATACCATTTAATGAGTTTTGACAACCCGTGAAACCCAAATCCTTTAAGATTTAGAACATTACTGTCAGGAAGTTCCATCATGTCCTTTTCCAGGCAGTCCCAACCCCTGCACCATGAAGGTCTGATTTTCTTTTTCCCATTGTAGATTAGTTTTGGTTGTTTTAGTACTTATTTTAAATGGGATCATTCCTGTTTGTACTTCTTTGTGCAAGGCTTCTTTCATTCAGCATCATATTTTTGATATTCATCCATATTGTTGAGTGCATAAGTAGTTCATTCTCTTTCTCTCTCTCTTTTTTTTTTTTTTTTCCTGAGTAATGCTCCAGTTGAGTGAGTGTATCCATTAATTTGTCTAATTACCTATTGCTGGACGTCTTGGTTGTTTCCAATTTTTGGTTAATATGTCTAAAGCAACAAAGAACTTTCCTGAGTGGGTTTTTTTGTAGACATAGGCTTTGATTTCTCTTGGGTAACTATAGCTTTTTATATTTAAAATGTTTTGAACCATGTGATTGGATTTGGTGATACCAAATCAATAAATTAAATGAAAATTCAGCCCTGAATCTCTTAAAGAATGAGACTAGAAAATTATATTAGGAAATAAATGTTCAGTGATATTCTGCTGCATATGTAAACAAATGTGAATTCGTTTGGATGGCAATTAGGGCTGACTCTACAGAATGTTCCTTTGATTCTGTTACAAATTATTCACTGTCCTCCAGTACACCTATTACTCTTCTGACTTTTGTTGTCATGAGACTTAACCTTATAATAAGATTTATCTTCTCACTTTTGCTCATCTTAATCTTGCTCATTCTTAAAGGCCTGTTTTTAATTCCACTTCCTTCTGAAATCCTTCCCTGTGCTTTACTTATACGTAAAAACCCTGGAGTAATTTCTGTCTCCTTTGAGCCACTATAGCACACGTCATCCATGTCATTCATTTAGCAATTATTTATGTCCTGTCTGGTAATGCTTTTCCTGTTTTTGTCTTGAGCTTTTGTATGTATCTTAAATTATTATTTATATCTTGCCTCCAAGATAAGACTTTTTTAAAAAACTTTTGATAGCAAGAATGGTGTCTTTTCCCTATTGCCTAGCAGTTTGCTGCTTTACATATTATATGCTCAGTAAATGTTTCTTCATATATTATTGATTGATATTTTGAAACTTCATTAACAGTTTTGAAATCAGTTAGGCAAAAATAGCAGCACTGATGTTTTTATAGAGCTTAAGTAGTCTTCTGAAAGCTGTAAGATTTATTGAAGTCTTTCTCTATGCAGGGTGAAAAGAAGATAAAGACAACAGTGCTAACAGCTGCGCTTCTGTTATCCGGAATTCCTGCTGAAGTGATAAATCGATCAATGGATACTTATAGCAAAATGGGCGAAGTTTTCACAGATCTCTGTGTCTACTTTTTCACTTTTATCTTTTGTCATGAACTGCTTGATTATTTGGGCTCTGAAGTACCATGAAGCCTGCAGAACTCAGAAAGAGAAGCTTACAAAAAAAATTTCTTTTCTATATTGCAGTGACTCTAAAGGAAACATATTGGTTTACACCTTTATGAAATTCTTTTACTTTTTGAGGTTTTAAAACCACTTGATTAGGAATGGAATGGCAGGTTCCCTGACTGGAAAGGGTTGAGTTTGTATTAATACTGATGTGAAGATTAGAGTACCAATGTCAGTAATCGATTTTTCTTGTTTAATTAGAATTCCTAGTCTACACCTTTCCCTAACTTCTCAGATTTGTAATTCCTCTTTGAGAGCTGAGCTAGTGCTTTAAGGAGAGCAGATGAATGTCGTCTCAGCCAGTCCCAAGGACTGAATCTTGTATTTGTATTGTTCTGTCCTGAGAAATGGAGCCATCTTAAAAATAAAATGAAAGAAATTGAATTGTCTAGTGTTAAGTTTGCACATTTTAATTTATAATGGCTGAATAAGGTAGCCAATTTTATCTTTTCTCGTTGAGTCAGTATCTTAATTTTTTTTTTTTTGCGGTATGCAGGCCTCTCACCCCGTGGCCTCTCCCGTCACGGAGCACAGGCTCCAGACGTGCAGGTCCAGAGGCCATGGCTCACGGGCCCAGCCGCTCCGCGGCATGTGGGATCCTTCCGGACCAGGGCACGAACCCGTGTCGCCTGCATCGGCAGGTGGACTCTCAACCACTGCGCCACCAGGGAAGCCCCAGTATCTTAATTTTTATTCCAGCATAAATATTTAATGGAGGAAATGATTAAGATTCATACATGTGAAATTAAAAGGTATTTATGAAATCTTTATTAATTTTAATTTATGAAAAATTTTATTACCAAACTCAGAATTGGAAATTTTTACTTTTGAGTTTTAGATTTTCAGAAGTATGTTTTTTAAGCAATAGGCATAGAATGATTAGATATAAAAATCGAATTTGAAGAATTGACTGAAGTATTCAACCCAATAGCATAAATACTCTTTTAACTAATGTAGTAACACTGTCATATTTGGAAGGTTTGACTTAAAAGAGTATAAAGCATAAGTTTTTTATCACTTGGTATTATATTTCACTAGTTTTTTTGTATCGTCTGTTTGATTAATTCTTGTGATATAGACTTTTTTTTTTATTACTCACAAAGTTTTTTTATTTTGAACCACAGTGATGGAGAGTAAGTATAACAATTTGTCTATTCGTTTGACTTAGGGTAAGATTACAAGCACACATTTTTCCTAATTCCATACAAATCTAATATGCAGAGGATTGGATAGTATTCTTGAATTTGTCACACTCTCCCCAATCCCTGGGAAGACACTAGGGGTTTTCAATTGCACATTTTATTTCTTCCATTTTGTCACTTTACACATGCAAGTTTTAGTAATTGTAGGTCATTATCAAATTTATTTCAAAGAGAAGACATGAGTATTTGCTTAAGCATGTTGAATAATGTCAAATGGAAATGCAGGTTTATTAGTGTTTGGAATAATTAAGAGGAATTTTTTTTACTTAGAAATTTCAGGGATTTGAAATGTTTATGAGTTAAAACTAGATTGACAGGGCTTCCCTGGTGGCGCAGTGGTTGAGAGTCCGCCTGCCGATGCAGGGGACATGGGTTTGTGCCCCGGTCCGGGAAGATCCCACATGCCGCAGAGCGGCTGGGCCCGTGAGCTATGGCCGCTGAGCCTGCGCGTCTGGAGCCTGTGCTCCGCAAAGGGAGAGGCCACAACAGTGAGAGGCCCGCGTACCGCTAAAAAATAAAAAAACAAACAAACTAGATTGACAAGGATGGTTGTTGAGGATCTCCCTGGTGGTCCAGTGGTTAAGACTCTGTGCTTCCACTGCAGGGGGCGTGGGTTCCGTCCCTGGTCTGGGAGGTTCCTCATGTTGTGAGGTGCAGCCAAAAAAGAAAACAACAACAAAGGATGGTCGTTGAGAGGTGACATCTTTGGCTATAGATTTTTAGTCTTTTTAGCTGTATAAACGGATGTGTGTACACACAGTTGGTGTAAAAACAGCAAGAGGGTTATGAGATTCAGAAGTAGGTTAGTTAGAATCAAAATCTGCTTTGGAAGCCAGGGCAGTTTGCTAAATAAGTGATGTATTGGAGACATAGTAGACTATAATTACTTCTTTCACCTCTGCTAATAGATAAAAGTAGTTTCTTCAAGGACATAGAAATGCTGTGAACTTACTGTAAATATGCTGTGGGCACAAAAAGCCAGTTAGAATTGTCACGTGAATATGTTCTCTTAAAAGGGAGTTAGAGGTACTTCCCTGGTGGTCCAGTGTTTAAGATTCTGCACTCTCAGTGTGGGGGGCTGGGGTTCGATCCCTGGTCAGGGAACTAGATCCTGCATGCATGCTGCAACTGAAGATCCTGCATGCTGCAACTAAAGACCTGGGGCAGCCACTAAATAAATGAATATTAAAAAAGAAAATAAAACTATTTTTTAAAAAAAGGGAGTTAGAAATGAAGTATCTTGGAAAGAGCTCTGGCCTGGGTATCAGATGCCTGGGTTCTGGTTCCAGTTTAGATTCCAAGAAGATTAGTGATCTGGGATTAAATTTGTTTCCCATGTCTCAGTATTCTCCCTTAAAATCAAGAAATTTGAGTAAGTGATTTAAAAAAATCTGTTCCAGCTATATCAGTTTTTGCATGGCGTCATCCAGTTCCTTGGCTTCAAATACCGTATACAGAAAGTCCCTAAGTTAGGGTGATTTGACTTACAAGTTTTTGACTTTATGTTGGTGTCAAAGTGACACATTCGTTAGAAACCGCGCTTTGAATTTCGAATTTTGATCTCTTCCTGGGCTAGCCATCTGCAGTATGATACTCTATAGTGACGCTGGGCAGTGGCAGAGAGTTGCAGATCCCAGTCCATGATGATCCACTTAAAACTGTTCTGCTTTTCACTTTCAGTATAATATTCAATAAATTACATGAGATATTCAACATTTTATTATAAAATAGGCTTTGTGTTAGATGATTCTGCCCAACTGCAGGCTAATGTGTGTGTTCTGACACGTTTAAGGTAGGCTAGGCTAAGTTATTTTTTATTTTATTTTTTATTTTTTTTAGGCTAAGTTATGATGGGTAGGTTAGGCATATTAAAATGCATTTTCCGCTTGTAGTATTTTAAACTTAAGATGGGTTTATCAGGATGTAATCCCATCCTAAGTTGAGGAAGATCTGTATTATACATTCTATAAAGTGCTTATGACCCTTATCTCTCCAATCTCTATTTCTCCTTTGAACTCCAGACTCATATATTTCCTTTCAGCCATTATCTCCTTCTGGATATCTGGTAGGCAGAAACACTGATTTTCTCTCCTTTTCCCACCAAATCTGCTGCACCCAGGCCTTTTTCATCTCCACAAATTCACCACAATCCAGAGTAGCTCGGATCAAAACCTGGGAGTCATCTTTATTCCTCCCTTACCCTTGCAGTTCACATCCATTTTATCAATTAGTGTTTGGAAAGCTGCCTGTGGAATACATCCAGAATCTGACCACTTGTCAGTGTCTCCACACTCCTTACCTTCAGCCCTCATACAAGCAATTTACAATGGCTCTCATACCTGACCCTCATTGGTGTCCATTCTGTCATATATTGGCTCAGGCCTTCCTTACTCGGCATGGTCTGCCCTGCAGCCACAGGTGGGCAATAAATCACAGAGGAAGAGCAGAAGCCAGTCTTAGAGTCTTAAACTCGTTGGTTTCATTTTTTAAAAATTCAAATTTATCGAGGTAAGATTTACATACAATAAAACACACCAATTTAAAGCATACAGTTCAGGGAACTCACTGGCCGTCCAGTGGTTAGGACTCCACGCTTCCGCTGCAGGGCCCCCGGGTTGGGGAACTAAGATCCCGCAGGCTGTGGGGCACGGCCAAAAAAAATAACAATAAAATAAAAATAAAGCGTACAGTTCAATGAATCTTGACAAACATCCATGCAATGACTGCCACAGTCAAAATATGGAACTTTTCTATCATCTGTATGTGTAAGAACATAAAATAGTACAGAAGCACGTAAAGTAAGTGAGAGCCTGTCCCCAACGCCTTTACAGCTTTCTGCTAAAACAACATTGCAGCGTAAGTTCCACTAGGCGAGTCGTTCTTCGCCTTGACCGGACTGTACTTCAGAATCACCTGGGAAGCTTTAAAATTCCCAGTGCACTGGAAGCACTCCAGACCAATCACATTAGAGTATCAGAATGGAACACACGCATCCGTATATGTATTTTTAAGCTCCCAAGCGCAGGCAGTGTTGAGAACCATAATCTTGTGTAACGTATTTTTAGCTCTTCGTCCTCTTCACCAAGTTAACTCCTATTCAGTCTTCAAATCATACCTCAAAGGTCACTTCCTTAGGGAACTCTTTTTCTGAACCCCTTTCCTATGGTAGAATCTCTTTTCTGTTATATTACATCTGCTTGTGTTTTTGTTAATGCCTATGTCTGCCACGCGATTGAAAGCTCGTTGGAAGGTAGAACATGCCTGACACGTAACAATATGTTTAAATGAATGCACGTAGAAATGATGAGAGTGAATGGAGATGTTTGTAGCATCGCTTAGATGTCAGTACACTTCCTGGGGCAGCTCGGGGTTGCTTATGGCGTTTCAGTGCCCTCTGTAGGAAAGACCCTCCCAGGGCTTGCATGGCGGCCGAGGCACCACCCTCTACCGCACCAAGGCGCGGGGGCTTCCGCGGCTGTGCAGGGAAAACCCGGCCGAGGCAACCGCTTTAGGCGCAGCCGGCACTGTGCGGCCTCCAGACGAGAGGGGACGCTGTGGAACGATAGCCGCTTCCGGCCCGCTTTTTCCTTCCTCCTGCCGCTGGCGCCAGCACGTCCTGTTTTCGTTGGCCGCGTTCGGATGGTGGCTACCGCTGTGGCTGCTGCAGCTTGTTAGTGCTGTTCCTCGCCCGGCGTGCTGAGGGTTGTGCGGCCTCCTACTTTGTCCGGTTCTCCTGCGCGTGATCCCGAAGGGCGCCGCTTTCCCGCGGCCTGCGGCATGGGCCGGGAGTCACGGTGAGGCGGCGCGCTGGGCGGGCGAGCGGGCGAGTCCCTTCCTCAGGCGGGATCGAGGTGGCCGCGGGGCCGGGCCTGGCCCGGTGCGACCGCACGTGCGGCCAGCGCTGCCCGCGGCTACTAGAGGGGCTGGGGGACCTCGGCTGAGGCAGTGGGTGTGCTTGGGTCGGCGGCGGGCACAGGGTTCCCTTACACGGCCATGGGCCGGTTCGAGCCCTTGGAGCGGGAACACACCTCCGGGACGTCAACTACATCCCGCCATTTCCGCGGAGCTTACCCGTATCGCCTTAGTCAATAGCGACCTTAGTTGAATTTCTCACCACTTCGCGTTTGCAACATTTCTTTGGCCCCTGTCGCTCTCTACTTTAGTTTTTTGTGCGCGTGTGGTATTTTCTTAATTGAAAGGAGCGTGTGGCCAAACATTTTTACATCGCCTTCAATACTACGTGACTAGGTTTGTTTTGGACTACAGTAAATGCTTGTTGCATGGGCATTTATTTCGCACATAGATTTAAATTTTCTTTGTTATGTGTTTTTTATCCTTTTTAAACTGAGAACTGGGAGGTTTTATTAGAACTCTGATATCTCTTCAACATTTCAGATTGTTACCTGGTTTGGGACCTTGAGATTTTTATCTTAAATGTGCATATTTGCTTAATGTTTAGCTGTGACTGAAAGATCATTTATATCTAGGATATAAATAATAAGTAAGGTAATAGTAGTTTACTGAGGTATAATTAATATTCAGGGAAATGGTCAACGCTTAAGGGTAGAGCTGGTGAAATTTAGCTCATATATGAACCGTGTAACCATCACCTGGATAAAGAGTATTTCCATAACTACAGAAAATTCGTGTAAAGGTCTTTTAAATCTCTGTGAAAGCATTGCTGTTCATCTGGCCACCCAGACCGGAAACCTGGAAGTGATATTTATTTGACTGGTTCTTCTCTCTTGCTGCCTACATCTAATTAGATACTGCACCCAGTCACCATTCCTGCTCTCCCTGACTTAATTCAGGCCCTAATCATTTATTACTCAGACTGCTACACCTGCCTCGTTACCTTCCTCTGATCTTGCGCTCCCAGTTGATTCCACACTGCAGCCAGAGTGACACTTCTGAAATTAACATAAGATTATGTCATTTCTTTGCTTTCATGTCTGTTGGTTCTTACTGCTTCCAAGATGAAGTGAGACTCTTCAGCACAGCCTTCAGGGCCCTTCCCAAGAAGGTCCTTTCTATCTCTTCGGCCTTCTCCCCCACTTCTCTGCCTTGCCTGGCTTGTGTACTAGATTCGCTGTTGCACTTGACATTTAATTAGTCATTAAAATATCTAGAGTTTGACACTTCTCAACAATTCTACACGAGACATTCTGATCCAAGTCAATGCTGTCCCTTACTTGGACGATTGCTGTAGCATTCTACCTGTTTTCCCTGCTTCTGTCCTTGCCTTTCTTTGGTTTGTTCTCCCCTCAGCAGCCAGAGTAATGCTTTAAAAATAGTAGGGGGGTTATGTCACGCCTCTGCTTAAAATCTTCCAATAGTTTCTCATCTTTTCTCAAAGTAAAAGAGAAAGTCCTTATAAGACTTTAAGGCTCTCCACATTTGGCTACCATGCTGTACCTCTGACCTCATCTCATGACACTTTCTCTCACTCATTCAACTCCAACCACATCTGGTTCCTTGCTGTTCCGTAAACACACCAATCAAGGTTCCTCTTCAGGGTCTTTGCACTTACTGTGCCTTTTGCCTGGAAAGTTTCTCCCTCACATATCTCCATGGTTCCTTCCTTTACTTCCTTCAAACCTCTGAATGGCACTTTATTAGTGAGGCCTTCTCTAATCACCTGGTGTAAAGGAGCAAACTTCCTACCTCCCACTGTCTCTCTTTTTCCTTTACTTTCATCGGTTTTTCTCCGTACCACCAAATACATATTGTATACTTATTTCTTTACTTGCCTGTCCTCTCTTCCTTTACCAGAATGCAAGCTGCTTGAGGCCCAAAGGCAGGAACTTGGTCTCTTTGGCTTACTGTCCTTCCTTCTTTTTCAGGACAGTATGCTGTAGCAGAAGAGTTCATTCTTTCCCCCTACTTTTAAAAAAGTTTACGTATAAGAAGTCCTTTCAATGTTTAATTTATCTGCTGAGATTTTTTTTAGAAAACAATAAAATAAATAAAATGTAATAGAAACTGTGTTTGCTAAGCTTAATCTTTAACTTAATAATCTAGCCACTATCGGAAGCGATCAGCATCACGGGGACGCTCTGGAAGTCGATCTAGAAGTCGCTCACCCTCAGACAAAAGAAGTAAACGTGGAGATGACAGAAGGTCTAGAAGCAGGGATAGAGATAGAAGGAGAGAGAGGTCTCGTAGCAGGGATAAAAGAAGATCTCGGTCAAGAGACAGGAAGCGTCTGAGGTAAGACATTAATCTCCACAGGACTCTTGATAAATTGGACCTTCTCAGCTAAATCAGGCTTCTTCAAAAATTTTGGACTAGAATTTAGTGGCCCCTTTGCAGGCCCTCTACTTTTACCCCAGCTTGTTTGATGAGGTACAGAAGTGATTTGCCTAGAACAAGAACTTTCAAACAGTATTTTTTTTCCCCTTTCCACTGTCATTTTCAACAGTGAAGTAAAAGCTAATGTAATATGCCATCAGGGGGGTTCTAGTCTAATCCTGTCCCAAGAAAGCTGACCCCTGTCTTCAGAGCAACTGCTAGAGCTGACAGGAGAAGGAAACAGGGCAGAGCCATCTCCATACTCTGTTTGAAACTATTTTAAAGAACTTTTTTAGATTTAACCAAAGAACATCCTAATTTTTTTAAACTTGATTAAATATTCCATGGTACCGCCCAAGCAGCCATAACTTGTAGAGGTAGAAAACAGTCTCTAAATAAAAGTAATCTTCCCCACACCAAAAAAAGATTTCTCATTAAAATGGGAAAGAAGACAAGGTTATACAGGTGCTGTGAACTGATCACAGAAAGAACTTTGACTTTATCTTTTTCAGACATTGGAAGGAGAGATTGCAAAAGTGTCATCTGGTACTTAGGGAAAATATTCACTCGTAACAATGTGGATAACACTAACTCATTCAATTTTATATTATGTGGTACCAGGAACAGTTTCATACAATTCAGTCAAGTACTTGTTAAGTGAAATTGGTCGTTAAAGATTTGGTCTTTGACTTTTTGGTGTGAAAGAATCACAAGATTTTAGAGCAAGAAGGATTTTGAGATTATTTGGGGAAGTCTCCATATTTTACAGATGAGGAAACTGAGACCCAGAGAGTTGATCTGCCCTATGTATGTCACTAATTAATAGTACCAGGGTAGAAATTCTTGTCTCCTAATTTTCATATCTGTGATCTTTCCACAGCCCCATTCTGCCCATCCTTATACTTAGGTTTCAGCTGTCTTTGAAATTTAGATTTTCTGCTATAGGTCATAAATTTCAAATAGCTCTTGTTACATATTTCCTGTTTTTCAACAAACATCGCTTTGAAATTAGTATCATTTATTTCATTGACCACTTGTAAGGACTGGCTTTACTTGTTCCCTGTTTAGCTGATGTGATAGTTAATTGAAATCTGTCTTTAATAATGGTAATAATTAAGAAGCTTCTTTCAGCATGAGGCAGAACCATGGTCTGAAGTAGACGTTCCACTTGGTCATAGAATAAATGAAGTGTCCCCTTTCAGGCGTTCCAGAAGTAGAGAGAGAGATCGAAGTCGAGAGCGAAGAAGATCTCGAAGTCGAGACAGGAGACGTTCGAGGAGTAGAAGCCGGGGCCGGAGATCCCGATCCTCCAGTCCTGGCAATAAAAGCAAGAAAGCTGAGAATAGGTAGGTTGGGAACTGTCTCTCTTCCCTACAGTTTTTTAAAAAAATCTTTATAAATACTGAATTTGGCTGCTGCTGTGAGCTGTTAGCTGAATTATTTCAATAGGTTATAAAGCTTGTAATGCTTTTAGAAAATGCTAGATTCTATTAGTTTTAACACTCATAATGCATTGTTCTTTTATTTAATATCTGCTATTAATGGTCAGAAATGCATTTTATATACATCTTTGTGGGAACTATGTTTTTTCCTTTGAAATTATTTTCTTGGCATTTCCAATGTTGATTGACAAATAACTTTTTTACTCATGGTGTGTATTGCTGATTTGCTATTCATAATGGGTGAACTTTGCTCTTGTAAGTTAAATGTACCTGTTTCCTTAAGATGTCAGTACCATTCAATTTTGAGATATTATTTATGTCTATTAGACATAATACATTTACTCTTTTTGTTTCTCTTGTTAGTGGTTTGTTCTTTGCCATTATTGTTTCTAAAGTGGTGTCACGGGATGTATGGATTTGTTCTGTTTGCTCTGTTTTCTCCATATTAGTTAATGAGGATTTTTTCCATGTCATTTATTTTACTTTATAAATTTTACTTTTATTTTGTCAAGGTCAGTGTAATAATGCCCATTGGGATTATTTTAAATTTTAAAATATAAATTCAGAGAAATGAGTGAAATATAAACATGCAGCTTATTAAATAATTATAAAGCAAGATCCATGTAACTGCCACCGAAGTCAAGAAATAGAACATTTTCTGTACCCCCGGAAGCCCTCCATGTCCCTTCCCTAACCCAGCTCCCTCCTTCCTTATATAAAAACACTCCTGGGGACTTCCCTGATGGCACAGTGGTTGAGAGTCCGCCTGCCAATGCAGGGGACATGGGTTTGTGCCCTGGTCCGGGAAGATCCCACATGCCGCGGAGTGGCTGGGCCCGTGAGCCATGGCCGCTGAGCCTGCGCATCCAGAGCCTGTGCTCCGCAACGGGAGAGGCCACAGCAGTGAGAGGCCCGTGTACACACACAAAAA
This sequence comes from Pseudorca crassidens, assembly GCF_039906515.1. Lineage (NCBI taxonomy): Eukaryota > Metazoa > Chordata > Mammalia > Artiodactyla > Delphinidae > Pseudorca > Pseudorca crassidens. Next base: position 112,146,344 of record NC_090298.1, read on the forward strand.
AAACCACTCCTGACTTTTGTGCTAGTAATTTGTGTCCTAATTGTTTCCTTATAGTTTTACCACCTGTGTGTATAACTGGAAAAAGAATAGTCTAGATTTATATGTTTTTTAACTTTACATGAATGAGTCTTGTCTTCTTTTGCGTTTTTGCTCAACATCGAGAGTTATCTGTGTTGCTCATAACAGTAGTTTATTCTTATTGCTGAACACTATTCTGTGGTATAAATATACCACTATTTATTTATCCATTCTACTGAGATGGATGTTTGGGTTGTTTTAACTTTGGGGCTATTATGAACATTTTTGTATATATATCCTAGTATACATGTGTATGAGTTTCCCTTAGGTATATATATATAGGAGTGAAGTTACATGGTCATAGAATAAACATAGCTTCATTTTAACTAAGTAATCCGAAATGCTTTCCAAGGAGTTTGTACTAATTATACTTCCAGCAGTATATGAGAATTGTATCCCTCCATACCCTTGCCAGTATTAGGTATTGTCAGTCCTTTTGATTTTTGTTTATTTGTTAGACATGTAATAGCAATATCATTATGGTTTTAATTTGCATTTCCTTAATTACTAATGAAGTTGAACACTTTTTCATATGTTTCTTGGTCATTCAGATTTCCTTTTTTCTAAAGTACATGTTTAAATGTTTTGCTTATTTTCCTATTGGGTTGTTTCTGTCGTTAAAACTTGATTTATAGGGGGGTTTGTTTTTAAATATTCTGGATAGTTGTTTTTTGTCATTTATGTGAGGGGCAGATATATTACTCTGGTTTGTCTTTTTACTCTGTAATGATACTTTTGAGGAACAAAGACTTAAGAAAGAAGAAACATTCATAAAATGAAGAAAATTAATAAGATGATTGAGGAAAACCTGACAAGGGCAGTGTGAAAAAAGATTATAGGCTATACTCAGTCTAAACATAAAGGATTAGCATGCTGCTTTTAACAATATATAAAAAAGATAATACAATCATAAACTAGTTGGATTTATTCCAGGAATGGAAGGTTGGTTTAACATTGGAAAATCAATCAGTATGATCCTCTACATTAATAAGATTCAAGGAGAAAAGTCTTGGTTATCTAAGTAGATTCAGGAAAAGCATCTTATTAACTTCAACATACATTGATGTTTAAAAGTTCTTAGCAGACATGAATAGAAAAGTATTTGATAAGCTGATTATAAAATTAGGAATGCAAAGGGCATAAACACTTTTGAAGAACAAGTTATGAGGGCTTGCACTACCAGGTATCAAGAGTTGTCATAAAGTTATAGAAATTAAGAGTGTTGCTTTATTGTAAGGATAGACAAGTAGATCACTGGAACCATATAAAGAACTCAGAATCAGATCCACACATATAAGGTCATTTGATAAATGACAGTGGTGACATTGTAAATAGTAGGAAAAAGATTTTCCAATAAATGGTGTTAGGGACATTTGCTCTCCTTAATAAAATAGGACCGGCTACCTCATTCTGTGCGCAAAAAGCATTTCCAAACAGATTAAAAACCAAATTAGATGGCAAAGCTATAAACTTTTTAGGAGTTTGTACTAGAGAATATCTTCTTTACCTCTAGAGTATCTTCATCAAAGTTGGAAAAATTTCTAAGATGCTTTAAAAAGCACCAATCATAAAGGAGGGAAAAAGGTCAACTAATTTGATTACATTACAATTAAGGGATTTTATTCATTATTAGATGCCCTAAGTAGGGTCAAAATGCAAGCCTATTGGGATTTTTTTTTTTTTTTTGCGGTACGCAGGCCTCTCACTGCTGTGGCCTCTCCTGTTGCGGAGCACAGGCTCCGCACACGCAGGCTCAGCGGCCATGGCTCACGGGCCCAGCTGCTGCGCGGCATGTGGGATCTTCCTGGATCGGGGCACGAACCCGTGTCCGCTGCGTCAGCAGGCGGACTCTCAACCACTGCGCCACCAGGGAAGCCCCGCCTGTTGGGATTTTAAATATTATTACATATATCAGTTGTCTTGTAGACTATTAATGTCTTCGTGTATTTCTCCATTTGTTAAATTTTAATTTTGTTATTTAAATTTTGTAATTATTTTTATATGCTGTGTCCAGTTTTCCTTTGGTCAATTTCCAGGTATCTAATAATATTTGCAGTTAGTTTCATGGGAATAATTCTTCATTTTATTTCCAAAGTGTTTATTAATGGTATATAAAAATTCAGTTGACTCTTGGAAGTTTATTTCTTACATAAAAAGTAAAATACAAGTCTAAGTATTCTAAAATTAATGTTTCCAAAAACAAATAGATGATGTCCCTCTCTGTCTCTCTCTTTTTTGGTAGGTCTAGGTCCAAAGAGAAAACAGATAGTGGGGAAAGTTCTAAAGAGAAGAAAAAAGACAAAGATGACAAAGAGGATGAAAAAGAAAAGGATGCTGGTGTATGTTTACTAACATAAGTAATCGTATAATATCAAATTTGTTCCTGTAGTGACAAATTCTTGTTTTTTAATGCTGTGTGTTTTATTTTTAAGTAGATGATAATAGATTTGTAAAATAAACAGGTAAAATAATAGTTGTCCCATGAGAAAATTTTTCAGAAAAAAGTTGCATATCTATACAAATTATCTAATTTTATGTGCAAAATGTGATCATACTATATGCACTATTCTGTGCCTTGCTTTTTGTCACTTTTAAATTATGAATTATTTTTTCAATATGTAAGGTCTTAAGAGTAATAAATAGCAGTATACGAACTATCTAACTTAAGAAGTAGAATGCCTTTCTGTTTTCATTTGTTAAATATTGGATATCTTTCTGTAGCTGCATACAGAGGTAGAGCTTGTTGTTTGTAATGCCTGCATAGTGTTTTGTTGAAAAAAAGTAGATGGATATTTAGGCTGTCTCCAGTCTGTAGTTACAAACAATGATATATTAATCCTTGTACACATGTGTTTTGTGAATATAGTATAGGGTAAATTGGTATCAGTAAAATAAATGACTTTGTCAGTGGGTATATATATATATATAGCTTTCCCTTAGTATCCTAGGGGCATTGGTTATAGGACCCCTGCAGATACCAAAATCTTCAGATGTTCAAGTCCCTTATATAAAATGATGTAGTATAACTTACACATATCCTCCCCGCATACATTGTCATCTCTAGATTACTTATGATACCTAATATGGCGTAAATGCTGTGTGAATAGTTGTAAACATAATGTAAATGCTATGTGAACAGTTGCCAGCATGGGGCAAATTCAAGTTTTGATATTTGGAACTTTCTGGAATTTTTTTTCCTGAATACTTTTGATCCACAGTTTGTTGAATTCTGAGGATGTGGACTCACAGACACAGAGGGCTGGCTGTATACATTTAACATTTTGATGAATAGTATCAAATTACTCTCCAAAAAAGTTGTATAAGTTTTACAATTTTAGACATATGAAAATGTCTGTTTCTTCACATTCTTGCTAACATGGATATTTCAAAACTTAATTTTTGCCAGTGTAGTTGGTTTCTTGTTATTTTGAGTTGCATATCTTTAAATATGAGTAAATATTTTTAAGTGCTATGAACATAATGTAAACTAATAATTAAATAAGGTATTTTCAGTTTATTTACTATTTGCACTTTTCTTAGAATGCCTAGTCATATCTTTTGCCCATTTTAGAATATATTATAGCTTCACTTTTTTTTCTTTTTTCTTTTTTTTGTGGTACGCGGGCCTCTCACTGTTGTGGCCTCTCCCATTGAGGAGCACAGGCTCCAGATGCACAGGCTCAGCGGCCATGGCTCACAGGCCCAGCCACTCCATGGCATGTGGGATCTTCCCAGACCGGGGCACGAACCCATGTCCCCCGCATTGGCAGGCGGACTCTCAACCACTGCGCCACCAGGGAAGCCCTCTTTTTTTTTTTTGAGTTCTATTTGTTTAGTGTTTTTTTTTTTTAAGGGACCTGCTTTCTGAGCAGTGTATCTAAGAAAAGGTATAACACAAGAAGTCTGGGAGTCTGGTTTCTGATCTAGTTTCTACTAGTCTTGAATGAGTGGGTGATCTTGAGAAAAACACATAAGCTTTCTGGGGCTCATCTTCAGAGAGGATGGAATTATAAAGGATATAAATTCAGGATCAAAGCTTTTTGTTTGTTTAAGAAATAAACTTACTATGTTAATACAAACATAATATAACTATATTATAAAATACTTGGAAAGTCAGAAATAATTCTCTGTAATCCTAGGTGCCCAAAATGCCATCATCATTATCATTTATTAATATTTTCTTTCACTTTTATACATGTGTATTTCCATAACTACCTGTAAGATAGCGTGTCTAAAATTTTGATTTCTATAATGCTTAATCTTTAAGTCCCTGATTATGACTGTGCAAATGATTTGCTCTCTCCTTTTAAGAGTATTATTAATAATCTTGATACAGGGTTTAGAATGGCTGTTCCTAGGAAACCTAGACCTAAAGGCTAAAAGATCAAAACTTCTTAATCATGTTGATAAATAGCTTTCATTTACTCAGTAATTTGTAATAGAAAATTGGTTTTCATGGAGGCAGTCTTGGAGGAGTTTGGAGGATTTAAAGTTGAGAATAACTAATAACTAGGGAACTTTGCTTGCTAGTTCATTTAGTTTCCACTTAGAGGGAGAAATTGAATTCATGTGTGCATATTGCTTGTAACTAAAATGAGATTAATTTATGGTGTTTGAAGTGTGTCTGCTTTCTTAGTTGAAGATGCTTTTTATTGTGATTTCATTTTGCTAGTTTATTCCTGAATATATTTAAAAGATGTATGATCTAAATCTGGTCTAAATTTAGGAGTTTTGTGTACATCTATTTTCAGGAGTTTTGTGTACATCTATTTTTCCTTTTTTTATACTTTGGAGAAGTTATCTGGAATGTCACTTGGAGTAAAATTGTTGATCCTTATTTCCCTCTCTCTATTTCTCTTTTTTTCCCCCTAAGAACTTTGACCAGAATAAGCTAGAAGAAGAAATGAGAAAGCGAAAAGAAAGGGTAGAGAAATGGCGGGAAGAACAACGTAAAAAAGCCATGGAAAACATAGGGGAACTGAAAAAGGAAATTGAAGAGATGAAACAAGGGAAAAAGTGGAGTTTAGAAGATGATGATGGTATATTGATTTGTTAGACTAATAGACTATATAACAATTCATGTAGAATATTCTAGAATTATGAGTAATAGGCCATTTTTATTGTGGAAAAACATAATGTTTACTATTTTAACCATTTTTAAGTGTACAATTCAGTGACAATTAAGCACATTTGTGCAACCTTCACCACTGTCCATTTCCAGAACTAAACAAAAACTCTGTATCTCATTCAACAATAATTCTCCATCCTGTCCCCCTCCCCCCCATTTCTGGTAACTTCAAATCCACTTTCTGATTCTGTGAATTGCCTATTTTAGGTACCGCATATAAGTGGAATCATACAATATTTGTCTTTTTGTGTCTGGCTTATTTCACTTAGCAAAGTGTCTTCAAGTTTCATCCATGTTGTAGCATGTCTCAGAATTTCCTTCTTTTTTAAGGCTGGATAGTATTACATGGTACATATATACTGCATTTTGTTTACCTATTCATCTGTTGCTGCATATATAAGTTTCCGTCTTTTGGGTATTGTGAATAATGCTTCTGTGAGAATTGGTGTGCAAGTATCTGATTGAGTCCCAACTTTCAGTTCTTTTGGGTATATACCTAGAAGTAGAATCACTAGTTTCATTTTGAGATTTTTAAACGCCCCTTTAATGTTTACATTAAATTTTAAAATTGTATAGTAGTGTTTGGTAAGGATCACTGATTTTACCTTAGAGTGGAGAGTTAGGTGCTTATGGGCATAGTCAGTAAATAGCTCTTTAATTTTTTACTTCCAATGTTAGTAATGAGGGTAAGTTAAGGGCATGTTTTCAAGTCCCTCTGATTTTTTCATAAATTATAAGAGAAACATTTCCCCTCCACATCTGATATTGATGTTTAACATTTTAGTAAAGTGGAAGAGTGTGAGATATTATAGGAAAAGGGAATTTTGCTCCATTTTCTGTGAAAATTCCTGTGAATTTTTCATTTTCTGTGAAAGTTGAACTAAATAGATGAATGGATTATACCTTTAAGTGGTGATGATATCTTAGTTATGTAAAAAACATTAGATTGTCTTTAATTAAGAATGTGCTATTATTTTTTCTTTGTGTCATTTAAAGAAAGATAATTGCAAGAAATAAACATACCATTTTAGCAGACAGAGTTTTTAGTTCTGCTTCTGCTAGTGTAGTTGTAAAACAATACTGGAGATCCATTTTTTAGACATATTAGTCTTTCTTCCTCTTTTCAGTTTAATAATTTATAATTTATTTCTTTTATTAGTATTATTCAAAACTAATACCTGCTAGATTTAAAACCTTGCCAGTGTGAGTATTTGAACTGCGTTGTGCCTGTGTTAATTGGTAAGGAAGGTGTTTGGGTAGTAAGAGAAAAGGCTTTAATGGGGGGGGTGTGGTATCATTGTGAAGAATTTCCTTTTGAAACACAAATTCAAAGAAAGTGTATTCTGATATTTTAGATGATGAAGATGATCCTGCAGAGGCTGAAAAGGAAGGAAATGAAATAGAGGGTGAGGAGTTAGATCCATTAGATGCTTACATGGAAGAAGTGAAAGAGGAAGTAAAAAAGTTTAATATGAGAAGTGTGAAAGGTGGTGGGGGAAATGAAAAGGTATGGAATTTTCTCCTATTTTTAAAGATTTACATTCCTAATTGGGTAACTTGAATTCATTGGTGCATTGACCTACTGCTGACGAGCATGGTTTTATAAAGTTAATGATTTTGTTTCCTTCCCCATCTCAGAAGTGTCAATGCTTTTCTCAATAGCAGAGATACTCGTGAATTTTAACTGCAAATGTGCTTTTAGAAGTCACTGTTAACTGCCATCATCTTTGTTTAGTATTTTTTCTTACTTGTTGCCTTCTCAGTTGGTCCTCTTCAGTAGGTCCTCTTCAGTAAGCCCTGAATAGGTCCTTCTCCAGCACTCCCATCTTTTATGCTCCTGATCCTCTTTACTCTAGTTTTTCTTTTTCTTAATAGCATTTATTACCTTTTGAAAAAGTATATAAATTAATTTTTTGTTGTGTTTATTCCTTCTTCTAAAACTGTCCCAAGAGCAGTGATCTTTACCGTACCTGTCTTGTTTATTGATTTATCCTAAGGTCCCAGAATAGTATTTGGCTTGTTGAATGAGTGAAAAGTACCATTTAGTAGTATTTTTAAAATAAATTATATTACATGATATTATATAAAATTATATATTATATACTGCATTACCTATATTATTAATGTGTTACAAAATATAATGCAATTGTATTACATTTAAAAAAAAATTTTAAAAATATTTATTTGGTTGCATTGGGTCTTAGTTGCGGCATGCAGGATCTTCGTTGTGGCGTGTGGGCTTCTTTAGTTGTGGCATGCGGGCTCAGTAGTTGCGGCATGTGGGATCTTAGTTCCCCGACCAGGGATCAAACCCACATCCCCTGCATTGGAAGGCAGATTCTTAACCACTGGATCACCAGGGAAGTACCTACATTTTTAAATCCAAGCAAGTCAGTAAGGAGAAAGCAGACCACTTTTTGTTTTTTCATTAGGTTGTCACTAACAACTAAGTTAATTGAAATTATAAATTGTGACAGTTATCATTGTGTTTCATTTGGTGTATAATTTGTGTTTCAACTTTACGTTTTATATTCTTTTTTTAGAAGTCTGGGCCAACAGTCACAAAAGTTGTCACTGTTGTCACAACCAAAAAAGCAGTCGTAGATTCTGATAAGAAGAAAGGTGAGCTAATGGAGAATGACCAGGATGCCATGGAGGTGATTATTCATTAATTTTTATTTATTTATTTATTTATGGCTGCGTTGGGTCTTCGTTGCTGTGTGCGGGCCTTCTCTGGTTGTGGTGAGTGGGGGCTACTCCCTGCTGCGGTGCATGGGCCTCTCATTACAGTGGCTTCTCTTGCTGCAGAGCATGGGCTCTAGGCGCCCAGGCCTCAGGAGTTGTGGCACGCAGGCTCTAGAGCACAGGCTCAATAGTTGTGGCACATGGGCTTAGTTGCTCCGCAGCATGTGTGATCCTCCCGGACCAGAGCTCGAACCCGTGTCCCCTGCATTGGCAGATGGGCTCTCAACCACTGCGCCACCAGGGAAGCCCCCTTCATTCATTTTTGACTTTGTTTGCGATACTGTCCTAG